>NC_143217.1:4024464-4358221 GCF_030267445.1 Bombyx mandarina
TCAGAACAATTGTATTGCCGTATGAGTAACGTCACTAACGTCAGAGAAAGTGTTGTGTAAGGTGTGTACACCTGACCGATGGCACCTGGCTGCCAGGTTCAGCTACAACGAAATCGGTCCTTACTTATTACGGAACAAAGTTCATTTTGAAACGAGAACCAAAAGTGGCATTTTATCCAGGGTCACCCTCAGGCATGTTAGTGACGATTGGACGCCCCTATTTGAATACTGGCTTACGGTATTTTAACATTTTAAATCACATAATCCAATGAATTGGGACTAGGTTTATCGAAGCGTGAATGCACGAGCAGCCGAAGGGATCCGAAAATGAAATATTCATTACATTCGTACTTTGGCAAAATGTATTTAGGTGCAGGCTATATCAGGGCAATTTGCACATTATATATCACACTTTCTATGTTTGACAGAGACAGAAGAGCATGCATTCTTCTCTAATTACCCAGTTTATATCACTGAAAGCAAAATAGTCAAATCACCTACGCAGTGATCACGAAGCTTATAATTAGAAAGGCTTCGGTACGCGGTAACATGAGTAGGGCGACAGACTATGCGGTGCTGCTGAAGGGGACGCCGGAAGAAACAAAGTATCAAATTTCTCCACTTCCCTAATTCTGACGCAATTACATCAATGTGGAGCTGTGACGAAGAAAACAGACCGCAGCCTGGCTCAAATCTAGATACCGCAGAGATCTCGTTACGGTACAGTAAATACGTTTTTATTGTTCGTTTACGTTTTTCGCGACATCGTTTTTCCAAATGAAAAAAAAAGCAACTGTTCCATTTTTCTTTTCCGCATTGAACGACTGACAATTCAAAAACGTTACGTCTTGAAATTATTTACATACTGCATAATCCGGTAAAAGCTAATTATTTTCGTTCATTTAAAACACAGCTTGTTGTTTCAAGAGTACTTTCACAAGTCCCGTTCACCGAGAGTGGTACACGTTTATTACTTTTCCCATTGTTACACCGACCGATATTAACGTGAACTAATTGACAGTCGACTGTTAACTTAAATTTTCATCCATTAATTTACTTGTCGCACGTCGGTCAAACGTCAAACGGTTACTTCGGTGATGGATGGTCGATGAGGCGTTAGCTCCGAGGGGAACATCCCTCATGCGAGGTGTCAACATTTGAGATTAAAATATTATAGAAACAGTTAGTACTGTTCAAATGCGTGTCTTAAATTAACGAGACGCAATATTGCAACAAACTCGAATTTAATACAGAATTATTACTCTCTGTATTTATTGTATTAGTTTTGTGAAGAGGCGAAATATTTACAAAACAAAAAATCTTAAAAGGTACACGAGAGCCCTTATCGCTCTGGGCCATGGGTGGGTAACACTAACATAAAACTTTTTACAATAGGATTCGAGGTCGACTATAGGATTGTGCTTTCGCCATCCAAAATATCTAGAACCACCCCGTTCTTTGTATCAAATTTATTATTTCTACACGAGGAACGCGCCGAAGGTCAATCAAGTTGGTCATGAAGAAGCCCTCTTAATTTCAACAAAAATACACGTTTTGTCGCGTCATAATCATGTGACACAACATAACAATGAACAAGTGTTAGTTCGGACTGTAGTGTCGCCAATCAATAAGTTTTGGCAGAAGATTTTGAACAAGCTCTGTGTTTTGATAATCGAATTTATGTATTGGGTAATTAGAGCAATTAAAGATATACTAAATAAGTTTCTCTGAAATCAATTTGAGTAGCAAACGTTTCAATTTAGAATGTTTTAACGGAGCTATGCAATTTCGTTATACCGACATTTGCGGTATTACCTGTCTAAGAACTCGCGGTGACTCACACATTATTTTATGAACTCCAAGGTCAGCACGGCTCGATTGATAGATAAAAGCGGTGTGTAATGTATTCATATTGCTACGCGCACCATGAAATCATATTTTCATACTCATGTCATTTGCAACTGTGTGATAACGACAATTAGCATTATAATTGATAAAAGCCGTGATAAACATACGATTAAAACATTTCAACGGAAAACTATTTCTCATGTTTACAGAGTATTGTTAACTCATATTGGTTTTTATTTATTTATTGGAATATATGGTTGGGCGAGCTCACGGCCCAACTGATATCAAATAGTTTCTAGAGCCCAAATGATCGAAGAACTATGTATTTGTATCATTATGGCCGTGCCGTCCTGAAAACGGAAGCACGTATTTAACTGATTCGCGAAAGATCTAGGCAGGATAATGGTAACTATCCATCCATAGCTTACATTACTTTATTTCACGTCGTTGTTCCTTCAAAGATGAAGTAAATCGTGGACATGTCTTCGGTTACGGTTGGTACACTCATTTGCAGAATTTTAAGTCAGAAAAGTAACACTGCTCTAAACGACCGTCTTATCTACTATGCCGCTGTGTCGTTCGCATATTTTGATGTCTTATTAAATAAATATTTAAATGACTGACCTAAAAACCGATCGCGTAAATAAGTAGCAAGCAAGCAAATAATGTACATTAGGAATGATATAGACTAATCTGAAGAGTATAGAAGTTGTGCATAACATTAGCCCAGACCGTATTAAATCTACAATTTTTTCGTGAATGTTACTCGAAAGTTCCAAGGCTAATCGTTAGCTTGTTTTAAGTTTATCTTAAATGATACCTAACTGTAATATAGTTTCTATTATGTCATTCGCTCAATGCTAACGGTCCTATGAGTATCAGCCGTCAAGCAACGAAATACATGGGGAAGATCGTACGCCATCGGTATGTATGTATTTGTGGTCGTCGTGGCCTAACGGATAAGATGTCCGGTGCATTCGTGTTGAAGCGATGCACCGGTGTTCGAATCCCGCAGGCGGGTACCAATTTTTCTAATGAAATACGTACTCAACAAATGTTCACGATTGACTTCCACGGTGAAGGAATAACATCGTGTAATAAAAATGAAACCCGCAAAATTATAATTTGCGTAATTACTGGTGGTAGGACCTCTTGTGAGTCCGCACGGGTAGGTACCACCGCCCCGCCTATTTCTGCCGTGAAGCAGTAATGCGTTTCGGTTTGAAGGGTGGGGCAGCCGTTGTGACTATATGAGACCTTAGAACTATATCTCAATGTGTGTGGCGCATTTACGTTGTAGATGTCTATGGGCTCCAGTAACCACTTAACATCAGGTGGGCTGTGAGCTCGTCCACAGAGCAAAGCAATAAAAAAAAAAAAAAAAAAAAAAAAATGTAAGGCGGTGCACGAAACACATCTACTGCGCTAGCACGATTTTGGGAAAATTTCCAATTCGGTAACACGTATATCATGCGATACGGCTATGAACTTACAAGTGCTTGATTAGCCGCTCTCACGACAACCATCTTCGAAACATTTCCGAAATTTATAACAGCATAATTTCGTTGCATGCAAAGCAATTAAAATGGTGTTTCGGTGTTTTTATAACACACTCTACGTGCGGGCTGTGAGACGAATATATCATAATTTAAAGGCCAAAACGTGCGAAGTGTAGAAACTCTTCCAAACAAGAAAGATATTTTTAACCAACTTAAAAGGTATAATATACATGTTTATGCACATATATAAATGAAAGAAATGAAAGTTTTATGAACTCATACTTAAAAGATATTAATACAATCATTACAACTCTACCTTTACAGTGCAATAATTAGTCGCTAACGATAATAATTATTACTGTAAATTGGGTGTTACGATTGGCAGTAACAGTTTTTTTTTTTTTTTTTTTTTTTCCACAGGAGAAAATCGCCGGATCCCCACCCGCACAGCAGGTGGGGTATGTGGGAGTCGAACCTCACTAAAAACTCCTGCCGCTCACAGCCGGCGCCCTACCCCGGACCGGGTGGGAACCCAGTCGGAGCTATTGAGACGGCGGGACAGGGTTTACGCAGTGCACATTACATCCATCCCGCCGTCCCCCAGACGCCGGACCGGCGGCCGCCAGCAACACGACCGCCGGTTCCCTCGGTCGACGGGCCAAGAGCCCGATTGATAGCGCCGCGCTACACCTTCCCCCGGAGCGGTCGGGGGAACCCGACCTACCACGCCGCCCCACGCCTAGGTTGCTCCCCGCACAAAGCGGGTGGAGCCCGAAGCCCTTAGGGGGCCGGGTTACGGACGGGACCCCGGTCCCGACCCCCTGCTCGGCGGCGGCGGGTTTCTGCGTAGTGAGGAGAGCTTTGCCTCACTCGCCCCGCCGCTGGCAGTAACAGTAGATAATTTCTTGTTCTTTTTATTATTACGAGCCTATGTCTACCACAATTAACTACATATTTCCTTTTATTAATGTATCATTTGAAATTGATTCTTTTTTTGATTGAGTTTTTTTTTTTTTTACTAACCCAAAGGCGATATCAACATATAGTGCCACTATGTACGCTTAGAACTGTAAATAATATATTACTACTATCGTATTAATGTCCAAACATCAATAATTTGGTAAAACCTTATCAAAGTTCCTAATCGGATTGTTATGAACATTTCAGAAGTTGCTATATTGGTTCGATTATTTTCGACTGATGCGCTTATCAACGATCAACGTTTATTTTTATAGAAAGTAGGTAATAGTTGTTTCTGCTTTATCATTCAAGCTACCTACCACCTAGAGGGGTGATGTTATTTACAGAATCTTATACCTTTAAACGAGCAATTCTTGTATATATATAATCTGAATCTCGGAAACGGCTCCAACGATTTTCATAAAATCCACAGATTCGGTAGAATCTGGCGCCAAGTTCCGTTCAAAAATCCCGTTGTAAACGGAGCGCCAGACTACCGACTGTGTTTACTGTGAGCAGAACAGTTTTTTGAGGTTGCGAAATTTTATTTAATTCTACGGTACTTCTGGTTCCTAAATTGTATATTATATCAATCACTCACAACTTTATTTTACTGATATTAACTAGTTATATCAATTACAACAATTAATCTACTTGAAATTATTAATTTTATCATCACAAACTATGGCTCGCTCAAAAATTTCGATCCTGACTTTTTTCGATGTAAAAAGTGACATGCCACAGACTATAAATATTCGAGAATGGTAATCTACGGCCGCCAGGGTGCGCTGGAATTATTCCTATTTGTAATGGATTTTATGACCTGGTAACTGAGACCTTTAAGTCATGTCTTATTTTAATTTATATTCATATTTTTATGAAAAATGATATTATGGAGTGAAATGAAATGTGATATTATGGAGTGAAATGAAATGAAGATGATTAATTTGAGACATTAATCAAATGGGATGAAATGAAATGAGATGAGATGATATGGAATGAAATATAATCTCAGTAAAATGGTGGTGGTCATTTACTAAGATCTCAGTGGACTTTTTGGAGGAAACCGAGAAGTTACGTACAGCGGCTTTGTTTAATTTTCCCACATTTGTGCACTTTCACAGATATTAAACAGTTAATAAACCATTATTATTACACATTTAAACCCGAAGAAACACTAAATAGACAAATTAAAACAAATCACACAACTTCACACCTCGCGTTCCCGCCAAAAAGTCATTATTCCTACATAAACTGTAGCTTCAAGGGGATAGTTTGCAGTTCTTATTGAACGGTTTATACATTAAATAACGTTAATGTTGTTACTGTTAGTATTTTAGTTTAAGTACTGCCGAAGCAAGTACTGTTGTTACTGTTGGAGAAACAATTTTGTTTTGTAATGTAATACCGAAATACTTTACGAGATGGCGTTACAAAAAATCCCTTCCCAAAACTATAAAACCGTTGTGATTGTCTACGAATAATAAATAATATAATAACTAATATTTATTCGTAGGTGATTGTTTAAGATGCTATGAATATTTCGGTTTTGATTTCATCAAAATAACTTGAACTTTACTATTGAATTCCGAAGAAAATTCTAATTAAGGCTGAGTTAAGTTCAGCTTTTTATTTAAGCCTCTTACTGTAGTTTTTAAATTACATTTATGCGGATTGATGTTTCAAGGCTTTCAGATTTTAATTTTAAATCCTGAAATAATTAAGAACAGCGTCATCTACCCTTTACATTTGAAACAAAATTTAATTCGGTTTAAATTTGTAAAAGTTGATGTTGATTATTATTACACTGTAACGCAGCGTTCCGTTTCGCGGGGCAACAGCAGCCAAAGGGAATGTGACTCAGGTCCGTGCCGCGACGACCCACCCCGCGCTACCCGCGCCCGCGCATCTGTTGCATCATTCGCACCCCCAATTAGTGCGCGCCAGACTTTGAAGCGGAATACATGCGTCCCCGGTCGATACCGGAACTGACAACCCGAGAGTCTCATGCCAGTCGGGCACCGAACATTAAACTGGCTCATTCCGATAGAGGCACCCGTCACGTGCGGACGTGCTCATCGACCACTCGATCGCCCGGTCTTTGTTCGCCCGGCTTTTGTTAGCCCGGCCATTGTTCGCGCGGCCTGTGTTCGTGGTACATCTGCCGACTAAGTGCTCTTCCCGGAAGTTTTTATTTGTTTTGTTTCCTTTTGTTGTTTCTGTGTTCGTGGTACATCTGCCGACAAACTGTTTTCCTGGAAGTGTTTAATTGTTCTGTTTATTTTTGTTATTTCCGTTTTGTTGTGTTTTTTCTTTGTCCTGTAGTAATCGTGCCGCATCGCCACCTGTGTTCAATAGAACCGCTCAGGTCCGAGAAGTTGGGGCCTCGCCGCAAGGCGAGTGTTTTCAAGACCCGGGGCCGCCCCACCTGGGCACTCAGCGATCATGGACGCTGTATTCGCGGAGTTCCTCCGACTTCGACACCCACAGCTCGCCTCAGAGTTTCTGGCCTTCAAGGCCGATCACACCGCGAGCCCTCTCGTGGACTCCGCCGAGACCGCTGCTCCTGCGTCGCCTGTACCTGCGTGCAAAGCTTCTGCATCGAGCACCGCAGCCTCCGTCGTGCCTGCCGTTCCCGCGTCGCCTATACTGGCGAGTAAAACTGCTGCGTCGTCCGCCGTGGCCACCGTTCCAGCAGCGCGATCATCCGCAGCCTCCGTCGTGCCCTCCAAAACACCTGCTCGTAGGTCACCTGCGCCCGCCTCCTCGTCCTCCGACTCTGACTCGGAGATGGAGGTCGACCTCGCTCCCGCCTCATCGACGGATGGATTCACCCTGGTACAAAAAGGTAAGAAGCGTGTCGCGGAGTCTCGAGCTCCCGCGGCCGCTAAAATTAGCAAAGCCGCGAACGCGTCGCGCCCCCGCCCTTAGACTCCCGTTGCGCCTCCAGCCCGTGCCACTCCGTCGCCGCGTCCGGTGGCACAAAATAAAACCCAGACCCCTCCCCCGGTAATCCTCCAAGAGAAGGCAGCTTGGGATCGAGTTTCCCTGGCCCTTAAGGCCAAAAATATCAACTTCACGAATGCCCGTAACCTCGCGAACGGCATTCAAATTAAGGTTCGAACACCCGACGACCATAGGGCCCTCTCTTCTTACCTCCGTAAGGAGCGTATAAGTTTCCACACGTATACGCTCCAGGAGGAGCGCGAACTCCGTGCCGTCATACGTGGCATCCCTAAAGAGTTAGATGCCGAGCTAGTCAAGGCCGACCTTCTCGAACAAGGCCTACCGGTTAACTCCGTACACCGCATGCACACAGGTCGCGGAAGGGAGCCATATAACATGGTTCTCGTCGCCCTCCAGCCTACCCCCGAGGGTAAGCAAATATTCAACATCCGAACGGTCTGTAGCCTTTCCGGAATCGCCGTCGAAACCCCACACAAGAAAGGCACACCTAGCCAGTGCCATAATTGCCAATTATACGGGCATTCTTCCCGTAACTGTCACGCGCGCCCCCGATGCGTCAAGTGTTTAGGAGATCACGCCACGGCCCTCTGCACTCGCGATCAAAAAACCGCGACGGAACCGCCTAGCTGCGTCCTGTGTCGTACACAGGGTCACCCCGCAAATTACCGCGGATGCCCCCGAGCCCCGAAAATAAATCGCCGCGTCGCCCGCCAAAACCGCCTCCGAGCTTCCGGCCCAGACATCAAAGCCTCGGCACCCTCTGTGTCGCAGGCTAAGCCAGCGTTCGTTCCGGCGCCGGTGCCCAGTGTCTCCGCTTGGGCGAAACCGCTGCCGTACTCGAACACGGTTACAACTCCCTCCTCCGCGATTCGTCCCGCCCCCGCAACTCGTCCCTCTCCCGCGACTTGCCCTCCGACCGCGTCCGACAATCTCGCTTTAGCGATCGACTTCTTTCAGTCGATCAACTTTGAGCGCGTTAACGCTTTGGGCGATGCCATTCGCGCTGCCTCCACTGCACATCACTTTATCGCCGTTGTGCAAGAATACGCCGACGTATACGCGTCATTAAATACGTACGTCCTCCCCTCACTCCGCCGGTAATCAATGGCGTATATAAGTAGAATAAAGCCCCTATCCGTAACGATAGGATTTTTTAACGCTTACGGTCTCGCAAATCAACGTGATCAGGTTTCTGACTTTTTGCGTGACCATCAAATTGATATCTTTTTAGTGCAGGAGACCCTACTTAAGCCCGCGCGCCGTGACCCTAAAATCGCGAACTATAACATGGTCAGGAACGACAGGCTCTCTGCTCGTGGTGGTGGTACCGTCATTTACTTTAGAAGAGCCCTGCATTGCGTCCCGCTTGATCCTCCCGCGCTCGCTAATATCGAAGCATCAGTGTGCCGAATCTCACTGACGGGACACGCGCCGATCGTTATCGCGTCCGTTTATCTTCCACCGGATAAGATCGTTCTAAGCAGTGATATCGAGGCGCTGCTCGGCATGGGGAGCTCTGTCATTCTGGCGGGCGACCTAAATTGTAAACACATCAGGTGGAACTCACACACCACAACCCCGAATGGCAGGCGGCTTGACGCGTTAGTCGATGATCTCGCCTTCGATATCGTTGCTCCGCTAACACCGACTCACTACCCGCTAAATATAGCGCATCGCCCGGATATACTCGACATAGCGTTATTAAAAAACGTAACTCTGAGCTTACACTCGATCGAAGTAGTTTCAGAGTTAGATTTAGACCACCGTCCTGTCGTTATGAAGCTCGGTCGCGCTCCCGACTCCGTTCCCGTCACGAGGACTGTGGTGGATTGGCACACGCTGGGCATCAGCCTGGCTGAATCTGATCCACCATCGCTCCCGTTTAACCCGGACTCTATCCCGTCTCCTCAGGATACCGCTGAAGCCATAGACATCTTAACGTCACACATCACCTCAACATTAGATAGATCATCGAAACAAGTTGTAGCGGAGGACTTCCTTCACCGCTTCAAATTGTCCGACGATATTAGGGAACTCCTTAGAGCTAAGAACGCCTCGATACGCGCCTACGACAGGTATCCTACCGCGGAAAATCGTATTCGAATGCGTGCCCTACAACGCGACGTAAAGTCTCGCATCGCCGAAGTCCGACATGCCAGATGGTCTGATTTCTTAGAAGGACTCGCGCCCTCCCAAAGGTCTTACTACCGCTTAGCTCGTACTCTCAAATCGGATACGGTAGTAACTATGCCCCCCCTCGTAGGCCCCTCAGGCCGACTCGCGGCGTTTGATGATGACGAAAAAGCAGAGTTGCTGGCCGATACATTGCAAACCCAGTGCACGCCCAGCACTCAATCCGTGGACCCTGTTCATGTAGAATTAGTAGACAGTGAGGTAGAACGCAGAGTCTCCTTGCCACCCTCGGATGCGTTACCACCCGTCACCCCGATGGAAGTTCAAGACTTGATCAAAGACCTACGTCCTCGCAAGGCTCCCGGTTCCGACGGTATATCCAACCGCGTTATTAAACTTCTACCCGTCCAACTCATCGTGATGTTGGCATCTATTTTCAATGCCGCTATGGCGAACTGTATCTTTCCCGCGGTGTGGAAAGAAGCGGACGTTATCGGCATACATAAACCCGGTAAACCAAAAAATCATCCGACGAGCTACCGCCCGATTAGCCTCCTCATGTCTCTAGGCAAACTGTATGAGCGTCTGCTCTACAAACGCCTCAGAGACTTCGTCTCATCCAAGGGCATTCTCATCGATGAACAATTCGGATTCCGTACAAATCACTCATGCGTTCAACAGGTGCACCG
This sequence comes from Bombyx mandarina, assembly GCF_030267445.1. Classification (NCBI taxonomy): domain Eukaryota; kingdom Metazoa; phylum Arthropoda; class Insecta; order Lepidoptera; family Bombycidae; genus Bombyx; species Bombyx mandarina. The sequence continues at coordinate 4,034,561 of NC_143217.1, forward strand.
CCTCACGGAGCACATTCTTGTGGGCTTAATCGACCAAAACCGTTATACACGGGAGCTCTCTTCTTCGATGTCGCAAAAGCGTTCGACAAAGTCTGGCACAACGGTTTGATTTTCAAACTATTCAACATGGGTGTGCCGGATAGTCTCGTGCTCATCATACGGGACTTCTTGTCGAACCGCTCTTTTCGATATCGAGTCGAGGGAACCCGCTCCTCCCCACGACCTCTCACAGCTGGAGTCCCGCAAGGCTCTGTCCTTTCACCCCTCCTATTTAGCTTATTCGTTAACGATATTCCCCGGTCGCCGCCGACCCATTTAGCTTTATTCGCCGACGACACGACTGTTTACTATTCCAGTAGAAACAAGTCCCTAATCGCGAAGAAGCTTCAGAGCGCAGCCCTAGCCCTAGGACAGTGGTTCCGAAAATGGCGCATAGACATCAACCCAGCGAAAAGTACTGCGGTGCTATTTCAGAGGGGAAGCTCCACACGGCTTTCCTCCCGTATTAGGAGGAGGAATCTCACACCCCCGATTACTCTCTTTAGTCAATCCATACCCTGGGCCAGGAAGGTCAAGTACCTGGGCGTTACCCTGGATGCATCGATGACATTCCGCCCGCATATAAAATCAGTCCGTGACCGTGCCGCGTTTATTCTCGGTAGACTCTACCCCATGATCTGTAAGCGGAGTAAAATGTCCCTTCGGAACAAGGTGACACTTTACAAAACTTGCATAAGGCCCGTCATGACTTACGCGAGTGTGGTGTTCGCTCACGCGGCCCGCACACACATAGACACCCTTCAATCTCTACAATCCCGCTTTTGCAGGTTAGCCGTCGGAGCTCCGTGGTTCGTGAGGAACGTTGACCTACACGACGACCTGGGCCTCGAATCTATACAGAAATACATGAAGTCAGCGTTGGAACGGTACTTCGATAAGGCTATGCGTCATAATAATCGCCTTATCGTAGCCGCCGCTGACTACTACCCGAATCCTGATCATGCAGGAGCCAGTCACCGTCGACGCCCTAGACACGTCCTTACGGATCCATCAGATCCAATAACCTTTGCACTAGACGCCTTCAGCTCTAGGAGCAGGCTTAGGGACCTCGGTAACCGTACTCGTCGAACTCGACAAAGAGTTCGCCGTGCAACCTAACCCATGAATCAGCTCGCTGAGTTTCTCGCCGGATCTTCTCAGCGGGTCGCGATTCCGATCCGGTAGTAGATTCATTCGCGAAGCAGCTACTCTTGAGTTGTTAGGTCTCCTTCGGAGGCGCTCGGGCAGCTGTTAGCAAATCCCACCCCTCCTGGCTGAGCCTTTGCTCGCCCACCTGTCCTGGTGAAACTGGAAAGGTCTCCGGGCCACCAGTAATCCTTCAATCATAAAAAAAAAAAAAAATTAAACTGGCAGCCCAAGCGCGGGCCCTTTAACTAGTATTTCGGAGTGAATCTACGTAATTACGACACGTACTCGTCGTCAGTCACGGCGTCAATCCGATTTTCAAGACGTTGAAGAAGAAATTGGTTCAACCGCGGGACCGACGCCAACATTTACCGCAAACAACATGGCGTCATTACAAGAAAGTCAAATGGCAGCATTCGAACGCCTACTCGACCGAGTTTTTGAGCATAAAACTCAACTCGAATCATCAGCAACACCGACGTCGGAGCCGACATCGCCGCCTTCCTCGACGCCCGCTCACCATTCTGGGAACTTCGCGTCATGCAGGGCGCCGTTCAGCGGAGCGCCCGGCGACTCACTCGACGGTTTCCTTGACGCGGTCGAATCATACAAAGATTGTGCTGACGTAGGACACGCCATCGCGTTACGAAGACTCTCGATGTTACTAACCGGAAATGCAGCCGTGTGGTGGCAAGGCGTTAAAGCTAACATCACTTCCTGGGACGACGCTTTATCATCGTTACGAAGCGCTTTCGGTGATTGCAGACCGCCCCATCGAGTCTACTTAGAGCTCTTCAAAATGTCGCAAGGACAAAGAGAGAAGACGGAGATCTTCGTTGCCAGAGCACGAGCCCTACTAGCTCGACTCCCACCTGGTGACCTTAGTGAGAAAGTTCAAATTGATATGCTTTACGGCCTTCTACACCGTCGTGTTCGTAAAAGATTAAGAAGAGACGAAATAACTTCATACGACACGTTATTAAAGAAAACGCGCCATATCGAGGACTCCATCTACGAGACCAGTCCGCCTGAATTTATTCATCATCCTCAGCGAGCGACGCCACGTTCATCGGGTAGTACCGTAGGCGAAGTTCCCGCCGGTGCTTCGACTTCGCAGCATACATACGCGCGGATGACGCCGCGGAAAATATTCAACTCGGGCGCCGCTGGCGGCCCGCCACGCGACGACAGCGCTGCGCCGAGCACCGTTCGAGTCCCCGCGCCTCGCTACACGAACACTGATAATGTATCATCTACGTCGATTGTTAAAAGACTGTTCTGTGTTTATTGCAAAAAGTACGGACATATTCGTGATGAGTGTTTAAAATTAGCGTCAAAAACGAAATTCGACAACGAAAATACGCAAGCTGTATCCTCGTGTTACGGGTGTGGTACCAAAGGTGTTACTCGGTCTCAGTGTACAAAGTGGAACGCAAGTTATTACGCCGTCGACGCTGCACGGACCCGATCAGTCACATCCGATTTACCTATTGGTAAAGTAAATACACAGCTGTCAAGTTCAGTGAACTCTATTCATCGCGACAGCTCGTTGCATACAGCTTGCACTTCAGACACCGTAAAGTCGTCCATTTATATTAATAATCGTAAACAATGTTTTGTTGATAATGAAAATAATTATTATCCTACCGATTTTAAGGCGATTCATCCTCCGCGCTTTTTCGGTACTGATAACAAGGTTAGACTTCAAAATTATTCTAGACTTAATCATAATATAAACAATAATATTAGTTCTAGGAATAGGCCCCTGATGCGTTACTCGAGTGGTACCGAACCAAAACATAGTTATTCCGAGGTACCAAGTGGCCGCGATAGGGTGACCATGATGAACGAAAATAGGGTGACCATGGAAAACGTCGGACATTTTTCGACGATTAATTCTAATGTGAAAAGTGTTGCCCAGAGTAACTCTACTGAGCACCAGGTTAGGTTAAGACCAATTTTAAGTGTTCAAATTTTAGGTATACGAGGTAATGCTTTGTTGGATACGGGAGCTAAGAGTAGCGTTGCCGGTGCGTTGCTTTATGAATTGCTGTTAAAGCATAACCATCCGTGTGAGGAAACCAGGCGTCGGGTGAGGCTTGCAGACGGTTCCGCGCGCACCCGCCGAGTTTTGCTCACTACTCTCAGTAAGGATAAGTCCCGAAAGGTCAGTAACCCTTGAATTTACTGTTTTTCCAGATGCTCAAAATAATGAAACTTTGCTTGGCATGGATTTTTGGTGGCGGCAGGTATTGTGCTTGACTTTGCTTCATCCACTTGGCATTTTTCGGGAAAACGGGTTACCTATCCAATTGAATATGAGTGCCCTAAGCCATGCATGTTTGCTTCTACTGCTGACTTCCTGCGTGATGATAAGGGTTCTATGCTTGGCTCCGATGAACGGCAGCAGCTATCACATTTATAGCAGCAGAATGGAGACATCTTTAGGGTGGGGGGAGCCCCAACCCTTTACGCCGAGCACCACATTGATACCGGTGATCATCCGCCTATATCGGTACCGCCGTATAGGCTCACTCCTGTGCTTCAACAGCGAGGAGAGGTTCTCGCAATCGATTTGTTCGGGCCACTGCCAGAAGGAGAGCAGGGGGAGCGATGGGTACTCCTGGTAGAGGATGTAGCTACAAGATGGGTAGAACTCTACGCACTTGTTGATGCCACCGCCGTGGCTTGCTCCCGAGTCCTACTGGAAGAGTATTTCCTTCGTTATGGCTTGCTTATGCGTCTAGGGGTGTAACACGTAAGTTCATGCCACGACGGGATGGCCCGTATCGCGTAGTAAAGATAGTTAGTCCTACAACGTACTTCATAGCAGACTTGTCAAACAATGTCATCGGCAAGTATCACACCGCGGATTTAACCCACTCTCCGTCAAATTCAAGTACGGATCCAATTATGCCAAAGAGGCAGAGAGGAAGGCCGCGTCTTCAGACTAACAGTCCCAAGTTGGACTCGGGACGCGTTCCCGACTTGGAGGGGGAGTATGTAACGCAGCGTTCCGTTTCGCGGGGCAACAGCAGCCAAAGAGAATGTGACTCAGGTCCGTGCCGCGACGACCCACCCCGCGCTACCCGCGCCCGCGCATCTGTTGCATCATTCGCACCCCCAATTAGTGCGCGCCAGACTTTGAAGCGGAATACACGCGTCCCCGGTCGATACCGGAACTGACAACCCGAGAGTCTCATGCCAGTCGGGCACCTAACATTAAAACACTAATTAATTGAGCGTTTCATTAGCTTTTAAGCTGAGTGACTATTTATAATTTATTTTATTAAGTAATAAATGAGCGAAAAATAATACTTAACAAAAAGATATGAAATCCGAACAAAAACAGTTTCACTGTAAAAAATTGCGCCAAGTCCACGTTTATAAAACTCATCTCAATAACATTTGCACTTTACAAAAAAAAGAAGACTTCAATAGCTTTCATTCTCTACAAAAATATGTGAAATACAAAAAAATACCAAGAAACCGTCATAAAGATGAAAAAATAAAAAAAAAAATGTTGAAAATTTAAAAATAAAAAAATAAAAATTTTATCGTACTTGGCGCGCGTCATTGAGTACCCCAAAATTTTCGGAAGAATTTCAACCCGAGAAAAAAACCATTTTGCTTTAATATACAGTGAAAGCTGAAAAAGTTACCCAGGTTGTCTTTTTCGCTCTTGTTAGCGTTTTATGAGAAATTGAGACAGAACTACGGTAATTTTCAACAACTCTCACTATATACCTATGGGCTATTATATGCCAAATCGACCACTTTTGCGTTCGACCCCTTTAGATTCAGCTGAAACTTTATTATTCTTTTCTACCCTTTGAAAAACATTTTTGAGAATTTTTTCAAATATTTTGAAGCCAACGTATACATACGTATCGACTCGTATAAGCGAACACGAGAGGGTGTTTAGTTCAAATCATAAAAGATGAGTGGGAAATGAAAAAAATTCAAATAACATACGTATGAGATGTCGATTTTACTTAACTTTTGTAAAACTTATTATGAAATAATAATTCATTAATTACATTTATGCATTTCATAGGTTGACCTACTTATAAATTTCTAAACATTGAAAGGATGTTCATTTATCCTGAAAAATTTGGGGTACCCAATGACGCGCGCCAAGTACGATAAAATTTTTATTTTTTATTTTTAAATTTTCAACATTTTTTTTTTTATTTTTTCATCTTTATGACGGTTTCTTGGTATTTTTTTGTATTTCACATATTTTTGTAGAGAATGAAAGCTATTGAAGTCTTCTTTTTTTGTAAAGTGCAAATGTTATTGAGATGAGTTTTATAAACGTGGACTTGGCGCAATTTTTACAGTGAAACTGTTTTTGTTCGGATTTAGTATACAGGGGATTTTGGGGCGATAAATCGATCTAGCTACGATTTATTTTCAGAAAATTTTGTTTTATTCGTGTTTTCAATAATCAACTCTTCCCGACATCTATTGGCGAATAATAATACTATTTTTCTTAATTGTAGGCAACTAACCGCTTTAAAGACACAACAAGACGGCGTTATCAAAAAAAAAAAACGAGCAAAGCTCGGTCATCATCTAGTATGTATTTAAGCGTGTATTCGTAGACTTACCCGGATCGGCGGCGAGCTGCCTATAAACGGAGAGGGCGACGTCGTCTTCGGTAACAAAGTCCCAGAGTCCGTCGCAAGCAATCACAACGAAGTCTTCGTCGCCGTCGAGGTCCACTGTCGCGATCTCGGGCCGCGCCGTCACGTACGGCTTGTATTGTGCGTCGCCTACAAAAAAAAGCAACCATTCACAGTTTAAAAGGACAAAAACATACAATTGACGACTTACAATAGACCCCGGGTGGAAACAAATTAGGACACTTCAGCAAAAACCTTGAGAGTTATTTGTGGTCCTTATTAAAAATTGACAAATTACATTTTTTCTGTTCTATTGAATACCGTATTGGCAATTCGTATGATTAGAAATTATTTTACTACATGTTTGAAAAACGGATTACGATGGTAAATCAAATCCGACCGTAAAAATCATGATCATATATAATAGTTTGGGACTCGTAATCGACCTAATCATTAACTTTATATCTGCAAATTCTTAAGCCGATTGACACTTCACTCTGATAGACGTGCCCTACGTTATCGCCCGCGTTAAAACTTTATTTAGAAGGTATGAAACCCGCATTTCACTCTGGGCCATAAGTCAAGTCCCATTGCAATGGGTACTGTGGCAGTTTTGCTCTGCCTTCCCTATTAGGTTTTCATAAACTCTATCCAGAATGGTGGTTCTTGATGAACGCCTATATCGCAAAAAGAGTATTAAAGTAAAGAAAATGAAAGTTTAAATTAAAATATAAATTTAAAGTCCATCGAACTATTATACTAATTAATCTAAGGAGAAGTTGTTTTACAGAATTGTTTGAAAAAACAAATTGGTACAGGATTGGTATCGATTTAACAGGGCCCATATTAGACTAATCTGGCATGAAACTTTGCGGATAGGTAGGTGTCGCTGTCGGGAAGGGAGCTGGAACTAAACGTCGAACCTAATCTCCCTTGGAACGCGATATCGATGAGTTCTAATCTCTCAATAGAAGAGGGAAGCTCACTGAGCGAAAATGTCAATATTGGATTGTAACTATTGTCGCCCTTTGGATTTATATGCGTTACGAGGGATGGCACTTTGATTTCGATCAGAATTGAGACCAATAATTCTTAAATTATGACGAATCATTTTCAGAATAAAAAACAGAGAAATCTAACAGTCACAGCTTTACTAACAGCAACACATAAACACACACACATTATACTCATTCTGTGTTATATTTACATTTTCAAATACCGTAGAGTTAAATGGGATTTTTAAGAGGAATTTTCAGTTTCGACGTCTGTCGTTGCTTCCGCCTTTCTGTCTTCCCCCAAACAAAAAAAAATTTACACCATACATAAAAATATCGATAAAAGTCGTAATTTCAAGGCGACCCTAAAATGCAACGAACGCGTGTCCAAGTGATCGATATAGTTCGTGCAAGTTGGGGTTGTAGCAACAGGAGGGTTGAAGTAGAGGAGGGTGCCCGGCGACTCACAGGCGCCCAACGCGCGCACCTCAACACAATTGAGTTGTAAATGAATGCACTGCTGCTATTGTTTTAACTAGGTACACTAACGCACGTGGGATGTAATATTCATAAGCCGTAATGAAGCCCGGTTGATTTCGTCCAGTGGAACTATTGATGATATGCAACAACCAGGTGTGAAGAATAGTCAATGAAAACTAAGCGGTTGAATTTGTATTGTTTCAATGGAGTTGGCTACAGTCAACATGTGAATATTTTCATATGACACTGATATATCATGTTTAAGTCTCACTGGCATTGATATAACTGCCTCCCATGTCCGGTGTTTAGACTACAGTGTGGCCTCATCACCCATTTTTTTTCCTACCTATGCTTATAGACTTGAGAGGCTATATAAGCGTTACCCTAGCGTGTAGGTGAGCTCTCGGGGCTCAAACCGGAAGTGTTGCTAACACTGGCTCTAGCAAGAGCCGTGCTTCGCAGAAACTACAACCCAATCGGAAACGCGACCCACTGAGAAGATCCGACGAGAAACTCAGTGGGCTGTGTCTGTGGGAGAGCACTCATGATAACTTTAAGAACTTAGAAGAAGAAAAGTACGAAAATGTGGCGGGTGGGCATTTTATATATACACGTATTGTATTGGTATGATCAAGTAACCGCTCTAACTGGGTTGCCAGTCGCAACCGCCATTCGAGCAGCTGAGGACCGGACGAGATGGAAACAGCTCACGAGACAGGCAACGGTCAAGTTTCAGGGACACGACCTTCAGCAATGAAGAAAGCGACGAAGAAGAAGAATATATTTTCAATAGAGCAATTTCTCTATCACAGTAGTCTTTACACTGGTAACACTTTACTGGTGGTAGGACCTCTTGTGAGTCCGCACGGGTAGCTACCCGGGTAGGTTTGCAGGGTGGGATCAACGTTGTAACTATACTGAGACCTTAGAACTCATATCTCAAGGTGATGGCGGTATGTAATAAGTAAAAAACAAAAAAAAAAAAAACACCTTTGATTGACAGGTAGAGAATGTCTTAGGCATTAAGTCCGCCTCTGTACTCTTGTGCAAAAGTTAAATAAATAATTTAAAGTTACTACAACAACTGGGTTGCAATACTCAATAGCTGCAGAGGCTGGAGTCAGATATTCGTATATTTTAACAGTCGAAGATATTCCATCTATCCGTGTCCATTGGCTTCTTCTTTTTTGTTTATTACTTTATAACTTCTAAGCTTTTAAACTCATTATTCCGGTATAATAGTAATAACAAAGGATCTACAAATTTAAGTTATGAACCAGAGAGTGACACAAGCAAATTTATCTCGCAAATTTATTCATTATTATTATTATCAAGCAAATTTATCTCGAGAAAATGCAATTGTGTCTTGTGAACAGTATAATTCAAAGATAAAAAACCCGCTAAAACGTTAAATTAGTGGTACATATATTATTATTAGGGATAGATCCACTGCAAAATATATAGCAATATGAATAGTGCCTTTTTATTATTTCTGGTAATTATAGCAGAAGTAAAAAATAAAAAAATCTGCCTCAAAAAAAAAAGGTGCTATTTTCACCATGAATATCGCAAAAAACCTAAACGAGATCATAAACGTGACGTTTACGGTAAATATGAAACGCCCAGCGTGATATCCAGACGCAGCATCAGTCCCTGCGAGGGCGGACACAACAAACAGTTTAATGATCGGCACACGACATCAATAAAGTAAGTAGCGCCGTGAAAAATGACCGTGCACCCGCGCTCTCTCCCAATAACAATATAACGACCGATTAACTTCACTTTTAAGCGTCCGGGGTTCTCGGTAACGCAGATTTTTATTCAATTATTGTACAATTTTTAATAAGATTGTTCTATAAAAGGAATGCCAGTTTTTGTTTTATCCTTATTATCGTATCTTCTTGTTTCTCCATTGAAATCAAATATTTCTAATCAAACGATGTGTATCTACTGTCTTTCGTGTCGTTAAAGATAAAATTTATGCAAATTATTCACTTTTTACGCGGTTTCTTTATTTGAATTTTTTTTAAGCATTTACATAAATAAAAACATCTACCATATTTTATGTGTAAACCAAATTAAAGTCAAAGATTTAAGTTAAATTTGTTAAAATACACATATAATGTCGGTTGTTTTAAAATAAAAATAAAAATTGTATTTTTTACACAGGTATTTTCAGTCTTTGTGGTACTGGTACACCTTCGTGCTCTAATTCGTGGTGGTTAGAATATAATGAAGAAAAACACATTTATCAAAATTTGTAGTCACCTGGGTCTACTCTGAGAATCATCATTTCGTTAATGCCGACGCTGGACTGTTTGTCACAGCCGTCCTGCCTATCTCAATTGCTATTATAACAATACGTTAATTGACCGTTAATTGACTGACCAACAAATTTGGAACTCATGTTTCAAAATATATACCAACGTTGAAGTATCAACTGAAGTCGTCGTGGCCTAAAGCCACGAGCCACGGCCTAAAGACGACCGGTGCATTCGTATGTAGCGATGCATCGGTGTTCGTATCCCGCAGGCGGGTACCAATTATTCTGATGAAATACGTACTCAACAAACGTTCACGATTGACTTCCACGGTGAAGGAATAACATCGTGTGATAAAAATCAAACCCGCAAAATTATAATTTACGTAATCACTGATGGTAGGACCTCTTGTGAATCCGCACGGGTAGGTACCACCACCCCGCTTATTTCTGCCATGAAGCAGTAATGCGTTTCGGTTTGAAGGATGGGGCAGCCGTTGTAACTATACTGAGACCTTAGAACTTATATCTCAAGGTGGGTGGCGCATTTACGTTGTAGATGTCTATGGGCTCCAGTAACCACTCAACACCAGGTGGGCTGTGAGCTCGTCCACCCATCTAAGCAATAAAAAAAAACTCAGTAGATAAGAGTGAGCGGTGGAAACTTTAATATCCTATTCCTGTCTACGTACTGTAAACGGGCAAACAACTTATTCAAAAACATGAACAGTGTAATGCAAAGATTAAAAACGTTCGTCGTAAATGCTAAGTCGCAAAGATGACAGGGTAATAGACATGAAGCGTCCCAGTGAAATTTTTATGTCGTTCCATCAAACGTCAAACGTCAATAAAAAAAAAAGTCACGTGCCGTGCACCTCAATCTTGTAATGCGCCTCGGGAACATTTCGCACACAACATTCGAGTTCTTGAAGTACCTACTTGATATTTGTTCTGGTGCGTTTTTTAACGCTCCACAAAAACCGAATGGTGACAATGGAGTTTTTATGTTTTCCTTGGAAACTCTTCCTTGTCAATTTTTTTTTTCTTGGAACCAAATAGGTCAGCTATTTCTTTATTTCAGTAGGTTATGTTTTATAATACCAAAATTATTTAAATTTACTCTAAATTTTCACTGGTCACTGAGTAGATAGTGACTAACTATTACAAAAACAAAATCAAATGATCTCTCATTTGACGTAAAGATTACTATTCACTATAATATAAATTGTAAAATGAATAAGTAAATACGAGATGATATCGTAAGTGTTGTTGGTGACGTTGGCAACAGCTCGAATCGCCTCAATCAAAAGTCGACGAGAGCTCGGCAGCAAGGCCGACCGAGATTGGTAACAGCTTCGAACATACCCTAACACTAGTACTTCAAATATGTACTACAATTTTTTTTTCCGGACAGGACCGAACTTCATACGAGGAGTCCGCGTCTAGGGAGCACGCGGGGTATGTGTATGCAGTCTGTTAGGAGCAGACCGCAAGCTTAGGATATTTTAGGATAAGTTCGATCGAGACGTCCGATCTCCGCCCGAGGTCAGAACCCGGGGCTTCCCGCGGTCAACACTACAACCAGACTCGCGACTCCACTTCGAGAACTTCGAGGCGATCATCGACAACTAACGACGCTGGTCTCCGCGGCACGGCGTGTCAGGCCGCCCTGACGATGCCGTTGGTATTCCAGGATACCCCGCTGGGTCAGAATCAGCCTGCCGGGTCGGAATACAATACGCCGCCGACCGAATTGTTCTTCCACAGTACATCTGACAACGATAGCAACGACGGCAATGCAAATCGCACGGCGGAAACCAGCCGCCGACGCATCACTCCATCCTCTTGATGCAAGCGCTCTAAAGTGGCTCTAGAGTGCAGCGCAGCCTTGACCCCTCAGGTCACGCTGTGACCATTGCCGAGTGGAGATTTCTCACAGGGACCGCAGCTGGACGCGCCCACCTCCGACCCCCGGCTTGGCGGCGGCGGAACGGCACCGAGAGGGAAGAAGAGCTTTCTCTCTCCTGTTCCGCCATCTCCTGGGAGATGATAAGACTCACAAAAGTCGCGCATCTCGCTCTGTAAAAGCGGGGCAGTATGCGAGCGCATGCTCCGCCGTATTCTCATCTTCTCATCATAGCCGCTGCAATGTTGGCATTCCAACGTCGGTTCCCTCCGGGCGACGAGGTTGCAGATAACGGCCGAAACAGCCGTGTCCCGTAAGTACCTGCGTCACTCATAAGGTGACACGTCCTCAATTGCGATTCACCCAGACCTAGAGGCAGTGGCGGATCGCCTCGACGGTTCGTCACAATTGGAGCCACCGCGTTCGTACTACCGCCGCGCCGGGACGCGGGTCTCCCTGTAACGGAGATGGCATCACCACGCGCAATCCGCGACGAGCGCCTCCGCCTCCAGGTCCCAGGTAAGCGCCCGGCGAGGTACATACCCCAACATTATTTGAATTATGACCTAAGAATTTATGTAGGAAAATACGATGCAGATCATGCGACTTCACACAGAAGAGAAGTTACAGTATTAGTAATATTTTTCTGATTCATAGCCGGACACATAATTATCGTTCAGACTCTCTGGACACACATAGCCTGTAACGTCGCTCTGAAAAACATACGATAGGAATTTTCTATCACAAGCACAACATGACTGAACTGTTTGCTCTCAATAAATCATTGGTGTATTCTTAGTGAAATGAAAGTATAAAATACCCTTAAACAGCGAATTTCGGCCTGAAGGCATCTCCATACTCTTAGCGCAGTAGGTAAATGATTATATTTATGTACCCTCGTTTATCTACTTTTTGTGCGCATGCTACAGTACATAAAAGTGGCGCTATGGAGAAGCAAATTATGGCGATACAAAGCTTAGTTTTAATATCGTAACCGCTATATTAACTTACCAATGGCCCTGGAAACTGCCAATTGACCGTTGACTCGCCACGTGCCCCAGTAGATTACTGTCCCTCCGCTTGTCTCTATACGATCTCTTTCGTCCTGTATCCAAAATTTATTTATTTATTTAACCACGATTTTCTGAGTTTTCTCTAGTCTATCTAAGTATCTCTAAAATTTCCAATAAACAACAAACTATGAGAAATATACTGAAATAGAAAAACATTAGAAAGATAATGTTGCAACTCTCAGTATAAGATCACCCAGGTCTCAAGATTTCTTAACATAACTAGAAGTAGTACTATAAAATATTGGGAGGGCTATAATTAAATAATAATATGCAGAATAGGTTTTTTAAGGGTATGGTTTTTGTGAGGACAGCATCAATATTGTAAAATAACCTTCTTCTTCAACATGTGTCCACCCAATGCTGAGTGTAGACCTCTTCATATGCACTCCATTCGTTTCGATCTTTTGCCTTTCACATTCTGTTCTTACCAGCTATTTGCCCCGGGTAAAATAAAATAAATAATACACTAAACTAACCTAACTATTTTGTATATAAAAAACGACTTTAAGACAAAGTTGTTCTAGAATCTTTCTATCCGTCTTGGAACCAGAAATCATAATGGCTGGACTGCATGAACATCATAACGACGAACCTATTTTATATTAGAAAACACATTTTTTTAATGCCATCCTAATCCATTTGGTTGCTCAATTATTTTAAGCTCAACGATTTGTGAAAATATTACTCATATTGTTAAAGAAACAAATCGAGTCAATCAAGCCAAATCAAGTTTCTGATACCCTCAAAAACGTTATGATAATATTTTAATATAATAATTGAATGTTGTTGCTAACGAACCTGTCGTCCCGGTTTGTGCGGGCGCACGAGCTGCATGAGCCGCATGCGCTTGGCGAGCAGCGCCAGCGAGTCGCCCGCCCAGGCCGCCAGCAGCTGCGACCCGCGCAGGCACACCGCCACCGCCGTGCTGCCACCGTTCGCTCGCTGTGCAAACAAACCCTCGCGTCATACATACGATACGATACTTGTTTGAACTTCTTCCAGATTCATCATCAGAATCTTGAAATTTTTTTATTGCTTATATGGATGGACGAGCTCACACCCCACCTGGTGTTAGGCGGTAGCTGAAGCCCATAGACATCTACAACGTAAATGCGCCACTCACCTTGAGATATAAGTTCTAAGGTAGGTCTCAGTACAGTTACAACGGCTACCCTAACCTTCAGACCGAAACGCATTACTGCTTCACGGCAGAAATAGGGAGAGCGGTGGTATCTACCCGCGCGGACTCACAAGAGGTCCTACCACCAATAAACAATTATTAAATATTAATACCATACATTTACGATAGTCAAGGTTTAACATATTTGTTGTGTCAAGTTTATTAGCGTGTTTAATGTACTACCCTATAGATGGCGTTATTACATACTCTGTTCATATACTGATATATTAAATGGTTTATTATAAAAATGCATTACCAAGATACTACAAATGACTACATAGGCGAAGGCGCCATCACATACAAAACGTTTATGAACTTAATTAATAAAATAAAACAAATTCATGTTGCTTCACTCCTCGCGTTCCAGCTAATAATTGCTAATAAACACTTCAGTAAGTTAACAACGAGTAGTAGTACTTAAACTCCTGAAAAGTATCGACAATATTCTAGAATCGATACTTTAATGGACATCGAGTGACGACCTGTACTAGATAGACTAGGATCTGTGGATATGAATATTTTATACTCGATAGATCCGCAGAATTCGCAATTCTATTTGAATTTAAGGTTGCGATTAGCAGAGAATACTGACTTTATACAGCAAATAAGTACGAATGTATATTAGGTTACGTTGTGACTTTCCGATACATTTTTTTTTGTACTTAGAGCTTCTTACTTAGCTGTATTTTGAATTCACCGCTCAAGGTATACAATATTCCCAGCTCCGCTACCAATACTTTTCAAATTTATCAATCCCTAGTCAACAGATGCCGCTACTGTGTGAAACCAACTGTAACTGTTTTAAAAAAATTGTAATAGGTGAAGCTACTTTTGGTAATAGACTAGCATAGGTAGAATAAGGAAATGTAAAGATCGTAGAAATAAAGAGTCCCAATCGCCCTACTCCCCCTCCCCTCCCTTTTTTAGTCATAGCTAGGAATGCTAAGTATGAATGGAATGAATGAAAGCCCCTTATGGGCTGGAGTATAAACTAAAATTAAAACTGAAACAAAAACGTAGATAAGAATCTCTGGCTTTGTTGTTTGTAGAGGTACGGGAAAAAAAAATTGACTAGCATATTGATTGAGGATCCATAGTTTCTCCATACCTCTTGATTACTTTTCCTGATAAATTCTGCATCGGTTCTTAAGAAGGCGTCTCGCATCGCTCGTTGTAGGTCAGTAGTGAAATGTGGGCTCTCAATGAGGTACTGGTGTAAGTGCGCCGCGCAATAAGTTGCCGCGGCTGAGCCTGCATGCCCATCATACACTGCATAGAAACTTGTAGGCTCTGTCGTCTGAAAACACAACGAATGAACATTAGGTATTTTGATAAAAAACCATACTAAATATTACGCTAAGATTTCTTTCTTTAAGTTCTACTAGTAGAAGGACCCTCTAGTGAGTCCGCGCGGGAAGGTACCACCACCCTGCCTATTTCTGCCGTGAAGCCGTATTGCGTTTCGGTTTGAAGAGTGGGGCAGCCGTTGTAACTATACTTGAGACCTTACAACTTATATCTCAAGGTGGGTAGCGCATTTACGTTGTAGAAGTCTATGGGCTCCAGTAACCACTTAATACCAGGTGGGCTGTGAGCTCGTCCACCCATCTAAGCAATAAAAAAAGAAGTTTTACTGCTGAAGGCTGACACAATGTACAGACAATAATCGCTCTATAGCGACTTCCATAAGTCAGATAAGAAAAGTTGATGACTGATGAAAAATTATAATAAACTTACTTCTTTTCCAAACAGTGCTTCCAAATTTCCGAATTCAACGTGTCTATCTTCCATAACTCTCCTACCGTTTTTGGTGGCACATGAAACAGTCTTGAGATCTCTTTGTGCGATAGGAGGTGGGGGAGGGAGTGTGTCAAGCTTGGAATTATCTAAGTACCGCAAGCATACATTGTTTACACGGGCTGTCACCGCCTGCATCAGTCTCAGAGCTATATACACTGAAAAAGAAAACCCTTTGTTATTACATAAACAATTACAACACTGGGTTTTGTTGAAAATACGCAAAAAAATGATGACGGTAATGTTGCTGGCGTAATCTAAAAATTACAGGCTCTGGTTGCTGGTATTACGAAAACATACATTCCGTGAGGTTTGTGTAGTAAGATTTCATATTTATAAAAGACCAATTGTTAAAATCACTAATTAAATTCGTTCCGCCGGTAAATTTTTGATTTCAAGTTACCAAAATGTTAAGCCAATATCATATTGTCCTGTTATACTAAAAAAAATAGGCAGATTTACTATTATCTATTCTGATTTTATAAAATATGGCGGGCTTGTTGTCGTTATGAGAGAAAGAGGAGTGAATGAAGATGACGGCTGATAGAGGAGAATGAAGAACACTTTTGAAGTCGTCGTGGCCTAACGGATAAGACGTCCGGAGCATTCGTGTTGAGCGATGCACCGGTGTTCGAAGCTCAAGCGGGTACCAATTTTTCTAATGAAATACGTACTCGAGAAATGTTCACGATTGACTTCCACAAAATGAAGCCGGCAAAATTATAATTTGCGTAATTACTGGTGGTAGGACCTCTTGTGAGTCCACACGGGTAGGTACCACCACCCTGCCTATTTCTACCGTGAAGCAGTAATGCGTTTCGGTTTGAAGGGTGGGGTAGCCGTTGCAACTATACTTGAGACCTTAGAACTTATATCTCAAGGTAGGTGGCGCATTTACGTTGTGGATGTCTATGGGCTCCAGTAACCACTTAACACCAGGTGGTCTGTGAGCTCGTCCACCCATCTAAGCAATAAAAAAAAATAAAAAAAAATGCAAATTTGCTAATAACGTTAATGACGTCACCTCGCTCAATTCGAACACCTCCATTTAGAATAGAATAGAGTGCAGATAATATCGATATTAATTATAAATTATGCATTCATGCCATTTGCGTTCGCAATATAATCTTATGCGTTGAGGTTTTCGACTCATACCTGTGACATCAATAGCTCTAATATTGCATTAATCATCATGTGATATAATTTAGCGTACGTAAGGGGCCACTGGTAATTTTAAGCTTAGATGTATTGAATATTAATACGCAGTATGCTGAACTTCGCCACATTGACCCACTAGACTTACGTCTGTTTCGAAATCTTGGCATGAGTCACATAGATCTACATTCATTCATAATTCAAGATAAGTCGCGTTCATAAGTTAAAGGTGAGCTAACAACTCGATGCGAAGACATGCTGTTTTATCAGTATCTATCACGTGATATACGCCTTATCAAAATATTTCTTGTCTTGGATATCAATCAAACCCTTCACATTATCATAGCGATAACTATGTTATTAAATGTGGTCATCCACCGTCTGTCAAGAGGTTTTCAGTGAATCATTCAAATTGTTATCTTTAAAAAAAATCAAAAGTAATATAAATTATTATTTAATACTAGCTGACCCGGCAGACTTCGTAGTGCCTCAATCGATAAATAAAATACCTAAACTTTTGTATAAAATAAACTTAAAACAAACAAAAGGAATCGGTCCGACGGGGGACACATCAAATAAAAACAAAATTGTTATTTTTATTTAATTCCGAGCATTTTCATATTTATCTACCTTTTAAACTTTCTCTGGACTTCCACAAATAATTCAAGACCAAAATTACCCAAATCGGTTCAGCCGTTCTCGAGTTTTAGCGAGACTAACGAACAGCAATTCATTTTTATATATAGAGATTATAGCAAATTTTCTACTATGCCGTGATAAAACAAACCTATATTATGCAAACAGTGTAGTCAATCATAATAAGTACTAATCATTTATAATTCAATAACTTAGCACAACGTATCTGGGTCGATCCTATACATAGAAATTTTGCTTATAATAATTAAATGCATATATGTATACAAATCGACCGGTCAGTATTTAGTTCAGAATGAACAACGGAACTTTTGTTGGTCACAGTTAATGCGGATAATGAAACTAATCTACACTTTGCCATCTATATATGATATCATATTTGAACAAATTCGCGGTCAAAATGAGTCGACTAACAACAACAGGTAATATAGAACAGCGAATGTAAGTACTCATGTTTGTGTTATTTTATTTATGATATATGATAATCTTGTTCATTCTAAATACAGATATATGTGATCAATTTCGCCCTAATTTAATAAGGTTATGAACCATATTTAGTTGCGGGGCCTAAATTCTATTTAAGTAAAAAATATGCACTGTAATTTGAACTATATGTATGTGATGAAAAAAGCAAGAGCGTCGACGTAACAACAACATTCATTGAATCAAATAAGAACCAATAAAACTGTTTGCGTCCCCGAATCAATTCTTGATGTCAATCAACGTAAATGCCATTTACTATCTACACCATCATTTGTGTTCCGTATAACTCTTTGAATCCAACCTATCCTAAAAACAAACTAAAAAATGTGTCTTTTTTTGTAATTCGATGTTTTTTGGGATACATTTTCAAATAGATGTACCAAATTATTTTTATGTATACATATAATATTATATGTATGTATATGTAAACTTCGACTGACATTATTCGGTATTAAATATGACGTGTCGATGAAACGAGGTATCAGTTGGTTGGTATTGGCAAAGTCTACCAGCGTATTCAATTAATAAGCTTCTTTTATTCATACTTTTTTTGTCGAGTAGACGAGTCCTTGAGTCTACTGCCCATTTGATGCTGAACAATCCCAGAGCCCATGGACATCGTAATATGAATACTACCGACGCAACGTTAAGATATAAGATCGAATTCTCTATTTCTCTAATACTCGTATAATTTTTAACCTAATTGGAAGTACGGTACCAACGCCTATGAGCTCACACCACTTTTTTTATGATTGATGGTTTACTGATGGCCTGGAGGCATTTCCAGTTTCACAAGGACGGGTGGGCGAGCAACGGCTCAGCCAGAAGGGGCGAGATTTGCTAACAACTACTCGAGCGCCTCCAAGGGAAACCTAACAACTCAAGAGTAGCTGCTTCGCGAATGAATCTACTACCGGATCGGAATCGACACTTCACACTACAATCAGGCCAAGTCTACGCAGTTAAATTTTTAACGTAACCAGTTTTACTGGTGGTAGGACCTCTTGTGAGTCCGCACGAGTAAGTACCACCGCCCTACCTATTTCTGTCGTGAAGCAGTAATGCGTTTCGGTTTGAAGGGTGGGGCAGCCGTTGTAACTATACTGAGACCTTAGAACTTATATCCCAAGGTGGGTGGCGCATTTACGTTGTAGATGTATATGGGCTCCAGTATCCACTTAACACCAGGTGGGCTGTGAGCTCGTCCACCCATCTAAGCAATAAAAAAAATTAAAAAAAACATACCTGATTCTTCAGACTTGTAACCGAATTCAGCAGGATGTTTCTTCGATGCTACTCGCACCTCGTCTACTACGATTCGCCGCAGGGGCGTCATCAGCGTCAGTGGGCATTGTCTGTGAATTAACAAAAGTACATTAAATAATTTGATAAAATGAATTGATGAATCTGAAGTCGTCGTGGCCTAACGGATAAGACGTCCGGTGCATTCGTGTTGAGCGATGCACCGGTGTTGGAATCTCAGGCGGGTACCAATTTTTGTAATAAAATACATACGTACTAAACAAATGTTCACGATTGACTTCCACGGTGAAGGAATAGCATCGTGTAATAAAAATGAAACCCGCAAAATTATAATTTGCGTAATTACTGGTGGTAGCACCTCTTGTGAGTCCAGTAACCACTTAACACCAGGTGGGCTGTAAGATCGTCCACCCACCTAAGCAATAAAAAAAAAACTGAAAAAATTCATTAACTAGTTTTGGAAGTCATTCTGGTCTAATAGATAAGACGCTCGCTGTACTTGTATCAAGCGATGCGACTATACCGATGTTCAAATTCCTCAGACAGGTACCAATTTAACTGTTAACGAATGACTTATACCATGAATTTTAATAAAATCAAAGCCGCAATTATATTTTGCGTAATTACTGAAGTAATGCTTTTGTATTCTTTATACGAGGAGCACTGCTGCTCGAGATACAGGTTTTTACACCTAGTTCAAGCGCAGATGCAAATTATTATTGTGTTTCTATTTCTATGTTGCAATAAATAAATAAAATAAAAATAGATTTCTATACAATGGAGATATAAATCTCAAGGTCAAGATGGATGGCGCCTTTTACGTTATAATGTCTATGGGTGGTCTGTGAGCTCATTCATTCGTCTAGGAAATTAATTAAAGAATACTATTTTCCATGTCAAATAAGTATTCGTTTTTTTTTTGTGTTTTTAAATAATAAATTAGACTATTTATGAAATAATTACTGTATGAAATTATATCGTGGGAAAAAGTTAATAGAAAAAATTAGAATTAATACACTTAATATATTTAAATAAATGTTCAGGACTGTCAGGTGTTATCTAACCGAACGATATTAATAGAATGTTAAATCGATAACAGAAACAGAATAGAACTTTATATGGAAAAATAGACGATGAATAGTCATAGATCTTTATCCGTCCGTGACTACGAACATTGTAAAGTATCCGAAACGTCGAAAATTACATTAAAAAGAGAGAAAAAAAACTGACATTAAATCTTAAAAATAGTTTTAATTACTAATATAGAAATAGAACTAATGAAGAAAAATGACCAAAGTTACGACAGTAGCACTAGAAATAAATCTTTAAAATTGGCGTCATAGTATCGAGAAAACTGAGGAAGCCATGACTGACAATTAAAAAGACTAGAGTAGACCAAACGTACTAATTCACTTCACTATACAAAAATTTTTCATTTCTATTTAGCCATTGCTTTTTACTTCCGTTCTGATCCAAACCTCGAGATAATTATTCGGTATATACGAACTTACTTTCATTCTCTTTGCAATAAATCGTACACGAAAGTTAGTATCATAATAGTTAGAGCAGTTTAATATATTTTCTTTTAAAGCACAACCAACATTTTATGTTAACAAAAATTTGCATTTTCCCAAGCGAATACAGTTGAAACGTATTTTAAGAATACTATTTTTAACTCTACGATTTACGTACATAAATAGTAAAATGTTCTTTGTTTATTTAGGCAACAGATCGTTGAGTTTAAAAAATAAATACGCTACGAGGGCATTCACACGTAGTCCACTATGACCAGAAACATATGTTAAGTTTCCCCGGTACGGTAGCCCTTATAGTATAGTTAAAAAATAAAATACGGACGTATACGTTTGTTTGTCTGTTGTCTGTATACAACATAAAGAGGTCACTGCCCTTAGCTCCGAAAAGGAAAGCAAACACTCTCTCATATTGACAATATATTTTTGACATTCTTATTCTATCACACACAACACAACGTTTGGTTTAGATGTGAACAATACAAAATTGTTTACTTTGAGAATGCAAGTCACGAGATGAAAACGTGCACTCGAGCAAATTGTATAAATTGGGATAAACGTCCGAAAATGTCTTTTAGAACGGTGCATACTGAGTTATAAAATGAACATTTAACTGTACCGGGAGTTCATAGTGCGTTGACATCGTCCACGTCGTTACTATCAGGAGCATCCGTACCGTCCCACGCGTCTTTCGTGCCAATTTATACACCGAGGGTTTGTATAAAGTTTATCTATCTGTAAAGATTGTCTTTATGGTTTGGATCATATAGGGTTCCTTACATTCAGTTCAAGGAATAAAGGTAGTCAACGGCAAAGCTGTGTCCCTAGCATTACCGACGACAATAGGCAGCAGCGGCCACTTTTCATGGGATCGCATTCATACTAACTACATACATATAGGTATTAGATTATTATAGTATTAAATGAGTGGGTTTTATTAGAAACACCTGTATTTAATTACAGACGAACATTCGTTTTGGCTGTTTTACATAGCAACAGGCAGTGGCTTGGCTGTGCCCCTGGAATTGCTGACGTCAATGGAAGACGGTAATCACTCACCTTCAGGTGGGCCATATGCTCGTCTGCCTACGATGGCAATAAAAAGAAAATTGTATAGTTAGTAGACTGTTTGACTAATTGTAACAAAAATATCAAATACGTTTTTGTATGCGCGTGTATTTTTTTTATTACATATTTTATTTATTTATTAATCCTTTATTTGTTTTTTTGTCATAGCACTATAGCTTTCGAAATATGGTATCTTCACTCCTTTACAGAGAATGCTAAAAAGTTTGTTAAAAAGGTACTTGAATTTACGATGTTCATATATGAATATTGTAACTACCATTTCCGATTAGAAAGATTCTAGAATCAATAATAAACCGATAGCTACATAAGTTTTAATCTGGTATGCGATCTAAGCTATCCTTAAAAATTAGGCTAGTGGCCTTTGGTATCCATCTAAAATGATCAACGAAATAAAAGTGTACACGAATTCTAACAATAGATAGTAATTAACCTCAAACGTTAAGCAATACTACGAGTATATAACTCCGCTTAAGATGAAACTGTTTGTAGGTTGTTTTCTCGGTAGTGTTGCAATTTAACTCTTAGGTATAAATATACGTATGGCTTACATAAATTTAATTTGCGTATTATCACCCACAGCCTAGTGGTTGAAAACGAAGACACAATACGCTTACATATTATTTATACTCTTAACTGGAGATAAATATAATAAAACAAACATAATAAAAAATTTCAATTCTCATATATATCTACTGCTAGTTAATAACCGAGCTTTCCTCGGTTTTTTTTTTCTTCATAAATTGTGTTTTTTAGAAATTATATTTAAATACGAATTACATATTGATAAAATGATGAAATATGAATAATATTTTTCGATCTTACCGACAGAATAATAATAAAATATGAACTGCTTATTTATTAATTATTGGTAAAGTTGACTAAACCACGAATAAAACAACATTTTCTAAAAATAAATCGTAGCTAGATCGATTTATCGCCCCCGAAATCTCCTGTATACTAAATTTTATGAAAATTATTAGAGTCGTTTCCGAGATTCAGATTATAAATATAGATTTATATAGAAGAAATGCTCGTTTAAAGATATAAGATATATGTAATTGTACAATCAAAATATCTTACTTTTATTAATGCTTCGATTACAATTTAAAAATCTACTCATATAATGTTATTTAAATTAATGAATACATAATAAGCACTCGGTAATATTTATTGGCTTTACCATAAAAATATTTATTTGAACAACAAAGCATCAAGTATAGATAGAGATAAGATAAGATATATTGCATGCACGGACGACTGAGCACAATTTGACCTCAGTTACTCGTAGTTTGCCAATTTTTACAAGTCTATTTTAAGATTGTTTGGTACAGAGTACCCCCCTGCCATGTACAATCGTTATAATACAGACATGTATTACAATCGCATTTATGTCGCCGAATTCACAAGTTTCGGTAGCTGTAGACGTTGTCCATTTAAGCAGACCTAAACACTATCATGATACCAATTCTTGGCTTAATTTTAGTATGGAAACATGTAATCTAAGTCAAGGAAGCAGATTCTAAAAATCTGCCCGATACATACTATATACTATCAGATGCAAACGAATTGGTATAGTATATATACGAGGAAACACACTTTTACAGTGTTTTAAAATGCGAATAAGGGTTTCACCGGAGAGTGGATGGAAGTGATTTTCAGAGTATTAAACCAACGTGCTGAGATGATCATCTGCTATTTACTGGTAGTATGGCATATTGTAAACTCGCACGGGTAACTACCACCATCCTGTTTTTTTCTGCCGCGAAGTTATGTTTATGTTATGCCTATTTAGTTATGCTTTGCGGTTTAGAATGTGCGACAAACCTATACTGAGACCTTAGAACTATATCTCAAGGTGTGTGGCGCATTTACGTTGTAGTACAATGTAGATGTCTATGGGCTCCAGTAACCACTTAGCACCAGGTGGGCTGTGAGCTCGTCCACCCATCTAAGCAATAAAAAAAAAAAAACAAATATTTTACAATGAGACTTCAAGCTCATGTCTTAAAGTATGTGACAGCAATCAGGATGATATCTATGGTGTACGGTAACCACTTAGAACTGATAGTTTTCTTTAACGATATTCCTGAGGAACCTTTGTAAGTGGTGGACTTTTGTTGTTTATCTCTCGGTGACACCACAACTATCAATAATTACGGAACCATTTTACCTTTTAGGGGTATATAACCGTATGAAAACGGTATCCTTATACATTATCATGTCGGTATTTATATTGCGTACTTTTCGTGATATATGATACTGTCATTTACTCGCTCAGCGAACAAAAAATTACTTAGAATACCTACTAACTGTGAAAGTTCACGATTGCAAAAACAATATAATTCCCATTAGGATCAGTCATCAGTCTTTATGCAATGCAATGACGCTGATAGCTTCTGTTAACTCAGCCTGATAGCTTCTGCTAACTCAGCGGTAGATTGAGTATCGTGAGCTTCCAATATCGCCTTTAATTCGTCGTTGATGACTTTAGTTTCCGGGCGACTACGGGGTTCATTCCTACGGGGTTAGAACAATATTTCCACATCGGAAGCGTTCAAAGCATTAACGGGTCGTGGGCTCGT
The DNA here is from genome assembly GCF_030267445.1 of Bombyx mandarina. NCBI lineage: Eukaryota > Metazoa > Arthropoda > Insecta > Lepidoptera > Bombycidae > Bombyx > Bombyx mandarina. The sequence continues at coordinate 4,058,823 of NC_143217.1, forward strand.
GTGTTCACTGTGTATACGTCATTAGTGTTCTGAGCCATATGTACGACATTGCTACCGTGATGGAACTCGTATTTTATTATTGCTCATATTTTTATCGAGTCCGTACTGATGAACAAGACAAGTGGAGAATTGAAATTTTATTTCCTCAAAACCCTAAGGGGCCATCCATAAAGTACGTCACACGTTAATGGGGAGGGGGGTATCACCGAAGTGTGACATCGTGTGACAAGGGCATGGGGGGTCAATACTTTTGTGACGTCACATGTTAAAATTTAAAATACTAAAACGCAAAGTTTGTATGTGAATTAAAAATTTTAAAAATTTACAAACTTGATCTATATTTATTAATAATTTTTTGATATATATTTATTGATCTATATTTATTAATAATTTAGCGAAAATTCGTCCTCAAAGAATTGCGGCTAGACGTGCCCGAGAAATTCTCTGTTTAATGAATGATGACGATGCTTTATGGATGGAAGAGAATGATGTCGACACTAAGGATGTTCCTGACGTTCAAATTCAGAACGAAAATGAAGTGCCTGATTTACCAGTAATAGCTGATATAAAAGAGTGGATCCAAAGTCCATGGACACTCGATAATTAAGTTTTTTATCTTTAATTAATATAATTAATCGTTTATTATTTTCTAACTAGTCGTTTGTTTTTTCGGTTTTATGAAATGTTGGACTTTATGTTGATTTTATTAGATTATTATTTAATAAAAATAAGTAAAAAATGAAAATAGCTGTTTTCTCTCGATTATTTTTAAAAACATACATAAATTTAAAAAATGTGTGACGTCACATCAGGAGGGGGGTTATAAAAATGTGACAACCTGTGACAAGGAGGGGGGGAGGGGTTCAAAAGTCCTAAAATTCGTGTGACGTACTTTATGGATGGCCCCTAATCAATAAAGATATGAATTTGAAAATAGAATTCCATTTTTTTAAATAAAGTTCATTTTAATTTAGAATTTATTGCTGGTTATAAATACTTGATTATTATTATTATTATTACATATTATGTTTCAAATGGCCAGTGTTAAAAAACGGCAACTTCATAGGAAAACGCCTAATATCAATTACTTTGAATATCAACCGTGAAAGTTCGCGGTTACAAAACAATGTTGTTCCGTGGTTGTTCCCATTAGGACATCACTCTTTATGCAATGTAATGTGTGTCGGGCAACGCCACTGTAACACAATATTTACGCTCTCTTCGGCACGTCTTATAATAAATGGAACAAAAAACGCATCCATTCAATTACAATCAAATCTGATAAAACACCTAATTCGGAAAAAGAGATGAAACTGGCGTAACGATATAATGACGTAATTGTAAACATAGCTTTGTTTACGTGCAGGTTACCTACTTACACATTTATTTACATTATTCATGTTACGTATCTAATATGCCTTTACACATATTTGAATTCGCAATCTCTCGATAGCAGATAAATAAAATAATTCCAGCGTTGCTCATTGTTTCAGACTTAAATGTAAATATTATTTATGTTGTAAACTGTTAAATATGTTCGGACACAGTAAACTATGCAAAAGCTAATTTGCAGAGATAATGATTGTTTGACTTAAGATAGTAATCGGTAATCCTTACTTGATAAACTTGGATTGAGAAGAAAATTGGCAATTACATATTTTGAAATTCCTAGAAATAGTACTATGTTAGAGTTACTGTTCACGAAACACAATTATATAATATACAATTGTTATTAATTATATAATATACAATTACAAAACTTTCTAGTCTAATAAGTATTAGACAGATTGAACTTTATTTAACATAATAATATACAAGTTTACATATAGTAATACAGGCCTTTTTTTCATGTTATTTCTAGTGAATCCCAGCCACGCCACTTACGCTGTATCGGTTTTATTTTATTTTAAATAGACGTAGGTATTCGTTTGTATTGCCTAACGTAATTGTTTTCTTCTTGTGTACTGCTATCTATCTTATATCAGTGGTGTAGCGGTAAATATAACTAACTATAATTAATACAGAAAAAAAATTTAATCGCGCTGACGGTAATATCTACAATATTATCTTGCATGTAAACGAGTTGCGTAAAAAAAACATTTGGTCTACCGAGAAAACTGGAGATAAGTCTTAAAATCCAAAAGTAAATAATAAAGTGATGTAACTAATACATACAATACTTGGGTAACATTATAGGAAAACCCCAATGAGCCGAAAGCTAGAGCACAACAACAAATCTGAGAAAACTTGCGATTGAACTTATATAAAAATTGTAGTGAATAAATTTACTGGTGGCAGGACCTTTTGTGAGTCCACGCGGGTAGGTACCACCGCCCTGCCTATTTCTGCCGTGAAGCAGTAATGCGTTTCGGTTTGAAGGGTGGAGCAGCCGTTGTATCGTATGTATGTATGTATTGTATGTATTGTTGTATTGCCTGAGATCTGAGAACTTATATCTCAAGGTGAGTGGCGCATTTACGTTGTAGATGTCCATGGGCTCCAGTAACCACTTAACACCAGGTGGGCTGTGAGCTCGTCCACCAATCTAAGCAATAAAAAAAACAAAAAAAAACAAATAAGGAGTCAATTCCAGTCTATTGACAAGACTTAAATAGTGAACCGTCTAAATTCATAGAAACATATTTTAATCTATACTTTGTAGCGTTGCAGCTTGTAATATGAACGTTTTTATATTTCTCAGATTCGTTTCTCATTTCCGAGATCAGCGCATTATACAAGAGTTCTTCTTAAATCGTCATTTTCTCCATATTTTTTTGCAGCTTCTTTGGACTCTTCGTCGTCATTGTGCTACCTTGTGGATCAGGTAACCAATCGATTGCCAAATCATAATAATTGTAAATGTGGCTTTTACTTCATTTATACATTTTTCATTCTCGTAGATGAGCAGACGGAGTTCCGGCACGACTACTTTTTAAGCCGTTGTCTTGGCAAGTGAACTCTTTCAAACCGGAACACAAGATTATTTTTTATTTCAAAAATAAGTTCCGTCATCTCGATCACTATATTTTATTAACCGTTTAAGATTTTCTTAGAGATTCAAACAATAAGACCGCTCATTGTTACTTGTATTCATATTACATTCTAAGTTTAATGTAAGCTGGAATCTTTATTTTGTGACTTATATTATTGTGTAAATAATGAATTTGAATACATTATTAATATTTTTGTTTAATTAGCCGCGTTTTTTGTCTCTTCGTATTTCTAATCGGTACAAAAATGGTTTCCATGTAATGGTGGTTTATTACGCGACATGAAACTTCCTTATTATCTATACAAAAAGTAAAATTATAAACAGATTTTGGTCTGTTCGTGTGTGCAATTATTATGATCAATTTTGGATGTGTGTGTGATATAAGTTTAGGCTAAATATATAGGATAAAATTCACTCTGTTTCGATTTACAAATAAAATGGTAGCTTTCTGTTCGCAGCTTCGCGCGCGTAAACTAACTACTACCCTTTTTATGGCGTGGGCGTAAACTTGTGCCCGACAGTGGGGTGAAAGGTGTGCGATATTCTTTTCCAGGGTTCAAATTATTTGGAATTTCGTCTTGTGGTATTTGATTCAGTGGTGTAAGCGTAAAAAAAACCCGATAATGTTACACATTCACATTTATAATATTACTATGCACATTACAAAAATGTATAATTATTATTAGTAAAATATGTAAAAATATAGGTACATTCACAATCGGAATTCCGCCGAACCTTAATTTAATTTCTTACTCATCACAGTATGACACATCCTATGTGACCACGTATTTTTCCGCATAGTCCATAATTTACAAAAGGTAACTATCGTAAACGGGCATCATTAAACCGCAGAAAATCTTATTGTAGTGGGACAAAAATCCACTGTTTGTCCTTGTTATAATAAACCGCATAAACAGACAATGAAACTGTTTAATATTCTCCTGGTGATTTTCGTATAAATTTAACATTTCATGAATATTTAAAAAAAAGTAAACAACACCACGAAATGAAACACCTGAACAAATGTTTAATGTATCGTCAACAAAGGTAGTGTAAGCCCTTTGAAACCTTATAAGGTCAAAGTCCTTTTAGAAAGTTTGTTCGTACCTATACTGTACTCAGTAACTGTTAAATTTTGTAGATAGACAGATAGATACATACATATATGCTATATTGTATATACAACAGTATAAAATTACAAAAATATTCTACTGGTCAGCAGTTTTAGCAAATATGCTAAATTTTGTAGTATCTGCTATCTATGGAATTCAGCCCATCATTTGGTACTTGATGTAAATGTAAAAATGGTTACCATCAAACTGGTTACCACAGAAATCTAAATGATAAGACAATAAAGCTGTTATTTTGTGGCATTTTTATCCGGGACATGTGTCACTGATTTACCGCTTGCAACGTAATAATACATATTTCGACTCACATATAAAGTGGATTATGTAAGAATTATTTTGTGATAAGTACACTGCTCTTCTCGTCGGGAAATAAGAAATAAAAATAATTAACGTGTAGAATAGAATTTAAACTACTTAGTTACTACTAAGTTAGAATATAAACTACTAACTAACATGCAACACCAATAATATATTGATTACTAAATGTAAAAAATATTTTTAGTTTTTGTTTTACAAAATTTGTGTGAATACACAATGAATACTGAAGTTTCAAGCTGCCAATACTTTCCTCACACAAAATACCATAAAGACCATAAAAAAACTCTGCGAGTGAGTTGATTGTTAATTATTTTACATTGCCAACAGCATAAAAACATTAACAAATTATATCAATAGAGGTTTATTTAGTGACATGGGGGATATTTACTGGTGGTAGGAACTCTTGTGAGTCCGCGCGGATGGGTACCACCACCCTGCCTATTTCTGCCGTGAAGCAGTAATGCCTTTCGGTTTGAAGGGCGGGGCAGCCGTCGTAACTATACTTGAGACCTTAGAACTTGTATCTCAAGGTGGGTGGCGCATTTACATTGTGGATGTCTATGGGTTCCAGTAACCACTTAAAACCAGGTGGGATGTGAGCTTGTCCAACCATCTAAGCAATAAAAAATAAAAAAAATTCAATGGCTCCCACAAAAAGACAAGCAAATACAAGTATCAAAAATATGAATAGTTGTTTTAAGGGATATTAATTTAATCAAAACAATCATTCAATCACTGATCTTGTAAATATAACAAATTTAAATTAAATTCCAATAATCTAATAGAGCTAATTTTCCCTATTGATTCTTGGACTCAACCTAAGGTCCTACCACCAGTAATTACACAAATTATAATTTTACAAGTTTGATTTTTTACATGATGTTATTCCTTCAGTCAATCGTGAACATTTGTCAAGTATGTATTTTGTTAGAAATATTGGTGCCCGCCAGTGGGATTCTAACATTATTTAATAAACATCGCAAGATACGAATGCACCGAAGTCTTAATCCTTTAAGCCACAACGACTTCCAACATTTGTGTCTTATTATGGTATTTTGCTGATAGGTTTTTTTTATTGACCTTGTCCCTCCTGCCAGTGAGTTACCAGTTACCGTCACTCATGGATGTCAACAATTCCAGGGGCAGAGCCAAACTGCTGCTTACCATATAAATATTGAGATAAATCATTTTAAAATATAGTGTATGAATAATTGCCAATTACTCTATTTATATATTTATAAACTGTTCAGTTTTATTCAAGGCATTTAAAAAATATATTTTAATAAACTTGCAGTTATATATTTTGCAATAACAATTAGTTTACAGAGAAAGTATAGATTCTTTGCCGCAGTTTAAGCTATATACAGGGAATAGGATATCTATTTGTAAGACTTTGTTTTAAAGAAGAAAAAAATATGCTAAACAAACAATACTTATCACATATTTCTGAAACAATCTTTCACAACACACTTGTGTTATCAGGCAGTGACTTATCAAGTGGCTATATTTTACATCTGAAAGCAAATTTCATTGTTTAGATGAGGAGAAACTTTCTCAATACTAACTTTTCTGTCAAATACTGGGTAGTCCAATAGATAACTTCGCCAGGAAGTTCAGCCTCGGTGATTGTATACCCAGCTATGTTCACTGGCAGCTGGTCCTCGGGGTTCACTGTGGCCGCAAAGTTTTCGAAAAATACCCTATACGATGTCAAATAGTCGTCTTTGTCACCCATCTTCGCTGTTTGAAATTTAGTCAATTTATTTGTTAATTTATTCGGTAAATAATCGATGAAGAAACCCGTGTAAAGTGAAAATCAAAACTGGAACAACTTTAACACTTGATTCAATTACACTTGTGGATAAGCACTGATTCACTTAAATTAAAAGTAAATGATCACATATTGTTATGTAAAAAATAATATGGAAATCGTTTCGAATTAATAATTTTTGAATCAAAACATAAAGCTAACATCACCCTCATTGATGAATGAATTTATGTCAGATGGAGATGGGCGGGGTAGTGTTGTTCGGTGTACATCAAATTTTTAGTATTCGATGCATCGAAATCGTTCGAGTTCATTCAGAGCATTTGTAATGGAACTGTGGATAGCTAAATTACATTTTTGAAATTATTTTTACAAACAGTTACCGTATTACTTAAATATTTAAGAAAATGTATGTTTATTTATGTATTAATGTTTTTCTAATACACTGCCAGAAATAAAGCAATAGGGGTGGCCAGCCAGTCATTACTATACGCTAGTGCTACAAACTAAAAATGGGTAATATTTTTACACAATTTTACTATTTTAATACTAACGGCTGCCTACGTTTGCCGCTGGGGCTGCTGTTCCAACTACATACTAACTTGAGTTCACTTTTACGCCATCGAGAACTTTAAAAGCCTCGCACTAAGCACACTACACAGACGTTATGCGCCTCAAGAGTAATCGCCACTTCTCCCGGTATAGTATGTCGGTGATGCGTGTTGTGAATTAATACACACAGGTTAAAACTCTCATCCTGCACGGTTCTGTGGTGAAGGACATGCATCTCTATAAAACACTATTCTACGTACAGTGTCGGATTAAGCAAGCGCGGGGCCCGTAGCAAATTATTTCAAAGAGCCCTTGATCTACTATGGGTTCTTAAGTATAAAGTGGTAAAAAAACAAATCAATAGTCTATACGTTTATTTACCATCTATAGGTTATAATTTTATGGGTATTTAGTAAATTACTATAGGCGCTGTTAGGCTCTGACAAGTACAAAAAGCCAGAGATGAGATTTTCTGGCTATATAGAATAATTTTGGCAAGAAACTAACAATTGAAAACTGATGATACTGTACAAATTTTTTTCAATACATATTTCAAAGTTGATATTTAATGCAAAGTATATTATTTTTTTAGGAATAGCTAATGTTATATTTTATCAATGGTGTACTTCAAATAATGTTTTTGTTTTATAATTATTTATTTGTTTCTTTTATTATTTTTTTAAGTAACTTTTCTAGATTTCATGTGGGCAAATTGAGAAATGATACTATTCGTATCAATTTCTCTGAGCAAATCATGTTCTGTATTCATCAAAGCGAGATAATTCAGACGTTCTTGACTCATGGTGTTCCTTGTGACTGTTAATCTTACAAATAAATATATAATTTTAACAACTTAAATCGAGCCATCTCAATCCTGCTACACATCCACACTGTGTCGGGTAAGAGTGCTTGCATAAGTCAGACTTTTTGTAGAGCTGATTATCAGGCTGATTGAAATTCTACACGTTTATACAAACAACTTTTTCTTAATAAGTCACTCAAAAAATTAAGCTCGGGCAGAGATGAGTGGGTTTAAATACGCGGGGCCCGTAGCAATTGCTACTCTTACTGGCTTCTTGGTTAATCCGGCACTGTCTACGTATCTAACGACTGTATGAACTTTGCTCAGGTATAGTGATGTTAATTCAGTCAGTCGGGTTTTAGTGATCTTAGTTAATAATAGTAATAATTCTGTTTAGAGAGCGCTATGACATGTATTTTTTCAGCGGAGTCAACAATTTGAAATCTTCAGCAGTAACCAACCACTTGAATGTATCCCTAGAATTGTAATCTTTTGGTTTTGCTAAACTTTTGATCATAAAAAAGGTTGCGCATATGGGTAAATCGACTCTCACAACCTTGGCTCTTTCTTTTACATGATATAATCCGGTATTGTAACACCATCATAGTTATAATAAAACAAAGTTTGCAAAACATTGTTTTCAAGACATAGCAAAAAAATATAATAATGATAGGTGATAAAAATGACAATGTGTTCGAAGTATATTATTTCAAATAATGGAATATGGAAAAGAAGGTTATAACAATAGTCATAATTAAAATACTAACACAATACGTCAGTATACCCTAGTCTTCCTTCATAACTCCAATGTCCTACCAACAGTCTGCTATCCCAGAAGAATCCGTGTAATCGCCTTGGACTATCTGCTAAACTAGATTAACTAGTAAGTTAAGAAGTTGTATTTTCTTATTCGTATTATTTTCATTTAAATCTATCCATTCCCTTCTAAATTGAATAGTTTTCGTTCCACTTCAATCAGACTCCGGTCTTTTGAAATAAAAATTATTACATCGTACGCGATCATTCCTTTGCCTGTTCAATAAACAAAGCCGCACAAAATAGTCTATAGCCCAAAACCAAAACAAACAGTGAAACAAAAAATCTGTAGGTAGCTACGTAGATACCTACCTACTTAAATTAAATTTAGCAATAAATGAGTGAATACGGTTGAGCGGGTAGGAAATTGGTATGAAGTAAAATAAATTTAAATACCTAATTCATGTTTCGAAACTTCTACGTAAATCAACATTAATTTCTACCACATTCATGCTTTTGATCACATATTCGTAGGTCCTTTACTTTATCAATTGTAATTATTTATCATTCATACGTGATTGATAATTTTTTGATAAGATTTAAATAACTAACTACTGCTGGTGCTTAAAGACTGCTATATCGTACACGCAATTATTATTTGCGTAGAAAAAGATGCCGTCAATCGCTGGAAAGTACCAGCACTACAAGAACGAAGACATTGATGATTATTTCAGTGCGGTCGGTAAGTAATATGAAAAGTTTGAATTGCATGCATTTTATTCCGTGCATATAACTGCTACTGAGTGAATCAATGTGATTGCAATTCGAATTTGGTATCATTTTATCCATTAATCCCTTGATAAGCAATTGTTTTAACTTTAGCTGCTATAATGGAAATTGCAAGTAGTTTGAAATAATTTTTCAGGTGTACCATTTATGGGTCGAAAAATGATGTCAATGTCATCACCATTAATGGAAATTTCAATTGATGGGGATACTATGACTATAAAAAATTCATCATTGTTAAGAACAGTAGAACACAAATTTAAGCTTGGCGAAGAATATGAAGAGAAAATGCCCAATTCCATTATAAAAGTCAGTGCAAGTTTCAAAATACTAAACCAACTAGATTATTTTTTTCTGCAATATTTTAAAAACATTATTAGTACCAAGTCACCAGCAAAGCAACATATTTCAGAGTGTCACAACAATCACCAATGATTGTGAAATGGAGACAAAATCTGTTATACCTGACACAGGAGCTAAATGCGGACGTCACTATCAGTTTACTGATGAAGAATGTATTGTGGTGAGTAAATAATTTTAAAATTTTTGAGAAATGACCAGTTCTCCACAACTATTCTTAATACATAGATATACAAACAGTGTCTCTTCTAGCAATTGCCCCTACTTTCTTATCATCAATCCATATACAGTGTACTGTTGTAACAGTATCACTTTATTTTCCTACCAAACTACTCCTACCTACAAAACCCCACAATAGAATCTGTACTGCCCACGATGTAAGATACCTTTGCATACTGTATGGCCCACCATATAGGATAGGACAGTCAACACAATTAAGTATTTAAGTTTGAAAGTAGGCAGCAGAATGAATATTGTGATGCATTTGAGTTTAATAAAATATCCCTTTCCTATTAATATCTAAATATCTAAATATGCATTATTATTTTATTATTTAGATATTAATAGGAAAGGGATATCAGGTGATAGTGAGTGGTTACTATAGCTCATAGATCTCAGCAATGTTAGGGGCACATCCAAACCACTGCCTACCATTGAGTACTCTACACAAACCTCATTTGAAGAGACATGTGATAGAGCTCAGGAAACACTGAGGAATGAAGTTCATTCCAAAGTCAGGTGGTACATGGTAGAAAAGATCTCTGGAAATGTGGTGGTTTAGCTAATATGGATGAACTTGCACAGCCTTTGCTCCAATAAGTCATTAAAACTAGAACATAAATCCTTTTACTATGAAGGCATGTACAATGTTAAACAAGTAATTATAAGAGAAAATTTTGTTTTCATACTCGATTAAACATTAAAATTACTCAATTGTAAATCAAATAATACCCTTTAATTAAAAGCAGGTTAAGTCTATTTAATAGTTTATATTTTTCTTCTTCTTTCAAAATACTCAACCATGAATTCAGTAATCATTTTCTTTCATTATTTCAGACTCTCACACATGAAAATGCAAGTGTTTCTGGGAAACGCTACTTTCGCAGAGTGCAGTAGACCTTATGGTGAAATATGATTTATATGTATAAATAAGTAATTAAAAATTTACGATGTCAATAAGTTATCATTTTTCAAGTTTTACAAGAACTGGTTTATATGTACTTTATTTGTACTTTTATTAAATGTATGTGCCAACAACAATTGCTGTTTTTCTGATGCATCTATCAATATCAACAAGGTAGGTAGTCATAAATGAAAACAAAGTTCTTTTACTGAGACTACTTTACTAAACTTATTTCTTTTAAATGCCCAACAATTTATGCACTGCCTAAACTCAAGTTATAATTTGCAATAAAATACAAGCAATGTATTTCAAGGCAATTAAGTTGATGTCTAAAGCATGAATTCATTTTTACTAAAACTTCATTCTAATTCATGGAATTCTTAGAAAGTTTTAATTTAGTAGCCTATACATTTGAAGTTTGTAAAAATTTGTCCACAGTAAAATTGCACATCAACACAATATATAGTTTAGTTGGTTAGTCATTATTTGTAGTTATATAACAAACATATAGGTATACATAAAATGAAAACCTATTCAAACACAAACCTTACAGTTAAAACTTATTCAAATAAATATAAAACCTTTTAGACTTCAAATTGAACAAACACTTAGTGTAACAGCCTTTCAACACAACATATAAACATGAAACAGCTTTTGGTTTTGACTATAAAAAAATAATATCACATTCTTTTACTTAAATTTAAAGCTCGTTAAATAAAGCCAAGCTTGACTAAGTACACGGATGAAATATATTCAAATACATCATGTTACTCTGACTTAAGAAATGGAATTTTAGGTGCCATGTTCACTACAGAAAAAAAACTATTGAAAATCCCACAGCGCTGTATGCCAGGCCAAAGCAGTACTACTGTTGACAATAAATACAACAGGAAAATGTTGTTAATAGAAGAGGATATCCAAGCTACAGTACACAATGTACTGATGGAGATAGTGTAATACTGAAAAAGAAAGACATTTATTAAACTGTGATAATATTTCCTTTTGTTTAGTTTTTTTTTTAAATTGAGTTACACACAACAAATGTCTAGTGGAGTTATCAACAAGAGCTCAGAGCGTAGCTCAGCTTATTATATACCAAACCATATACCACTGCTAACCTTGAGATGTGAAATTAAAGTCTGTTTTGAATTGTATTATTGGCTGTGCTATTCCTTTCCTCTTGATTCTTAGTTTAAGTTAATTATAAATAAAATTACACTAAACATTTAATTACCATAAATGGGCTGGTATCTCGTAGGGAATAGAATGAATGGATGTAAATCACCAATTTATTGTAGCTTATTACAATGTTTCTACAAATTTCTTCAAATGTCTTCTCATGTTGTCCTGTCCAAGAACTAGATCCATAAAGCTGGTTGCATATAACTGGTACCATAAAATCAACAAAATTAAGAATGAGACCCACAATAGCAATTGAAGCTAGAGTATTGAGATCTAATAACCAAATGAGAAGATACATAATTGTCATTGAGCCCACAATGGCACAAGGATGCCATTGTTGTTCCCACAATATTACAGACTTCAGAGAGAGTAAGGCTACACGCCAACCTTCTAAAGTTCGCTTTACTTTTCGCACTTGCTGTTCCTGAAATAAAGCAAATTACCCTCATTTAGACAGTTTATAGATGAAAACCTTGCATAATGACTATAGACTTTTGGTTTGAATATTCAATTTCCTTCCACTCTTCTTTTAATGTTACAAAAAGCTATTTTGTCCATTGCTGAATTTTAGTGAAATGATTCATGGCTTACCTGATCTTGGACTGTACTAGATTTCTCTCCCATTTTAGCGATAAAGTTGTCGTCCTTAAATAACTGTTCTTCTCACTCTTATTAAAAACTTAATAAGCAATGCAATTCGATTTCTTTTTTCATAAATTGCAAGGAAAATATTTGAAGTTTGTAGGTACCGTACAATGGGGTAAATAGGGACAAAATCGACCTTCAGATTGAATTTTAAAATAGTTCCAATTAAATAGTCACTGCTCAACCAAAGAAATAAGTTGAGTCTTGAACGTACCTAGGTGATAAAAACCGTTACATTATTTTAATTATTCATTTTAAAGAAATAATCGGTAAAATAATGGCCGTCCCAATTTACCCAGCGTCCGGGGTAAATTGACACGGTTAAGGGTTAAATTGGGATATTTGTAAGGGTTGTCAACTCGCAGTACTGCGATATATAGGTAGGTGCCATATAATTATTTATATGGACCGAAATGATGAATACAATCCATAATTTAAGCACAATACACAACATAGTGTAAATTAAGCTAGTTTCTATTCCGAAGCGATGTGACGTGAATGATAATCAACAATACAATGATCAAAAAAAGTATGTGCATGTTATATTTTATAAAATTATTATTTAATTTCCTTAAAAATCACAACTCTGAAACAAAATCATAAAATAGAATAAAAAATAGAAAACAAAAGGACTGGAAATGCGATAATACAATTTTATTTAATCAACATTTTCAAAATAATCTTTGAGCAAGAGTAAGATATCAGGTGAATAAGATAAAAAAAACAGCTTTATCTGATTACTGCCAATAATAACAAAAATAAAAGAAATTCTTTCTAAGCGAAATAACTAAACTCAATTAATTCACTCACTCATAATTGGATATCTCGGATTTTTAATTAATGCTACATTTCAAATCTGAGGCCTGTTTTTATTTGTGTGTGTTCGTTGTGAATGTTAACAAAATCATGATTCGATGCGTGAATAGATTCTGAAATAACAAAAGTTTTGATTCGTTTGAGTTCTTTTAACTTTTAATTTTTTTTATTGCTATAAAGAACATACGACCGGGCAGATATTACAAGGTAAATGTCGCGAAAAAAAAGTAATTATATATATACTTTTCTTTTACCTATAATACTTACATAAACTAACTGATAAACACATTAACCTTCTTTACATCACGCAATTAAGTGATAGTATAGGCTAAAAAATCTATTATAAGATATCAGTGACAACCCTAACAAGCCATCCCTATTTTGTCTTTTGGTGTTCCAATTTTGTGTTTTCTCGTCCCTAATTTTTCCAGTCTCGTTCCAAATTACCCTACATACGTCCCAATTTTCCCCAAAAAGAAAGGAAAAAATATACATTTTTTATTTTGTCGAAATATTGTATTTAAAATAAGAATATTGCAACTTACCGTTTGTTGTGGTATTTCCAGGTGTATTAAAAACTTATATAAACTGTGATCTTATTGAAAAAACAACGATAATATCACTTTTTTTAAAAGTTCTTTAAGCTGTTTTAAAACGCACTTTTCAACCACTATTTTAAATTTAATTTGACGAATTTTTGGGACCAACTTAACTCATGCTTAGTACTTCCATAATTAACTTGGTTTTTCTTCTATACATTGATAAATATTACCTTAAAGAAAATTAGGTAGATTCCGTGCTACAAGTACTTTGAGAATCTTCCGCAGGTTTGTCCCAATTTACCCCATGTCATGGTAACCAAAAAGAGATTTTACCAGCCAGCCATAGAGCTCTCAATTTTTTTTTATAGACAATGTTGCCAACTTTATTTTTACGAATCCACAAATTGTTGTATCGAAACCCACTAGAAACTGTAGAAACCACTAAATTTAGCGAACCCTCAAACCACCAGAAAAACACTAACATATTTTGCTAGACAGATAATACCTGAAGTACTAAAATAATAATACATTAAAGACAATCATCTTCGTAAGAATCGGATTCATCTACGATTTCTGTTTTTGCAGAATAAATTTCTTGGGTTCCAATTTTTTGTACTATGCCAAATAGGTAGTATGCAGTTATCGCAGTATTTTCCTTCGCATTTTAAACTAGCACGGACAGTGAGAATTTAAGATAACAAATGTAACTTCATTCTGTTTTGTCTTGACGGCGTTCATCATGTTAAATACATAATCACTCTACGTCAGAATGCGGTAAAACTATTAAAAATATAGCAAATGTGGCTAAACCTTAAAATCGGATTTCTCCAGCCATGTCTTTCAAATTCAGTATCTCATACCAACATTCTTTTATATTTTGTGTATTTTTTCAACTAAGTAAATGGATTTGACGCTACTGCTCAAATGTCGAAACATCTTTTTGCTTTTTCTTAAAATACAACATCAGGTCAAATCTATATTAATTCTTTGAATATTTTTCATGAGCTTCAAGTTTTCGGGCAACTTGTTTTTCAGTTCACGAATCAAATTTAAAACGGACAGGTTTTTTTTAGCTTAAATTAGTGGACGAGTTCACGGTCCTCCTGTTTAAGTGGAAACTGGAACCCATAGACATCTATAACGTAAAGGCGCCACCCACCTCGGGACATGAGTTGTCAGGTCTCAGTTTTACCATTATAACGGTTGCCCCCGTTAACCCTTCAAACCGAAACGTATTACTGCTTCACGACAGAAATAGACGGGGTGGTGGTACCTACCCGTGCGGACTCATAAGACGTCCTACCACCAGTAATTACGCAAATGATAATTTTGCGGGTTTCATTTTTATTATACGATGTTATTCCTTCACTGTGGAAGTTAGTCGTGAACAATTGATAAGTACGTATCTCAATAGAAAAATTAGAACCCGCCTGCGGGATTCGAATATTAGTGTATCGCTCGACACGAATGAACCGGGCGCGCGTCTTATCCTTTAGATTACGACGACTTCAAAATTTTCTGAATGTATTAATGCTCCGTATTGCTAAGGTTTTAGTAGGATGACAGCGTACGCAGAGATTCGCTAGTAGCAAGTGGAGATATCGTTCTATCTATGGATCTCGAAGGATGCTTTTCGTTGAATGCAGTTAACCAGGAAAACGTAATTATAAGTGCCGGAGGCAGAATGAGAGTGCTTCTTTCAGGGCAGTGGAAAAAAATATCGAGGACAGCTCAGAAACCGTTGTAGACGTTGTTTTACTCTTAAAAGGTTTATATAGAAGACATCGTTTCGGAACTAAATGTTCGTATGGCTTGCAATAAATTCTAAATTCAAATAGTCATTAGTATTTTGTCTTCACTACACATGTATCTTTTTCGTCAACATAGACACGATTAAAATAGGAATAATTATGGAATACGAGTTCCGCCACGTTAGCAATTTCGCACATGTACGATGTGAACACTACAAACGAACGCATGATCTCTTTATTGATTTGAATGCTTCTGGCATTAAATTTTTGATTAAAAAATGAGCCTCGTGGTCGTCTGAAAACTAAAGTTAACAACGATGAAAGGCCATAATGGAAGCGGAAGATACTCAATTTACCGCTAAATTAACAGCGGCTTTCAATGTTAGCATCAAAACAAACACTTTTTCTTGTTTCTTTCTGTGTTTCTGTGTTTCTTTTTTCTCATACCTATTCTAGTGACCTCGAGGGGTCATACTAGATTCACCGAAAGAGTAGGTGAGCACGCGGGGCTCTAAACAGAGGAAGTTGCAACACTAGCCCTAGCAAGAGCAGTGCTTTGCAGAATCTACCACCGGATCGGAAACGCGACCCACTGAGAAGATCCGGCGAGAAACTCAGTGGGCTGTGCCTTACCACTGCGCTGGCAGAGATGCACCGGTACTGTACCATAGGTGCATATTATGATAACTAGAAACTAAAAACATCACTACAACTTTCTGTATACTAAACAGCAATTTTTTAGGTAAAAACCTAATACTTCAAATACTTGATTACTTGTAATTTGAAACGTAATAAATAATCCAAAATTAGAACCTAGAGTATTTGAAATGAAAACAAAAGGTACTGGAATGTAAGCATTATTATTTTCACGAGCGCTCCCAATGAGTCCCAATTCTTTGTTGGAAAAATATTTACATTAAACTGGTTACAATTATATATATTTTGGGGTGTTAAAAATATGAAATGCAAAAGAATTAAAGTGTAATAAAATTTTATTTATGAAACTAACGTTTTATATACAAGTTAATGATTATAAATAAGTTTTCTTCGTGATTGATGATGCCACTGTTTGTATGATGCCATTTAGGGTAATAATTAAATTTTGTTTTGTATATGTATGCAATGTATGCAAATATTTAATTTACTTATCGTCACTGGTGGTAGGACCTATAGTGAGTCCGCACGGGTAGGTACCACCGCCCTACCTATTTCTGCCGTGAAGCAGTAATGCGTTTCGGTTTGAAGGGTGGGGCAGCCGTTGTAACTACTGAGACCTTAGAACTTATATCTCAAGGTGGGTGGCGCATTTACGTTGTAGATGTCTATGGGCTCCAGTAACCACTTAACACCAGGTGGGCTGTGAGCTCGTCCACCCATCTAAGCAATAAAAAAAAAAAAAAAAAACTTAGAACAAAAAAAAAACAATTTAGTGAAAAACTATTAGTGTTACTATTATCAAAATTAATATGGTAGGTACGCCATGGAAAACTTTTTGCATTAATAGGGGAAATTAAACCATTAGCAGTTTCAGTTAAATACAAATTATAAATGTTCTGAAGAAATTATCTGTGTCCCCCAAAAAGTTCTAAGATACAGTTTAAGGCTATAAAAAGTGGTTTTGCACTGATACTTTCTGTTGCTATAAAATTTATGAGGCGCATGTGATCATTGAGGTCATTCAATATAATCTTCAATAATGTGATTCATACAACTACCTTGCAATTAAAATACGTCACAATTGTCTTATTTCCGAACTTTTATAATATATTTTTTCATGTGTACGATACATTATTCGTTAATTTACTGTAAGATTATAAAATAATTCAGACAACAGGTGAACTTTGACTGCAATAATATCTGTCTGTAATAATGTCAATCTGAAACATGAATACTTAGTTTAAATATAATATAAAAAAACACAATTTGTCATATTTAAAACATTTCGAATTCTATTTTTTTCTCGTTAGTTTATATAAAAAAAGAAAGGAGGTTGAAATAAATAAAATTGATAATAATTATTCATGATCTACTATTGCAATTTAAATAGGACATCTTATACACTACAAATAGTAACAAAAATTTCACTAATGACTCATTTTCTTAAACTTCTTTAAATTCAGAATTAAAAAAAAAAACGATACAATAGATTTTAAATGATAAAATAAAAATAAATTACTGTTAAAACGTCTTCCTTCATGTTGTACGTAACATTTCAGTAACTTTTATTTATACACGAACTACCTAGGTCCGTTTACTGACTTATGACGTCACAAAAGAATGGAATAAATTTCAAGGATTTCTATACTTTTTACTCTGTGACCATACACATACCTCATAGTATGGAGGGTAGAGGTAAGGAGAACCATCTCAGTATATTGAAAAGTGTTCACTGAAGGGCAGCAAATTAAGATGGCGCCATAGTACCAAGTGGAAATATTTAAAAAACAGCGCCTTAAGCTGTTACACTTCTGATATATTCCGATTTGCACTGCGAGCACTGTAAAGTGTGAGGTCAAATTAGTATACTGCCAAGTCGTTCCTTTACAGTACAGTATACTGTCATCGACGTTGTCATGGCGGTATTTTCACTTCAGCAAAAAAATCTTGTTTAAATTTACATATATTTGAAAATAGAATATTCAAGTTATTGTCAGTTTAATTAATCGCTAAAAGTAAGTATATTTTTAGTAAAAGAAAATATTGTTTTTCAAGCAATTTAATCTATAATAACTTAATAACCGTATTATTGAAATGAGGTTATGCACGGTAAAAGTGCTGAAGTGAAGATTTATGAAAACCATGTATCATTCGTCCGTTCCATTCATCATCATGTATCATCAATCATTCCTTAAGTTACTACGACTGTATACTGTCAGTCCTTAAGGCACCGAATAGCAGTAAGAGCACTGAACAGTGCTCGCAGTGTAAATCGGAACATAGCCTTCACTGCAATCCAGCACACTTCACTCAGTTTAAAACTTCTATATTCATACTATTTCCCCTTGCTACACTAGCGCTAATTCGGTGAGTTTTCGAACTATAATTTGCTGTTTACAGATGGACACTTTTTCACCTTGTCCCCTATACAAGATGGTGCTCCTTACCTCTACCCTCCATACCTCATAGTTCGGTCTTACATACCTTATCTTTAATAGAATCAATAGAAAATGCCTTTAAAGCGTCACAGATCATTCAGAACGACTAACTACATTTTTGATAGGCAAACATACATTTATTTAATGTTACTGTTACAAGTAGAGGAATCTAAGCTACTACAAAGACATTTCTACCTACTGAAACTACTCATGCGAAATCAAATTTCAGCAACTGTGAAACCCGGTTTAATGTTAGCGTTGTTGGCTTTCGTCACCAGCGGCTGTGATACATCGTTTTTGCACAGGGCCGAGTTGTCGCTGGACTTGCTCTCACTTGAGTCGCTCGGCCTAAGCAAGTCTTCGGTTACCAGAGTCATCGTGAATCTAGTTCCCGAGACGTTGGACTGTGCATTCGCGTTACTCTTCTGTGCGCTACTGTCGCTGTATCTACGGCTACCGTTATTTAAGAGTTCATTATTTTTGTTACCTCCGCCGGTTTCTATGGTTTGTAAATTCAACGGATCTAAATTAGAATGACAGGGGGTTTCGTCTTTGTTTAACTTTTGTTTGGGTTCTGTTTCGAGATTAAAGTTCTTACTGCTGGATGGCACGTCTTTGAATAAGCTCTCCTTGGTTTGTTGGAAATTTAAGCCGTAGAAATCTGAAGCTTTGCTCGTTGATGGCTGGTATATGTCGGGCTTCAGTGTGGACGCCCCAGCGAAGGAATGAGGGCTGAGGTCGTTCTTTATTATCTTCAAACTGGAGCTGTACGCGTCAATGGACAGTGTCTCTTCGTCGTCTTCTCCTTCTGCACTCTGTGAACGTTTGACACTGTTAATAATTATAGCTGACTGGAAAGCTAATGTCATTTATATTTTTTAAATAAATAAAGTGCCTAACGTTAGTTTTTATTAGTGCATTGATATCACTCAATGCATTTTTTTATTGCTTACGTGGGTGGGCGAACTCACGACCAACCTGATGTTAAGTGGTTACCAAAGCCCATTGGCATCTACAACGTAAATGCCGCCCACCCACCTTGAGATAATAGTTCTAAGGTCTCAGTTTTTACAGGACAACGACTGCCCCGCCCTTCAAACCGAAACGCATTACTGCTTCACGGCAGAAATAGGCAGGGCGGTGTCCACTATCACATATCAAATAACACTCAATAAATGAGTTTGACAATAAAACGCGGTAGACACGGTTGTGTCCCTGACATTGTCCATAAGCGGCTGTGACCCCCAGCAACCTGGGACGTAAGCTCAGTACACAGTCGCCATTATACGGTCAATGATAAGCCAATAATTTAGAAACAATGTTAGGATTACGCGGACCATTAGATCGTGATCAGTGATCGAGCCGGCCGTCGCCTCGTTGCTGTTGAATTCCAGCTCCGAAGCGTTCGACACCGGAGTCAAGTCGCCGCTAATAGAAGAACCTATAAACAAACATAAAAGTTTTTTTTAAATCATAAAATACATAAAATCACATACTGGGTGTTAGGAGACTGCTTCCGTAAACGAGGACAGGCGATAGTACTACTGACACCTTTGACGATGGAGTTATTTAGACAAATATTGTAAACTAGCTGACCCGGCAGACTTCGTAGTGCCTCAATCGATAAATAAAAGATCTAAGCTTTTGTATAAAATAAACTTAAAAAAAACAAAAGGAGTCCGTCCGACGGGTGACTCGTCAAAGGAAAAACAAAATTGCTATTTTTATTTAATTACGAGCATTTTCATATTTATCTACCTTTTAAACCTTCTCTGGACTTCCACAAATAATTTAAGACCAAAATTAGCCCAATCGGTTCAGCCGTTCTCGAGTTTTAGCGAGACTAACGATCAGGAATTCATTTTTATATACATACTAGCTGACCCGGCAGACTTCGTAGTGCCTCAATCGATAAATAAAAGACCTAAACTTTTATATAGAATAAACTTAAAACAAACAAAAGGAATCCGTCCGACGGGAGACACGTCAAAGGGAAAACAAAATTGTTATTTTTATTTAATTCCGAGAATTTTCATATTTTTATACCTTTTAAACCTTCTCTGGACTTCCACAAATAATTCAAGACCAAAATTAGCCAAATCGCTCAAGCCGTTTTCATGTTATGTCGTGACAACGGAAAACGGGTTTCATTTTTATATATATAGATAGATATAGAATAGAATACATAGATATAGTTAAGTATTAGTGAGATCGCGCGAGTATGCGCCCGTGCGTTAGTTGATCCGAGCATCAGCTGTTTTTTATTTAGTATTTCATTGCTGGTTTTTTAGTAAAGTAAAGTATTTTTTATGAAACTATCGTTTCATTTAGCTGCACTAACACGATGGAGAGTAAATAATGCTAATAAAACGTTTTAACAATATGATTTTTTCTTAATCACGATCGATTTTTTTTCCGTCCCATTATCAAAGGTGTCATTAGTACAATCGTCTGTCTTCGTTTTCGGAAGCGTTCTCCTAAAACCCATTTTATGACAGTATTAAAATTAAATCATAATGTTCATTGGATTATTAATTAGAACAACAAAAAAACTCTGTCAAATTTAAAAATTAATAATAATAAACTTATACAGTTCTTGCTATTCGTGAAATCGATCTGGTTTACTCGCGATTGAACGTGTGCGTATATATTGCGGTAATGTGCGTGTCAGATGAAGCGATTAAGAGCCATCGCTCCGATCGCTTGTACAGAATCTAAAAAGTACTGTCAGCATGCTAAAAGCATAAGGTTTTATTAAAGCAAGGTAAAATATTTTTATATTGATTTATTTACAATGTTTATTCATTTGCTATTTTTTTCCAGATACGAATGGACAAAGGCATCGTTACGACCTGTAGTTTCATAACAACGGAAAACATTAAATTATTTACCAATAAGCCTTGCATCAATCATAATCTCTAGATTCCAAGTTTTGTGTTGTATTATGAATTTAAATTTCAGATTCTTTTCTTTCTATCTATCTTTCTCTCTCTCTCTCTCACACACACACACTCTTTGACACATTTAAAGCACTGTTTACAAAAGCAAATCTCGTTAGACTTCGTGAATTGCAAGAACGTGCAATATTTTTTTTAAACATAAAAAATCATTACCATGTAATAATAACTTCGTAATGTACCATAATATGTACAATATTTAGCCCTCCTATTTAGCTTATTCGTCAACGATATTCCCCGGTCGCCGCCGACCCATTTAGCTTTATTCGCCGACGACACGACTGTTTACTATTCTAGTAGAAATAAGTCCCTAATCGCGAAGAAGCTTCAGAGCGCAGCCCTAGCCCTAGGACAGTGGTTCCGAAAATGGCGCATAGACATCAACCCAGCGAAAAGTACTGCGGTGCTATTTCAGAGGGGAAGCTCCACACGGATTTCCTCCCGGATTAGGAGGAGGAATCTCACACCCCCGATTACTCTCTTTAGACAACCCATACCCTGGGCCAGGAAGGTCAAGTACCTGGGCGTTACCCTGGATGCATCGATGACATTCCGCCCGCATATAAAATCAGTCCGTGACCGTGCCGCGTTTATTCTCGGTAGACTCTACCCCATGATCTGTAAGCGGAGTAAAATGTCCCTTCGGAACAAGGTGACACTTTACAAAACTTGCATAAGGCCCGTCATGACTTACGCGAGTGTGGTGTTCGCTCACGCGGCCCGCACACACATAGACACCCTCCAATCCCTACAATCCCGCTTTTGCAGGTTAGCTGTCGGCGCTCCGTGGTTCGTGAGGAACGTTGACCTACACGACGACCTGGGCCTCGAATCAATTCGGAAATACATGAAGTCAGCGTCGGAACGATACTTCGATAAGGCTATGCGTCATGATAATCGCCTTATCGTTGCCGCTGCTGACTACTCTCCGAATCCTGATCATGCAGGAGCCAGTCACCGTCGACGCCCCAGACACGTCCTTACGGATCCATCAGATCCAATAACCTTTGCATTAGATGCCTTCAGCTCTAATACTAGGGGCAGGCTTAGGGACCCCGGTAACCGTACTCGTCGAACTCGACAAAGAGGTCGACGTGCAACCTAACCCATGCATCAGCCCGCTGAGTTTCTCGCCGGATCTTCTCAGCGGGTCGCGATTCCGATCCGGTAGTAGATTCATTCGCGAAACAATTGCTCTTGAGTTGTTAGGTCTCCTTCGGAGGCGCTCGGGCAGTTGTTACCAAATCCCACCCCTCTTGGCTGAGCCTTTGCTCGCCCACCTGTCCTGGTGAAACTGGAAAGGCCTTCGGGCCACCAGTAAACTTTCAATCATAAAAAAAAAAAAAAAAAAAAAAACAATATTTAGAAAATTCGTGCACAAGCCTTCGGACCAAAAATATGCTTGAGCCATGCTTTCATGCGAACTTTTAAACAAAATGGCGTGCAACTTATGATGGGATTTTTATTTGCTAAGTACCATTCGCGCAATCTCATGTTAAGAGTTCATGATGATGTTAGATTCAACGTTACTATAAATGAAGGGTTTTTAATATTTCTGAGTAAATATGAAGCCATTTTGATTACACTTGTGATACGTACAGGATAATTATTATCCACGATTAGACAAAGTAACCAAAGTATTGTCGAAATAGTAGTGCAATAAGTCAATATGCTCTACGGGTTCTATATTTTTTATATTTCGATCCAACACAACTCGTCGTTTATTTGGGCCCAAATAAAGTCAATTATAGAGCAAAATAACATGTAATATCAGATTACTTTAGATTAGATTAAACTAATACACAGATTAGTCTCTATATACTCTGGGTTGTGATTGGTACTTTATTATGACGTAACGTTAATAAATTACAGATTTTTTTTTTTATTTCAAGTGTAAATTAACTAATTAACATATTGATAACATTAATTAATTAACATATTTAATTAGACACAAATTATATTAAGAACTTTTATTATTGAATTGTTTTAAATTTTAAAATTGTTTTGTTGTTGGTGCCCGGTTCCCTAGTGGATAAACGCTAAAAATTGTTTATTTACAATGACTACGACAATTTGTAAACAATTCTCATTTGGTTCAGGAGTCGCGAAGCAAACTTGCGTGTTCGCAATTTTACTGAAAAATTCTGAAAACGTATACTCGTAAATTGGTTACATATTTCTGGTAATGAAATGTGAATAAATTAATTATCAAATTATTTCCAATTGAACACTTTATATATTTGGAGTTTAATCAATAAATACCAATCGTAATAAAAATAAATCGGTAAATAAAACTTATTCAAAACTATGGAAATATTCTTCAATGGATTATTATTTTATGGCACTAATTTTAGATAAGATGAAAGAATCGAAAAACTTTATAATGCCACCCCCGATTTTCTATAAAGGACATTATTTTATCATTGGCACTGGTGATTTGTGTAATCTACTATAGGTTTATACAATGGCAACACAGCGGCCTCATTGCGCACTCTGTTCTCCCCCCACTATGAAGGCGGCAAGAGAATCCAATATTTCGGTATCTATTTGTCTCACTTTGAAGATGATAACATTCGAGGTCGAAAGTTGTTCTTTTTCTTTCTTTTTTTCCTGAGCTGATAGCCTTAAGGGCTATGTCAGCGTAACCGGACGAAAGTTGTTCTTTGTTGATGCAATGTGTGAGTGGTGTGGGTGTACCTGCAGTAGGGGCGTGCGGGAGGGCGCGCAGGGCGGGCTCGAGCGCGCAGAGTGCGGCGACCTCCCCCTCCCACTGAGGGAGCTTGCTCGACACATTTTTACTCCAATTGCTACTGGAATCCACAACGTTTTAATGCACCAGCCGTCGGCCGGCATTTGGACTGTGTGTTTGAAGTGAATATTTCCGCAAAAACGTTTATCCTTCAACTACATATGAATTTCTGTTTGTTTTGAGTTCCCTACCACGGCTGCTATTTCATAGAATGCACATTCTTATCTCAAAATTCGTTTCCGCATTTACTTATACGAAATAGTTGTTTAAATTGTTCATTATTGACTAAATTGTGGTAGCTGATAACAAAAGCCGAAACAGTGATAAGACCATTGCCGCTAAATCTACAATCTCAATCGCGCGTCAATCATTAAAACTATCGAGCTATTTCAAAACAAGTAATTTTTTAGATTTGTGATTTTTTCGATTTCATTAAAAATCTCTTATTTAATATGGATTTTAAAATTGCTGTTTAATTTAAAAATTGTTGCAAATAGCTGTATCAGTAAGGTCTTTTCAAATTTCCGTCTCAAATTTCAAACGTGTTTGCGGATTAGGGAATGACAAGCTAAACAAAGCGCACATATTTTTACAAAACCCCTAATGATAATGGCGAAATAAAACATGACGATCAACATACTAGTTCGATATTTACAGGATGAAAAAAAGAAGCCAAATAAAACCAAGCATTTTAGCAATTTCGATGAAGTGAAGGACAAGTGAATCAAATGTCTAATTGATCAACTATGTGAACATTTGCAGTCGACTTTATGATCAAGAGTACTCTTCTAGAATATTCTAGACAGTTACTTCCAGTAGCGAAATTTAAATCAGCTAAACTCTATACAATTACTAAAACTTCAGATAAGCATTTACATATATGCGATACCTTTCCGAGGAGTTCTTGTTTTCTGAATTTGTAGCGTAGTTTGAGTTAGGTGAGGATGGCCCAGCGGAGGAGAGGCCGCTGGGCAATTCTCCCGAGGAAGACATCAGCGACGAAGGCCCACTCCAACCGACACCTGATGTAACATATCACTTATTTCAAGTATCGGAACAAGAACTGAACTAGACATTTATATAATATACAGATTGAAGACTTTTCCAATGGCCTAAAATATAAGTCGCCCTGTAAATTCGCATCTAGCGACGCAACCGTGTTCGAATCCCGCAGGCAGGTACTAAATTTTCTAATGAAATACGTACTTAATAAATGTTCACGATTGAAGAATAACATCGTGTAATAAAAATAAAACTCGCAAAATTACAATTTACCGTGGCCCGATGAAATTCTGACAACTTGGAAAAACTAATACTTGTAGGTCACGTGTAAGGAAAGAGAAGCCGAGGAAGGTGGTCTTACTGGTGGTGAGACCTCTTGTGAGTCCGGACGTGAAGGTACCACCGCCCTGTCTATTTCTGCCGTGAAGCAGTAATGCGTTTCGATTTGAAGGGTGGGACAGACCTTAGAACTCCTATCTCAAGATAGGTGGCGGCATTTTCATTATAGATGACATTATAGATGTCCGGTGACCACTTAACACCAGCTCGTCCACCCATCTAAGTAATACACGATACAGACTGTTGGTTGGCGAAGGCGGCTTGACCCGCGGCGGCGGCGGCGGCGGCTGCAGCAGCACGGGCGCCGCCGTCACCCGCTCCAGGAAGGCGTCGAGCTGGCGCAGCGACAGCGCGTTGTGCAGCGTCTCCAGCGGACGGATCGCGGGCACGCCGCCGAAACCTTCCAGCGCCGCTGACGTCACACACGCGCGTCGTCAATTCACAACTTACAAAATAATCATGTGCGCTGAGAGAACTTTAGCTTAAATAAAGTACACATATCGATGCTTAAAAGGCAAAATTGACTAAGCGACAATGCGTGAACTTTACAGTAGACTAATTTAAAGTTGAAATACCTGTTTTATTTTTATTTTAACGAATCTAGCTGTAGGATTGAAATAATTTTAATAGACCTAGAAATATATTTTTTTCGCGCATCGAATATGGTTATTGCCTATCATTTATGTATAAAGCAGTTATTGTCGCTTAGTCACGTTTGCCTTTCAAGCGTCGATATGGTCTTCACGCATTAAAACTGTATAATTTCAAAACGTACTAATTTTACAGGAGAGTGTTTTAAAGGTTTGAACATGTGATATTTTTAATAATAATCATCTTTGCAACATTTATTTTTTATTTTTTACCAGTCACATTATCTCGTCACACATGCGCGTCGTTAATTGACAAGTTACAGTATAATCATGTGCGCTGAGAGAACTTTAGCTTAAATAAAGTACACATATTATTATGGTATTCTCGCATTAAAACTGTATAATTTCAAAACTTACTAATTTAACAGGAGAGTATTTTAAAGGTTTAAAATGTGATTTTTTAACATTAATCATCTATGCAACATTTATTTTTTATTTCTTACCAGTTACATTATCTGTCTTTTAAAGTAAGATAAAATTATGTATTAATTTTGTTATTAGTAGACAAAACATAGGTAAGCTAAAAAAAAAACTAAAACTAAATTATGCTCTTTTGACAGTATTTATGAGAAAAATACTGGTGATACCAAATGATTCCGCATATTAACTCAATTTCGAATATTTTAAGAAATTGTACACTTTTAATGCGAAAAGACGATATTATATTATTGCCACATGATTGGTCGAAAATACCGGTAATTGCAATCTATTTATTATTATATATTTCATTCGAAACAAATATCTACTATTGCGTATCCTTACCATTTGCAGCAGACGTGGAGGGTATCATAACGCGGAGATTAGGGGCAGAGCTGGATCCGGAGATGACTGCTGTACTGAAGAGTCCCGCGCCTAGTTTGCCGCGCGCTCCGAGCCCCAGCATCTTGAGGTAGCTCATCTGGCCGGCGATGCTGTGCCGCTGGCGCCGCCCTGCGGCCCACACGCTACAGCCCTCCAGCCGCGGCCACGAGCTCCCACGAGCCCCGAACGTGATGGCGGACAAGGGAAGCTCGTTAGTCGAGGATTCGACGCCCTCCACGTTAATGAGAGGAGTGACCGGCTCGCCCGGGCTCGGACTGGAGTTCGAGTCGCGCCGGGAGGGCGTCGTCAACGTTAGTGCGGGTGGCCGACATTCTGTCGACATTAGGGGGACACGGGGACGGGACGTTACGTGAAATGCGAGTGAATGTTAGCACACGGGATGAAAGAAACAAAAACATATTAGTTATATAGAAAGAAAGAAAAATAAATAAAATAAATATATAGGTAGATAGTGTGCTCCCAAGCGTACTGGTGGGACAAGTGGTGGTGGCGAGCTCGCGACATCGACATCGCACTGCTGTATCGCTCGTATCGAATCGTGTGGCAATTTGACGAGAGTCACTCGGCTCTAGGCACGTAACGCAACCCTCTACATCTCGGGAGTACTAGCGCGTTCACGGCGAGCGTGATCGCGGGAGTAGACGCGCGACTGCGAGTTACGTTCACGGTCGTACTATATGCTACGATGTTAACGTGAGTGGTCCGCACAGCATAGCATGCACCGCGCAAACAATAGTCAAACGCGCACACACACACCGAGACGCACGGACGAAGCGCAACACACACAAGATCGCCGGCCAGAGTGAGCTCGACGACACGAGTCCGCCGCGACGGTCACTACAAACTCAAATCAACAAATCAACACACGTATTGACTCCACAATGAATGCATTAAACATGAACGGTATTTGATGCACTCACCTTAAATACAACACAACTTTTCTCATTCCCATACGATTACGTCGTACCTGCCGAACCAAGCGCGCTTGTACCTCTTACCTCTAACTATTTAGATGTTGATCAGCAGACACGTAGTGACTAGACGTACAGTCCCCCGCCCGCTACGACACAACACCGTGTAGACAGTGAGATGGAATGCTGGAAGCGTCGAGTACTGACCTTGTCTGTCGACGACCTGCACGCCTTGGTAGCGGAGACAGCCGCTGGACCGCATCTCGCCCAGCTCCGACACTGTTTCATCGAGTCATACAAACGCTTTTCCTACTTTAATATTACGGCAAAATCTTTCTTTCAATTAGATATTTTAAATCTAATTGAAGACATGATTGCATGAAAGGATTAAGTACCATTTTTAAGATTTTTGAGTTTTTACATTGAATGAAGGTTTTATGTGCATATAAACCATATTAGACCTTAAACCTCCGGCTTTAAAGGCTATTTTTAGAAATTGCAATTACGAAGAAAAAGTACAAATACAACTATTTGTACCTGTATATTAACAAGTAACAAAAGTTTGTTGCCCGTTTTCTCAAAATTAACAAATTGTATCATATCCCCTTCATCCATTCATGTCTTCAATTATATGAAAGAAGTTCGATTTTGCTGTATATATACATATATTTGATCACACAAACTCTGCATGCACTAAAGCAGTCTTATTAGATACGAAGGCTCGTCTTATGAACTACAGGCAAAGCCGTACATTGCGGCAATGCTTACTAAAGAGGACTTTTCGATTGTCGTTCGAAGAATTATATTAAATTTAAAATTACACCCTAACCTAATTACCAATAATAATAAAATATATTAATAATACTTATACCGATCCTACTTACTGAACCAAATAAAACGAAAAAGCAGCTCTGATAAATAAAAAATGAAAACCCAAATAATAACTAATGGTTATTATTTTCAAAATGGTTTTTTTTACACCTGTAACATTATATTTGTCTTGTTTTAAATATGAAATGTATCTATTTGTCTCTGTCTGTTTCCCCTATTACATCTTCGTAACCACGCAACCGATTTGGATACGTTCTTCGATAATAGCAAAGGCGATTTACGAGGAAGGTTTGAGTTTGTAACTTCCAGTTAATGTACAAAATGGCTGAACTATGATGGTGCTGCCAGAACATTGCTGCAAGTTGCCGTTTTCGTCCACTGATTTGCCTAACTTTGAGCAAATTGAGAAAGCTACATGACATGTTTAATAGTCTGTGACCGATTATGTAATAGTGATATTCGTTGTTTTATTCTAATAGCCGCATTCTCAATATTTTATTATATCTGAATCTTTTAACAACAATCGAACTTAACATGCGTCACAATACAAACAATCCAGAAGATAATAAATAGCTATGGCAATAAACTATAAAAATGCTTAAAAAAAGGAAGGAAAAAATCGTAATAAATATATGATGTTGAACTTTTATATTATGTAAAGGTGCTATTTTTATTTTCAATTGATTTGGTACTCTCCGTGAGAATCACCTTCTAGCCCTCTGTAGGGTTTAGTGCAGAACGTAGACGCATATTGTTTTCCAGCGCACGCTAGACTTCTAACACATGCTATTCACAACGTGCGCCCAGTCTAAAGCTTTCGTTATAAATCCTGGGTTCGTGTTAGAAAACATTATTCAGACTTACGTATTCAGAGCACGCGGCCTTCCTTCAAGAAGCTACTTACCGTTGTCATGGCTCTGCTTGTGTTGGTCGTAGCTTCGGGCCCGGGGCGGATGCTCTTCAGACGTTTCTTTAGACGATTGCTGATCGATCTGCAATCACCGATAAACAATATGCCCGTGATACTGTCATAATCTGAAATCTTGGCTCCTAAGCTTAGACTATTTTGAAACAGAACAAGCCGTGTTGTAAAAATGTATAATGATGTAATATATATAGTATGAGATACTGTTCATTTATTGTAGCTAATTTTTTGTAGGGTGGATGTGATGATGATGTTATGTGCGATATATAATATAGGTCATATATAACGTAATATTTTATTATATTATGTATTTATTGTATGACACACATACACACACAAACACACACAACACACACACACGTACGTACTATATTCTTACAGATCGCTCTTCCTGGTTAACTTACTTACCTGGTGACCTAGCACTGAACCACTGACTTTTGTAACACAGGTTTTCCTAGCATAAAAGTCAGTCAGATCAGTCAGAATATTGTTATTGTATACCTCATAAAAAAGCCATGTATATTATTATACGAGGGTTAAAAATTCTTGTACGTGTTTGTTTTTAAGAGGCTTGAATAAAATATGACATTATAAAAAAAAAACTAATAGCCAAATTAAAATATTATAATTTATCATTATATCGAGGAGTGAAAGGCTATTTTCTTTAAGTGACATTTCGCTTCTTAATACGCGCCGATTATCTTTGTATGTAATGAGAGATGCGTTTTATTTGGTATTAGCATCAACAGTTCGATGTATTTAATTGAACCTCAATTAAACTTACTCCATTCAAATAGCTGAAGAAGTTTTTTTTTGTTATGATATTTTTTCAAAGTTTTTAAAGTTGCAAAAATGTCACTTAAAACAAATACTCTTTCACGATATCAGTAGGAATGGTAGCTATTCCTAATCGAGGTGAGGGCGGTATCGACGCACGATAAACACTTACAAGCATCGGCATATAAATCAATACATAGTATAAAACAAAGTCGTTTTCTCTGTCCCTATATCTCTATGTATGCTTAATTTTTTAAAACTACGCAACGGATTTTGATGCGGTTTTTTTTAATAGATAGATTGATCGAAGAGGAAGGTTTATATGTATAATAACATCCATTAAATAGCGGAGAAATCAATAATAAATTACAGTTTCCGAAGCAAAGCGAGGGCGGGTCGCTAGTATATTATAAACACTATGTATAAAAACAATTTAATATTCAAATGAAGTGATAGTGCAGTTTTCATAAAAATTAAAATAAAACTTGACCTAAAGGTCTTAGTTACCAGGTCATAAAATCCCTTAAAAAAAGTATCGACGCACCTGTGCCGCGGCGTCGTCGTCGGTGAGCGTGCGCACCCGCAGCTCGTGGTTGAGGCGCGCCGCCAGCGAGGACGCCTCGTGTCCGCTTACAGTGTGATGTAAATTACTGATCAATAAAACACACAATCAAAACAACTACTTTGATAAAACCAGTTTACGGAGCCGAGACATTTAACAAATACTCGGTGGTGCAGTAGATGGCGCCTCTAGCTGCTGGGCCGATGGTCGTGTTTTCCCCCGATATCCCCCGATTTATAAACAAAATGTGCATACCGCCTCGACATAAGTTCAGTTTGGCTAGTTTTTATCATATAAAGATAAATATGGGATTTCTAAGTAATATTTGAAAGTGGATTTTGATCAAGGTGCGATATTGATCACGTGGAACAGTGTAAAAAAATAAATTAATTTTTTCTCCTACCTACGCCGAAAGTTCGGGTTTTCCTCTCGCTCTACAGGGAAGAAAGTCTAACTTTTCCTCCCGCTGTACAGAGAAGAAAGTGTAACTTTTCTTCCCTGAGTACTGACAAGTGCGCATGCGCGTTAGTGTCTACGTCTGCTCTCACGCACCTAAAATTCTCCGCCATTGTTGCGCTCGGGTAATTTGCAATATTGTGTTTAGTGTAAAAGTGAAATAAACAAAAGGCTATAAAATTTAATAGTGTAGTATTAAACAAAGATGAGTTCATCAGACAGTTCTTATTCAATTAGTAGTAGTTTATTTAAAAATTAAAAAACAGTTAAATTGTTTTTTTTATGCTCCACGTGTGCAGCTTTTTACAATGTCGAACTTTCGGCCTGGTAGGAGAAAAAATAGTATGTGCACCGCGGGAAAAAAGTAGGACATCTCATGTTTTTTTACACGCGGGATGAGATGTCCAACTGTTCTCCCTTGGTGAACAATGTACTATTTTTTAAATACCGTAATGAGAAATGTTGTAATATTTTATTTCAATCTATCGAAATGTGTATCGTATTCAAAACTGAGTCGGAGTAGTGTCCTTACCATATCGGTATGGGGTCGGACGCCTTCAGCATGGTGGTGCGTCTCGGTGAGAAGGCGCTGTCGAAGTCGTCCGCCGCGTCCTGTAACGTATCGTCATGCATCACCTACCGGGGAAGCGAGAAAATTCAACCGTTAATTTATATACTGTATTCTATTTTATCCTTTATCCCCGAGAGCGTGGCGCCTGAAATTGATAAAATTAATAAAACCAATCAAATAAACGATCTATAAATATGTCCTTATCCTTTATACATCCTTTTAGTTGCAGTAGCTTATAACAAAAAATGTGTCCATACTTTTTTTACAATATTTTAATTTCATAAAGTTTAGAGAATGTGATACATTAAATGATGAAACTAACGATAAATATTGAGGTATCAGTGAAACTGGTCGAATTTTGATATTTAAAAAAAAAGGTATCTCACGCTACTGCATCTTTCTTATAGCTAGATTGTCTAAGAACTTAATGTGTCAAACTATACATTTGAACAAAACAAAACTATACATTTGAACTATAAGCGTAAACTCATAGCCTGTCGTTATGTGAAGTCGTCGTGGCCTAAGGGATAAGACATCCGGTGTATTCGTGTTGAGCGATGCACCGGTGTTCGAATCCCGCAGCCGGGTACCAATTTTTCTAATGAAATACGTACTCAACAAATGTTCACGATTGACTTCCACGGTGAAGGAATAACATCGTGTAATAAAAATCAAACCCGCAAAATTATAATTTGCGTAATTACTTGTGGTAGGACCTCTTGTCAGTCCGCGCGAGTAGGTACCACCGCCCTGCCTATTTCTGCCGTGAAGCAGTAATGCGTTTCGGTTTGAAGGGTGGGGCAGCCGTTGTAACTATACTTGAGATCTTAGAACTTATATCTCAAGGTGGGTGGCGCATTTACGTCGTAGATGTCTATGGGCTTCACTAACCACTTAACACTAGGTGGGCTGTGAGCTCGTCCACCCATCTAGCAATAAAAAAAAAGTGTTGTAGAAGAAAAGGATGAATTGTATGTGATAGCGGAGTATGGAAGGAGAATGATGATGATGTAATAAATAATTAAAAATAAACATATTACGAACAGGTTGTAGAGTTTCTTGACTGGCTGTGTTGTCATCTTCTCCTTCCTCTTCGATGCATTTCACCTCGTCCGACGAACTCTGCTCACAACATTCAAACATTAAATCTCAGTCAACCCACTTTCGAAATGAAACAAGTCTTTAAAAATGAAATACGCATTAGCTAACTACTATACCGGAAAGAATGAACAACATCATACTATAAAATTAAAATTTCTAAATTAATAAGTTCGCATGGTGAGTAAGTAGTACCATATCCTTTCTATTTCTGCCGCTACGCTGTCACGCGTTCCGGTTTGAGGGGAGAGACGACCGCTATATGAAATAAATTAAGACTTCAACCTATTGTCTTTCCTCAAACGAGATTTGCGGAACGTATTCAGCGTAGGTAGCTAGCGCTGACGATAACCACTCACAACCAGGTGGGTCGCATGGTCATCAGCCTACAAGTGCAATATAAAAATTTGTCTAAAGGTGTCAGGCAGCATTCACATTGCGATATCCGTAGGCTGCGTTTGGCGAGGTAGTGCACTGAGTTGGTGTACTTTAACTATATTAGTACTAAAATTCGGCATACCGAGTTATTAGTGGTGGAATGGTTCCGGCTGTGCGGTCGGAAGCCGGGGCCGGGCGGCAGGTTCTTCTGCACGCAGCAGTTCACGCCGGGACTGAAGTGGAGCTCCACGTGGAATCTGTTCAATCAATATTCTCATCATTATCCCAGATCAACCCTAAAAGGGAAGATATATAAGACCTTAATAAGGCCTACACCGTCTTGTATGGATCAGCTTGATGAACAATAAAAGTGGCGGATGAAAGGCGATTGCATGCAGCAGAGATACGAATGTTGCGATGGATGTGTGGAGTAACGAGAATAGATAGAATACGGAATGAATGTGTTAGAGGAAGTCTGAAAGTGGCAGAGAAGCTGAGAAGTGCGCGTTTGGGGTGGTATGGACATGTGATGAGACGAAATGAAAATGAGGTTGGTAAGAAAATGTTAACTATGAATGTGGAAGGATATAGAGGAAGAGGTAGACCTAAGAAGAAACGGATGGATTGCGTGAAAGACGATATGGGTAAGAGGGAGTGAGCGAAGAAATAGTATATGATAGAAGAGTATGGAAGAAGAAAACAATAATGATGATGATGATATCCCACATCAACCCGAAGCCTCGGGATATAGCTCCCTTTAGGTGGACAAAATTTACTATTATAGTATTTTCGTTCGGTCCCTAATTAACTTCTCCCACCCGCTTCGCATCGATACGGCTAGAGACGGGTTGTTGTGGCTCTGATTCGATTTTCCATATGCTCGCATACATTATCAGTTGTATATAGCTCTCTCTTAATTATAACTAGGCGAGTCGTCAGTTCAGAGTTTTTTAGCCAAATTTTCTCAAAAGTAAATCTTCATAATGAATAAATCCCGAGCGCTATGATATGTCCTTCTTATAACGAGGCTTGCAGAGAGTCGTCAGGGCGATGGTTCCGAGTCGAGTTTTGACTCCCTGCAGAGTGCACTGATTTTACCAAAAAACTAACTAACAGAACGAAATAAACTGTTGAACCATTTTAAGGAACCAATTCACTTTACGAAACAAGATTCCGTGAACAAATTCCTGAACGATTTTGTCAGTGTTCATAGTTTCTACTTAAAGTATTTACTAATGTAAGCCTTGTAAGTTATTACCTTTCTTCTGAAAACGGATCTTTGGTGGGATCTTCGTAGAGCATAACGACAATCTGCGACATGTAGTTCAATTCCGACACCATCGAAACGTACTCCATCGCACGACGCCATTGCTCATCTTTCATCACCTATAAATGTCGTAACATAAATTTAACTAGTTCTACCAAAATCAATTCTATAGCCGAAGCAACAGAGTTCTATTTTGAGAGGACGGATAGATAGCCATTGTATTTTTTTCAACCCTTTGAGCGCGAGCCGTCACTTGATCGACGATTAAAGCGTCGAAATACTGACTATTTGATTATAGGGATATACATATTAGGTATCGAACTGTACGGACGAGTCTTAGCACGCACATGTATGACATTTTAAATAAGTTAATAACATTTATAAACAACCATTTAAAATTATTTTGCCGTGAATTTAGCATTGATTTTTGTAATTTTTTTTTAAGTTAACATTTTTTTATAAGGTACTTTTTTCAATCCTTCAGCAATTTTTGCAAAATACGTAAAAATAAGCTCAGTACTAAAAGGGTTAATAATTTCCGTTGTGCTGTCCTTGAGTTCCGTATATTTAAAAATCAGTAGGGCCGAATCGAAGCCAATACATAGAGAAGTATTAGTGACTCACATCCAGCAGGCCTCCGAACCTCAGTACAGTGAGCAGGGAGTGCACGTGGCTCTCGCTGGTGAAGTACAATCGCGTGCGCACGTGGCGGCCCGGGCTCGACACGCCGTGACTGTACCTGCACATACAAAATATGTAGTTTTAACCCCATTCTAATCAAAAAGAAAGAGGACCTTCTCAATTCGGTGCACACATTTTTTACTCTTAAGCCTTGAATTCGCTTTTTTTTTTCCTACCTAAGCTAAGAGCCTTGAGCGGCTATTTCAGCGTAACCTTAACTAGTAGGTGAGCTCACGGGGCTCAAACCTGACGACGTTTCTAATACGAACCCTAGCAAGAGCCGTGCTTCGCAGAATCTACCACCGAATCGGAAACACTACCCAGTGAGAAGATCCGGCGAGAAACTCAGTGGGCTGTGTCTGAGGGTTCATTTACTCGTCGAGCCCTTCGTCGCAAGCGACGGGTTCGACAAGAACGATGACCGGTGCTTGATGTACCTAAAATCACCGTTAGGGGATCGGGAGGATCCGAAATGACGTGTTTGGGGCGACGTCGACTGCTTTCCATTCTGTGCGCAGGATCGGGAATGTAGTTACCGGCGGCCAGGATGAGAGGGTTCTCGTGTCGTGCCACTTTATCGAAGTGGTTGAATTCGCATCGAGTTCTTTAAATCATGTTTTAAAGGACATGGGCCATTTTCGGCCCAGCTACTCGTGCTCTCAAGGACATTAATGAAATATCTATAGAAAAATATTTTATATTTACATACTTATTATAAAATTTAAGGGTATTTTAATGATGGGATAATTAAAATCATAAATAAAAAGAAATTAGCATGACGAAGCTACGTTGATAATATTGAAGGAGTTGCCATAGGTAAAATATATTTATATTTTAAACAATTCACATTAAATCTTCTTAAAAAAACATTATATTGCAAAAAACTAGCTAAATATATTAACATATTTAATTAATGGATTTTAAAACTAATATAAAACATTGTATCTAAACAAAAATCTATTTTTATACTTTTAAATCCGTAGAATAAATCATTACATTGGTCAATAATTATTGATCTTAAGCAAAAACAAAACTACGCTGGTTTAATGTTTATTGACGTTTCACATTTGATAAGTCGTTTTCGCTCTCGCGCGCATTGTGGATATTATTAAGTGTTTCGTTGCGATATATGTACCTGCTTATTGTATTTTGTTGTGCATAAAATTAAGTCTTGGCGTTCATTGAATTAGGTCTGTGTCATAAAGTATATTAATATTAATAATATTTAAGGTGATGATGATGTTAAAGTGTAAGTGTATTGACAGCAAATCATAATAATATGATATAGGTAACCTAAAAATCTTATCTTATTTTTTAAATATCTCTGTATCCCCATGAACAATATTGATTTTAATTTGTTCATATAAAAGGGATATATAGTCTATTATTTAAACTTAATTTCATTACTGTCCTTGAACTTCGTTTAGTGGGCCGTGCAATGTATGGAGAGTGGCCCATGCCCTTTAAGGTAATTATTTAAAGAACAACCTTTTAAACATCACATCATAAATGTGCTAATTAAGTTCCCAACTTTGTTAATTTACTGTTTTAGATTTAGATTTAAGCGTGTAATAACAGCTAATTAACTGCTTAGTATCTGCGAAAAATATGCTTTTTAGTTAAAAAAACGAAACCAAATCATTGGATGGGGCATCTCGGATTTTTCGAAAAAAGCTATTAAGTTTTCAGTAAATTCCTACCATTTTATTGAATATATTCATTCACTCCATCTTATCCAGCATCTACAGTGTCGTCATACCTCAACTCATTTAATTCCTTCCTATTTCATTGCTTTAGCCTTTGTTATAAATATTTAGACTTACGGGCTACGTTCCTTTTGTCTCGCCAAAGTAGGAATCAAACAGAAAAGAAGCCTATGAGTGTCGCCTCTTAGCAACATATCGTATAATGTGATAAATTGGTAAAAAGGATAAATTGGAAAGAAGATAAATAGTATTAACAGAAAACAATTCAGATAATTCCGTCATTATTTTGTTATATAGCTTTGTATCAAATAATTTCAAACAGCTTACCTAGGATTTAATCTATTGACAGTCTCTTCGCCGGATTCTTCTATATTTCTTTGCAAATCCGCCCTTATTTTTTTCAACAATGGCGTGCATATCCCTTGACCTATCGTTAACTTTTCTTGCATCGTCAAACCATATTCCTAAAATATAAATATATAATATATATATGGAATAATAATGAAAAATTAATACTTTTTGTTTCAGCATTTTGATGTCTGAATAGAGTTGTAAGTTTTTTTAAAAGCGGCAACATTTTGCTTATTAAAGAATTTTAAAAGTAAAAGTGCGATAAACGATGAAATTTCGGCATATCCCAAATATATCCATATACATTTTATTATTATATTATCTTACTACTTCCGACGTTTCGAGTAATTTATGATTTTCGTGTTAGACGACAACGGTACGGATATAGTATATTATGTTCTGCGGCTTAATTATATAATAGTAGGATATCCTTGATGGTGAGGCACCTGCGGTATGACGATGTCCGCTAAATATTTAGCATATATGTAAAGCTCCTCGGCGCAGTCGAACTGCAGCGTGTGCTGGTTGTGCTGGAGGTCGTACTTGATGCAGTCGTATATGTCGGGGATCTTCGAAATATCGTAAGTTTTGTTTTTCGTGCAGAAATCCTTTTCTATTTTACCCCAGCGTCGACCCATCAGCTCCCAGGTCTCGCCGTGGTATAGAATAGTGTCTGAAATTAACAATGTCATACATTTTTTGTTATTTATATAATTTTGAAAAATAAAAGCGGTGTCTTTTGGTTTGCATAATTTAATACCGCTAATTTAATTTCATTTAATATACTAAAAGTATTTATGAGGCGTTTTGTATCATTTGCGTCAACAATTTTATTAAGTAAATAACTATATGAGCAATTTTAGCAAATAGAGATCACACCAGTTTTACCGTGCGTTTATATTTTAGATGGCGTTGTAGTGTGTATGAACGCCAATAACAACTTAATACCAGGGGATACATAAAAAACGATTTAAGGTAAAGCTTCAAAAAAATTTTCTTGCATCTATGACAATATATTTTTCTCATTTTAGTTTTGCTTTTTCGTTTCATCGTGTTTCAAATTACCCCGGTGAAAAAGTTTTCACTTTAAAAACGAGAGTATTTGACGCTTGGTAATATCCACAATTTTGAATTTTATTGAATTCCCGATATTTTAACAGTGTTGCCATCATATTACCGTTGAATCGCAAAATAATTAAACCAATTAAAGACACGAGTGAGTGAAGAGTGAAGGGTATATGATACCATTTGTTAATTTCGAGAAAACGGACAACAAACTTTTGTTACTTGTGCTTTTTCTTTGTATACAACTCCTACACATTCAATTTCTAAAAATAGCCTTTAATCCCGTTCTTTTATGGTCTAATAGGCCGAGGCCCGAGTCCCGTGCCCGGGCGGTACCTTTGGTCTTGGGGTCGTCCCGCTTGGCGAGCACGATGCGCAGCAGGTGGTGTATGAGCGCGTGCACGTGCGCGCAGCACCGCGCCGGGTTCTTCACGAACTCCATGGCCGTGGAGATGCTGAGCGAGCCGCACGGGTTGATGCGCCACCGGTCCTCGTCCGTGA
Organism: Bombyx mandarina; assembly: GCF_030267445.1. NCBI lineage: Eukaryota > Metazoa > Arthropoda > Insecta > Lepidoptera > Bombycidae > Bombyx > Bombyx mandarina. The sequence goes on from NC_143217.1 coordinate 4,098,040, forward strand.
AGTCGCGGTCCACCTGCATCGCCTCGTGCAGCCGAGCCTTCGCCCTGGACAACAAACGTGACTCTGTCACGCGCTCAACTCAAATATTGGCTCTAGTATTTTTTTACATACACTCTCCTCCAACAAATATGGCAAAAAACACATAAAATCGTACTTTTTTGCTTAGACGACGACAAGCTAACGCCCACCTGGTGTTCAGTGGTTACCAAAGCCCATAGACATCAAAAATGTACAATCGGTAGGCGGCGGCTTGGCTCTGATCCTGGCATAGCTGAAGTCCATGGGCGACGGTAACCACTCACCATCAGGTGGGCCGCGCGCTCATCTGCCTACAAGGGCAATAAAAAAAAATCGTCAACCACTTTAAGACAAGTGCTCAGTTTTATAGTATAATATCGGCTCCCCACTCTTCAAACCGATACGTATCACTACTTCAAGGCCGGAATAGGTAGGGTAGTGGTACTTGATAATCCTATCTTTTAGCCCACGACAACTTCATTAATGATTAAAGTAATAATTGTCACTTAGTAAAAGGGAAATTGAGATATTCACGAAATCGTGAGAGTGCGACAGGGATAGAGAGATGTTCTGTATGCACTCGCTCTTGACTGAGACATCAGTGTATAAAAAAAAATTTTATAGTTTTCAAGAAAAGATCTCCTTTTAATGGTATGTGGTAATACATATAACCCATTCAAAATTCAGAAAATACTATCAAAATTGGATAGAAAACAAAACAATTTCAATAAATCATTTAGTGTGTAATCATTCATACATTTAGCGTATGTTTCATAAAGGACATGTCCGGTGCGTTCATATGGAAAGATGAGATATTTCCGAAATTCGAATTCTGAAGTTTTCTATAGAAATACGTATCTAACGTATCCTTAAACGGTAGCGGTCCAGCGACATGGTCATTTCGGCCGCGGAGCCGTTGTATTATAACAAAATTGAGAAGTTCGACTCCGTATTAACAGAACGGTAAAGGTCGCCAAATGATTGATACCTAAAAACCTAACAAAGTAAGATATCACTTTCAATGAAACTAAATTCAAAAAATATCAAGTGTTTCTGTAACGGTAGACAAACTCACATGTTTTGAACCTTCGAAGAGTCGCAGTCGTTGTCTAATAGCCCGTTGGTGTTGGCCGACTTCACCATCTGCACGAGGATCGGCGTGAGTTCTCCCTCGAGCGCCAACAGTCCCTTCGCGAAGGCGGCGGCGGTCATTTGCACGCGCCCCTCGTCAGACGCGTAAATCTTAAGGTCGTGACGGAAAGTCGAATGGAGACGCAGAAGGCCGAGACCTTGGGTGCCGGCTTCACCTGTACATCGTAAGCCGAACTTATAAACAATAAATTAAAACATTACCTAAGTTAAACGGTTAGTCGCATGGGAGTTAAAAAGTTATAGATACTAGTAATAATACAATATTAGTAATTTAATCCACACACGTGTTAGTCAAAGGTCGAGTGGAAGCGACTCACGATATTTGTCGGAAACGGTCGAACCTAAACGGAAAAGTACTATTTTTTTTTTGGAAAAGGAATCACATCGCACATTAGACAGCGGCGAGGTCTACATAGTACAGACGGTAATATAGATGTAGAGGTGGAGTGTGTGTAACCTGGTATATGGCGCCCCTGTCCGCCGGGGTACATACAGCGAAACATCCGTCCGAGCTCCTCGGCCTGGATGCGGCCGGCCGGCGTCAGCTCGCCGCCCCACTTCAGGATCAGCACCAGCGACGGCTCGCCCGCGCACCCTACTGCCCACACATACACCATCAAACCTAATCAGCTACACCCTACCGACATCAAATCCGAAGTGATCTCTTAAATATATGTTTCGTTAAAGTAAGTTCAGAAAGTCGTCGTGGCCTAAAGGATAAGACGTCCGGGGCATTCGTGTTGAGCGAGGCAGCGGTGTTCGAATCCCAGGTGGGTATCAATTTTTGTAATGAAATACGTACTCAGCAAATGTTCACGATTGACTGCCACGATGAAGGAATAATATCGTGTTATTAAAATCAAACCCGCAAAATTATAATTTGCGTGATTACTGGTGGTAGAAACTCTTGAGTCCGCGCGGGTAGGTACCGCCACCCCGCCTATTTCTACCGTGAAGCAGTAATGCGTTTCGGCTTGAAGGGTTGGGCAGCCGTTGGAACTATACTGAGATCTTAGAACTTATATCTCAAGGTGGGTGGCGCATTTACGTTGTAGATGTCTATGGGCTCCAGTAACCACTTAACACCAGGTGGGGTGTGAGCTCGTCCACACAACTAGGCATCAAAAAAAAAGAACTATTTTAGGTAAGCAGCGACCTCCCTGTGTCGCAGGCATCCTTGTACAATGGCGACCACTCACAATCTATTTTCACTCATTGCTTATAGAAGCAAGTTGATTCTCATAGAGAAGTACCCACAAATTTTTAGTGTCGCAACATAAATTACAAATAGTTTTATTTCACCGGTTTTAGGTGGTTACCGGAGCCCATGTAGATTCACACTTAGAGACATGGAATTGAAGTCTTATTTCGAGGTACCTCATGTTTTCGATAACACTATTAATCTACAAACGCGAATACTTTAATGGTATGCGACAGAGAACGTAAAAATAAATGAAATTATGAAAAAAAAATCTTAATGTGAAAACTCAAGTGAGTGCAAAAATTGACAGTTTTGTCGCATAAAGCTATCGATTTCAGGAAGCTCGCTACAAAAAATGCTATGGATGTATCACAGATTCGTCTTCTCGTTACACATTTAAGTTATTAAAATAAATTAAAGTGTATTAATTGCATTTACTTGTTTACTTCCTACGTGCAACAATTTAATATTCAAAGCAAACTTTTTGTTATTTATTTGGCAACACTCAAACACATTATGCATGTTAGAATCAACATTTACTGACAAGTCACGTTTCTCACGTCAATAATTCGAATGTCTAGATGAAATAGCGTGCAAAAGGTATAACCACCTCATTTATATGTGAGGTTTAACGTTTTGTATTAACAATGTCAACTTAAAACCCAAACTAACTATTGATTTCAAATTCAACTATAATTTCGAATGATAGAAATTCGCTTCAAATATCTAAGAGGTGGGCAGTGATTTTGCTTTATCAGAGACATTGCTGATATACACGAGCGACGAAGACAATTTCACTTCTAAGGCGATTAACAAATACTTTCATAATTTAGATCCGCATTTACGTTAACTTTATAATTACTCTAGAAAATCATTAACAGTAAAAACTTACAACAGTTAATGTAAAGTGTAAACAAACCTAGCGACGGGTTTTCTTTTCTGGCAGACTTCGGAATGTGGCGGGAAATTATTTTGATTGTAATACTCTGTACTAGTCTATACATTAGTAGTAATTAACTGTCTCTGGCTGCGCAACGCACGCGTTGGCCCGTGCTGGTTTGGGAGCCATATGTAATAGTTTCATTGATTTTCATTTCAGTCAATGTTTCAAATCGATCTATAAATCGATCGACTTATAATACAAATATTGGACGTGCTATACAAGAAAATTATCAACGTAAAAGACTGTTGTAAAAATTTTGAGTCAAAACATCGGCCATTCTATGTTCTAAAATCAAAAGTTCAATGCTCTAGCGTTTAGCGTTCATTGCCGCCTACGTTTGCAAATCTAATTTAATTTATATAAAGAAAACAATTATCAGACGTATGACGGAGCGTCGTCACTCGAGAACCACTCGATCGATTTGGTAGATATAAAACTATTTTTCACGACCACTCTGTCAAGGGTGACACGACTGAGAAGAAGAAAAAGAAAACTATTTTTAAACTTTAATCTCGCGTTTACTATTTCCGACCCCTCGAACACTTTTTAGTTTTGTGATCACAAATGCAAATACATATCGACGCTTGAAAGGCAAACGTGACTAAGTGACAATGCGTGAACTTTACAGTAGACTAATTTAAAATTGAAATACCTGAAAACAAAATTTATTTTAACGAATCCAGCTGTGGTAGAATCTAGCTAGTAGCTGCAGGATTGAAATGATTTTAATAGGCCTAGAAATAATTTTTTTTTGCGCATCGAATATGGTTATTGCCTATCATTTATGTACAAATCAGTTATTGTCGCTTAGTCACTTTTGCCTTTCAAGCGTCGATATAGATATAGTAATAATGTTTACGATACAAAAATACGATACGATTGATTTGTTTTTGTTGTTCGATGTTTATGTGAAAGAAAAGGTAAAAACTTCATTAGAAACATTTCGTATAATTTCACCATTCTCAGAGCATCACCATGTTTGTTTAGTTAATAAATAAAACTATTCTAAGCGTTCTAATATTCTATTATTCAAACGGAAGTCCAGTCGATGAAATTTATTTAGAAGTAAGTCGTCTCTATTCCTTTTAAGCAGTCGTCTCTATTCTCTATTACGGATCTTTCGACTGAAGCGTTTGTGGAGAGTGGAGGGTAGCCATCACACAACACAAAATATTCGACAGATGCCTGAATCTCGCTTATAACATTTTAAAGATAAGCTTGCATATATGTATACAAGTTCCGAAAAACAGCATTCGGGCTCTTGCTAGGGTTCGTGTTAGCAACTTTGTCAGGTTTGAGCCCCGTGAGCTCACCTACTAGTTAAGGTTACGCTGATATAGCCTCTCAAGGCTCTCAGCTTAGGTAGTAAAACACAATAAAAACATTCGGACCGTCGCTCTAACGAGCAATATCAGCCGCTCATTGTAAGATCTTCCCTTCGTCGTATGCCCCAACGTTTTTATTCTTACAAATCTTAGACTAAAGTTAAATGAAGCATAAAAGAAAGCGTGCGGACCGTGCGTGGGGGGCGCGTTACCGTCGTCGGAGCTGGAGCCGCGCGGCCGCCCGCGGGGCTGGTACTTCATCTGCACCTTGCGGTTGATCCCAGAGAAGTGACCGTACCTTTATAGTTGAAAAAAACCTATATTTAACATTTCATTCGCGGAAATCTGTATCCAAACCGTAAATATATCCATATACCGACAGGTGAAAGGCATTTTCGTTTGCAAACGAAATTTGGCCACTTTACAGGAGAGCCATTTTAAAGTATAAATTTTTTTTAAGATATCGGTACGAAAAAACTTCTACAACTATTTGAGTGAAGTAAGCTTAATTGAAGTTCAATTAAAAACATCGCAACGTTGAGGTTAACACGTTGTTTGTAACTTGTATGTATGCCTATCTATGACTCTTAATTTTTTTTGTTTATAGAACATAGTCAATAGACATCACAATGTGGATGGATATCGATACTCTTGGAGCCAATTATGGAGTACAACCGTCGTAAGCCCTCAAACAAGACCACCAATTTTATTATTTATCGTACATTGTTTTGATTTTGATTGTATGCAATAGTCGATTTTCGATATAATATTCTAGATAATTACGAAACGCACATACATTTCCAGAACGCTTTTGAGCTGTTCGAGTTTTCCCTGCTTCTCCTCGATTTCCGGGTCGGCGTGCCTCGTGTGTATGTCGGCGAGTAGCGCGCGCGCGATGTCCAGTATCTCCTGGAGCTGTTTCGGCTTCTTCAACTTCACGTGTCCGCGCTTGTAGCCGTCGTATTTCTCAAAGATCTCGAAGAATCTGCGAACATTTTAACGGTGACATCTAGAAATTTCTCGAAACCCAAAACGATGTACGTTCGATTTTTAAACCTTTCGAATGCGTACCTCGGATGTCTTACTTCTACCTTCATCTTCTGTTTGGGAGTTCTGTCGCCGTGCCTTATGACGCCCACGACGCATCGGAGCTCCATCATCTTGCCAAAAGTGGTGGGAACAATGGGGGGATCGTCGAGCTGAAAGGGCACCGACCACGGTATGTGCAGCGTCGGAGCCAATTCCCTCAATATCATATTACCGAGTATCTTGGCGCAATCGTCGTAGTACTTATTCGAGTTTTTCACAAACGAAAATCCGTTCACGTCACACACGAAGGACTTGCCGTTCGCTCTGGAAACGATATTCATAAGTGAAATTAATCAGGTATATTAATACGAAGATCATGTCTGATCATTACAAAGTATTTCAATAGAGACATTAAGTTTCAATTATTGCCCTCTCACCTCAACAAATCGAATCCACAAACGGTTTGCTTGAAGGCCAGGCACACTTTCCTCGAGATCAATTTCTCCTGGTTGGACAGGATCACTGGATACCTGATTTCCTTGCCTTCAGAGTCTCTCTCCACTTTGCCGTCTAGAGCTGGACTCTTCCTGGCTTCGGCGTGTGCATAGTCGGGGCCCACCGTGTACACCTTGACATCTGTACCTGTGTCGCGATAACACTGACAGTCTAAATATAATACGGGAGCACAGATTATACTTCATTTTTTTTAATTTAAAATAATTTGTAATACTTCAACGTCAAAGTGTCTGTGTGCTTTTTCGCTAAAATACAAGGAGCAAAATTGTGTGAATTGCTTTATTATTTATTCTAATTATTTATATACTACTCTTTATTAAAGGTGCAATAATGGTGGTTTATTAAAAGTTTACATGAAAGTACACATATTATGTGAGAAAACTAAACAAAGCCGCTGAACATAACTATTCGGATTGTACCAAAAAGTCTACTGAAGTCTCCGTAATTTACGTGGTAAGGTGCGCTTAACGATCGGCTTATCCGTCTGCCTTTTGTCTGATGCAGAGAATTATTTCTCACACAAACAATTACCAAGTTTCAATTCGTATTTTTATGCTGATATAATACTTTTCATATTTTTCACTTCACTGGTGGTAGGACCTCTTGTGAGTCCGCACGGGTAGGTACCACCACCCTGCCTATTTCTGCCGTGAAGCAATAACACGTCTCAGTTTGAAGGGCGCGGCAATCGTTGTAACTATACTGAGACCTTAGAACTTATATCTCAAGGTGAGTGGCGGCATTTACGCTGTAGATGTCTATGGACTCCGGTAGCCACTTAAAACCAGATGGGCCGTGAGCTCGACCACCCAAAAAAAACTTCAACTTTAATATTCTTTAACCTATAACTAAAAGATTATAAAGATTAAAGGACAATGCCCATTTTCTTAGGGCGTTTGGGCCTCTAAAAAAGTTATCGGATCATGATGGTTTTTTTATTATGGTTAATTTGATAGACCAAGAAATATCGTTTCATATTCAGAAAACGATTTTTATATTCTGACCCAAGTATAAGAGAAATCTGTTTTTTCTGCAGCTAAAATTAAGTTGTTAATTGTTTTCTTCAAAATCAATAATCGCTCTCATCATTATTTACAGTATTAAATAAGTTAATTGTGGTTAATGTTGCTAGAAACAAGCCCTTACGTACGTTTTATTATTATTATATCCTCTTAATAATAATAAAATGAAATGAAAATCCGGAAGCCGGCAACGATATTGTTGTTGTTGTTTTTAAATTCGCCAATAAGCAGGCAAAGAGCGTAGCCTATATAGCCTAGTCTGTTGTAGTTGTTATATAAATTTTTTTTTCAATAAAAAGCTGGTGTTTCTCTTTTTATTGCTTTTTGGGAGTTTCGACGTCAACTGGATGAATAGCACATTCAGTGAGCGTGAATTTCCGCAGAACTTTTAACTTGAAAAAAAAAAAAAGTCACTGCTATGTTAGCCACAGTTTTATTCCAATGCCTCAATAATCGTGAACAACGATTATTGACGTTTAATACGCAAAACAACACCCAATTTATATATTATACATCACAATAAACTATTAAAAAAACATTAAAATAAAACTTCAAGTGACGCTTCACTCGGGTTGCTGCCAAAACTCTCTGATCATATACATATATAATAAGAATAGAGTAATGGTAGGCCATTGAGATTTTTACTAATGGAATCATTAATATCTAAAAATATTAAATAATTCATGGTTTTAAGTTATAATTATTATTATAATATATAAATATTGAATTGAACAAAAATAAACTAAAAATTCTGTGAATTATAACCATTAGCTAATTTTTTTTAATTTGTTGTTCAAGTCACAGACCACTCTTTCGTTTGGCAGCTTAAACTATAAGGCTTTATGGGCTAAGCCCTTTGCCTATTGGCGAATTTAAAAACTATGGCACTCAGTTTTGGGATGTTATCAAATAAGTAATTTATTTTTTTGTAAAACAATGCCAGGTTGAAAGAAATGTTGATATATAAACTAAACAACGTGAAAAAATAAGGAATAGTTTTTCAAGTACAATAGTTTTGACATAAAGTTGGCCCACTTTTGGGCATTGTCCTTTGGACAAAATATCATCACAATGTCGTAAATATTTTTAAGTCATGCAAAAAAAAGTAAATGCAGCTGTGAACTCACCATCGGTCGGCATAAAATCTTCATAAATAAAAGATCCAGTCTTTCTGACTCTGGACTCTGGCGAGTATATACTACTGCGACTTCCAATCTATAACATACAGGACAATTAAATCAATACTGTTTATTTTATATTTAGAACGTGAATATTTTCAAATATGCTTCTTAATGAGGAACATGGTATTGCGAGCCCACACGTGCACCATCATCCCGCCTACATCGAAGACGTAGCGGCCTAGATGATACGAAGTCCGGTATATTCGTATAAAATGATACGACTATGCCGATGTTCGAATCACGCAAGAGTGAACATCTTAACGAATAACTTCCAAGAATTGATGACAGGAGTAGATGAAGGGGTTAAATACCATTTTTAAGATTTTTGAGTTTTTACATTAAATGAAGGTGTTATACACCTATAAAGCAGTAGGCAGCGGCTTTAGCAGTAGGCAGCGGCTTGGCTCTGCTCCTGGCATTGCTGAAGTCTATGGGCGACGGTAACCACTTACCATCAGGTGGGCCGTACGCTCGTCTGCCTAAGGCAATAAAACCATATTAGACCTTAAACATTCGAATTTAAAGGCTATTTTTAGAAATTGCATTTGTAGAAGGAGTTATGTACGAAGAAAAGAACTAGTAACAAAAGTTTGTTGTCCTGTTTTCTCAAAATTAACAAATTGTATCGTATCCTCTCATCCACTCATGTCTTCAATTGTTAACATCGTATATTAAAATCAAATCAAGTAAAATAACAAGTCCGCAGTCGCGGTATGGCGCTTTGTAGGCTCACATAGATAGGTAGTAAATATTCCTGCCGCGGAATGGGCACAACTGACGTACCTTCCTAAACAGGCGTTGACTGCCTCCCCCAGCCGACGTCGGGTAGTAAATGTATATATTGTGGTCCTCAGCGGACACGGGCTTCTCCACGAACGGCTTGTTGAACACAACCCCGTTCACTTCCACGTGGTCTTCAGATTCAACTAACTCGTGATCTGAAGAATACGACAGCTGAGCGTTACGTAGGCCCGTATCCAAATTATCAGCAGACTATATAACAAAAACCTGCTTCATCAAAATTCTAAATGTAACTGTCGCAACTCACGACAGGCGATCGATTTAGGTCTCCGAACCATCAAAACTATACGAATGAATAATAATGAACTTCCAAATATAGTTAGTTTTTCGATTTTCACGGATCGTTTTTTTTTTCAACAATAAAAAACATAGTTTAGTTCAGCCTTTTTCAAAGTGGCTAGTTCGCTGCAGGCCTTAAGGAGGGGGGCGGTAAGAAACCCAGAAAACAAATGGGGGCGTTGAGTAGAGGCTCGGGAGGCGATTTGTAATTTCATCTAGGAGGTTCTTAGACACCCGACTGAGCTCTCGCTATAATGGTTTTTAAGTAGGTGAAAAAATGGGGGCGCTAAAAAATATTTTTTTCTCGAAGTGAGCAGATAATAAGTTTGGGAGCCCCTGGTTTAGTTCATTAGTCAGTGAAAAATTTCTCAAAATTTTTCTCGAAGTTAGATAGATAGAAGAATGGAATTATTAATACATTGATTGATTTACTATTAAGTAACTCACGTTTCGGATCTGGTGAGTCTCTATCCAGAACCGCGTACCGTGGTATCTCTATACCTTCCCCTTCCAGTATGGCGTAAACTCTTCGACGGTCCTGTGAAAAATTTTAAATGAAAAATAAACAATAATTTTAATTAAAAAAAAAAGTGAAGACATTGTTAGACAATAGTTCTTAGTACCTGTATGTCGTATTGCATATGAAGATTATTTATCACGTAGGGTTTCCTTAGTTTCTCGTACTGTATCGCTTTGTCCAATGGGAAGCCTTTGGAGTGAAATGAAATCAGACAGTCACAGATAGGCCACTCCTCCACTGGTTGCTGTAAAAAAACAATGTCGTTTTAAAATTCTAAAACAAAAGAATTTTTTATACGAATATGTCAAAATTAATTATTTGTTTCGCTATCTTCCTAATTAAATTAATATCGAATTGAAATAAATTATGAATATTATTTATGATAAGAGGCGCGTGACTTTAAGGATTATAACAAATTAATATTGTTTTCCACTTATGTTGAACCAAGTGGTATTTATTATAGTATGTATTTATTGATGCTTTTACGGCATCGGAAGTGTAAATAAAGTCTGGAATTTATGGGAAGGGACAAGTTGCCCGTATAGCGAAAACCACGAAGCCAGGTCGAGGTTCACTCTTCTTCTTCGTCGTTTCCTTATTACTGAGGGTCGTGACCACCTTGGTCTAGTTTCTGTACCAGCTTCCTCCAACATTTCCTGCATTCGGCCTGCTTAATGACACCCGGGACGCTGGTGTTTGTGGCCTCCTTTACAATGTCCGTCCACCTGGTTGACGAACTTCTTCGACTTTTTTTACACGTGACCTACAACTATTAGTTTTTCTAAGTTGTCAGGATTTCGTCGGGCCACGTGTTCGAAGTACTTGAGGAGACGCTGCATACAGATTGTAGATAGACGAGTCTTTGAGCTCCGAGAGAATTGACACATTTGTTCCATGGCGCTCCGTCCATGATATGCCCAACATTTTGCGCCAACACCACATTTCAAATGCGTCAATTCTCGAACGGGTACGGACCTTGAGGGTCCACGTCTCAGAAGCATACAAGAATATGGAGAAGATAAGGGTTCGCATGAGCTTTATCTTTGTTTTTTTGTTTATGCTGCGATTTTTCCATATCTTCTCCAATCGCTTCACTGCTGATTTTCGCTGAGGTTCACTAGTTATATTGAAATTAAATCATCAAAATAAATTTTCAAAGCAACAATGACCTCGATCACTGGATGACAAACACACAAAAACTAACGCCTAATAAAGTAAGAAATTCTTTTTCTTCAATTCCTTATTTATTATAGTATACCTAGTCAGGTCATAAGTATTGTCACACAGTAAAAACTTTTCTTTTAGAATGCTGGCCACAAAAAAGTTTATTGAATTCGAATTTCGAATTGTTCATGAAAATAAAAAATGTATAGGTACTTTTAGAATTTTACTCATTTTTAAATATGGAGTGGACGCTTAAAGAAGACCGTGTTGCAGTTATTGCGCTGCATCGTTGCGGTCACGCGCCAATTCAAATTTTTAACACACTGAAAATTTTGAATATAACCAAAAGATTCGTTTATCGTACCATCAAACGGTACAATGAAGACTCTAGTGTAGATGACAGGTCAAGAAGTGGGCGCCCTCGGTCTGTTAGGACTCCAGCAGTGATAAAAGCTGTGAAGGCGCGAATTCAAAGAAATCCCAAACGTAAGCAGAAACTGTTGGCCCTTCAGATGGGGTTAAGCAGAACCACGGTGAAAAGAGTGTTAAATGAAGATTTAGGGCTTCGGGCATATCGAAGAAAAACAGGACATCGTTTGAATGCTCGTCTAATGGACCTGAGACTGAAGAGATGCCGCGCTTTGTTGAAGCGGTACGCGGGAAAAAAATATCGGGAAATTCTTTTTTCGGATGAAAAAATTTTTACCGTAGAAGAGAGCTACAACAAACAAAATGATAAGGTGTACGCACACACTAGTGAAGAAGCGAGCAACCGTATTCCGCGTGTCCAACGAGGTCATTTTCCATCCTCGCTCATGGTATGGTTGGGAGTTTCTTATTGGCGCTTAACAGAGGTACATTTTTTTGAGAAAGGTGTAAAAACGAATGCAGTTGTGTATCAAAATACAGTCCTGACGAACCTTGTGGAACCTGTTTCTTATACCATGTTCAATAACTGGCACTGGGTATTCCAACAAGATTCGGCGCCAGCTCATAGAGCGAAGAGCACACAAGACGCTGGCGGCGCGTGAAATCGACTTCTTCCGGCACGAAGACTGGCCCTCCTCCAGTCCAGATTTGAATCCATTAGATTACAAGATATGGCAACACTTGGAGGAAAAGGCGTGCTCAAAGCCTCATCCCAATTCACTGTCACTCAAGACATCCTTGATTAAGGCAGCCGCCGATATTGACATAGACCTCGTTCGTGCTGCGATAGACGACTGGCCGCGCAGATTGAAGGCCTGTATTCAAAATCACGGAGGTCATTTTGAATAAACTTTAGTGTCATAAGAATCTATGTTTTGTTAAGTTCATTTTGATATATGAATGGTTACATAATGAATAAACTTGTTTCAATTATTTTACATTAAACATGTGACAGAATTTATGACCTGACTAGGTATATTGATTGATGACGCAATGTTCGGACAAAGTAACACGTCACTTTGCTGAGGGGTCTTGTTGTCCATTGTCACTTGAATTAAGCGATGTGCATAAATAATCGTGTCAAGAGTTTTAAGAGAGTGCCTATTGAGAGTAATGCACAACAATTTTTTTACTAATAACATGTCCAAAATTCAACATTTCCAAAAAGCACTAGGAAACTTTCTAATACGCCTGACGCAAGCTTAACACGCAAACAGCTTAGTAACGAAAGCATCTAAATTGAGATGAGTTGGTGGATTAATGTAATTTAGAATAATTTGGTCCTGCCTTTAACACCTCGCCCTCAGCATTGTTCTTAACAAATTTTAGTGAAGCTGAAATTTAGTAACGTTAAAGGTAAAAAAAGACAAGTGTTCTGCATATTTTACAGTGCAGAGAACCTTAAGGATAACCTCCTCAGGGAAGACCAGCATCTTGATGTATTCGAACTCGTCGAGCCTCGTCAGGATCTCCTTCATGGGTTTCGATTGTGACTTCTTCGCCATGGCACATACGCCGACCACCACTTTTTTTCCGCCGCCATCGCAGTCTAATGATTCGCATAGATCCAATTCACCCTGTTTGAAAATAAGAGTATCATGATCGTCATATCGCTCGTGACCTGTGAATATCATGCTATGTGCATGAATGTTTGCCTATACTTATTGACATAATTATAATTAGGCGTTCTGTTCCTCTGAAAGATTCAACAGTCTAATTTAGAATGTACATATTGCTGTATTATTAGTGCTACGAGCCCCAATGCAATTTTCTGTGTGATTTTTTTAACTTCATTATTTTTGTATATCTATATAAAATATTAAGCTGTTCTACTATCGCATATCGCGTTGCTTATGCCCTTTTTTAATTATGAACCAATAAACTATTTTAGCTTTTTAAATTTATATAATAGATAGGTACCTATCCTATTTTAAATACGAAGAAGTTATAACAACATAGTTCGTCTAATTTTTAATCGATGCAAAAGAGTTCGTCTATCGGTGAGTTTAAATAAGATTATTCCTTCTTTGTACAATTGATTGTCTCAAACGCAAAGAAAAGTTTCCGGCGTCTCTTGTGATATGCGGTTGCATGTCTGCACAAGGTGTTGGTGGTATGCAGTTTGTGACTGCTGCTGAATCAATGCTGCGTGATGTCAAACCCTTTTGTAAGAGAATGTACTGCTCTCTATTCCGTCACTCAAGCATCAAGAATCGTCCATTATTTAACAGGATGGTGCTTCCTACTATACTGCAAGGACAAAAAAGACGTAGCTACTGGCGAAAAGCATCCCTAAAACCGAATGGCCATCTAACAGCCCGGACTGGTCGCCGATCGAAACCCTATATTGGAAAATGAAAATTTTTCTCCGTAAAGATCCATTAAGATCGAAGGGCGACTTAAAGGCTAAACTCTTGGCTGTCAGGGAGTCAATTAAGCCTGAGGAGTGTGCAGCGTTGGTTGCAACCATGCCTCTTCGCATTAAAGCTGTCATTGAGAGCAAAGGCGACCCAATTACGTGGTAGACGAACTATTTTACGTAAGTGACAAGGGTAGACGAATACTTTTGCGGTAGGCAGCGGCTTGGCTCTGCCCCTGACATTGCTGAAGTCCATGGGCGACGGTAACCACTCACCATCAGGTGGGCCGTATGCTAGTCTGCCTACAAGGGCAATAAAAAAAAAGCGTAATGTTTTTTAGATTTTTTATTTTTATTTTATATGTTATGTTAAGTCATGAAAGAAGTTATGTTAAAATCAACTTTATAATGCACTTTTATTTTTTATTAAATTAAATTACTTTTTATTAAAAGTTCACAATTATTTTACCAATATTTACTTTCTATATTTTACGCTTTGCACTACTCTTTCCATACTGGACAAACTATTTTGCATCGGGGCTCGTATGCTATGGGTCACTATTAACTATTAACTTAAAGGAATTATTTATCTATTTTTTTTTAAATGAGCAATGTGTAGTAAAATATGTCATACAAATAATAATTTGTTGAGATTTATTTTCAAAGATTTTGACCCACTTTTTCGAATAGGTAGGATAACACCGCTGACTGGGGAAGAAGGTTTAAGTTTAAATTTTATTCAATGGTATTGCAAAATGGTTGTCCCACACTTCACTTCATTTTTCTGTGCTATAGTGTACATAAGTATGTTAGTCTCAATTAACAATGACACAATCAAATTCACTTTAACAGTATCATTGGTAGCCTGATATGCAAATAAGAATATTCCTAGATAAATTTTTTTTTTCATCTTGGCATCAGTTTTTATTTAGTTGAGCAGTTGAAAAGCCATTGGACACCCCAAATGAAATCAGTAGTTCTATAAGTACTGCTATTTCTAATTCAAAGTAATGCATTCCAGTCTGAAATTTTGGAGAGACAATATTACAATTGTGATATCAACTTTACGCTTCAAGGTTCATGACAATATTCACATTATGAGGTGAGTAATATCTCATGAATACTAATCAGAAATAGAACTTGAGAAATTATCTTGAAATTTTCTATTACTTTATGCAAATTTCTTTGTTTGAGAAAAATGGCACAAGCCTTGGTAGTGATACAGGTAGTCATGCTGGTGGCAGGACATCTTGTGAGTCCACACAGGTTAATACCACCAACCTGCCTATTTCAGCCTTAAAGATGTAACGCATTTCGGTTTGAAAGGGCTGTAAAAACTGGGATCTTAGAACTCACTTCTCAAGGCAGGTAGCAGTATTTACGCTGTAGATGTCTATGGGCTCCTATAACAACTGAATTCCAGATGGACCATAAGCATGTGCACACATCTAAGCATTAAAAATTTTTGTAATAATTATTGCCACAAAGAACAAAAGTTAGAGTTTCAGAAATAATAATTCAAATGATTATCAGTATAGACAATATCAACTATTTTCTAAGCCAGAAAATACTTCATCTTGAACCAAATACAAACATTAAAAGGCAATGTGGTTTTTTTAATCATGAGGTAACATGATATAAGGGAGTGTGAATTAAATTACCTGATGTATATAATTTCTTAAGCTTCTTCATGCCACAACTCAAAGTAAAACAGTGTTTTTGTCTATAATTCATAATGAGAACAAAACTTAATTTTCTTTTTAAATAATTAGGTTTTAGAGAGAACATTTAAACTTATGAAAAACACAGCATTTTATTAGTTTATTAATGAAATAGTTACATTCAAACACTTGATAAAGAATAATATTATTAGTTCAAGGTTGTGCATAAATCTACTCTATGGCTTTTATGGGTTAGGATTTAAATAAATGGATAATAAATAGAGAATTAAAAAGGTAACTTTATCCTCTTATATATCTTATAACCTTCATCCTTTATATAAAAATTCCTCAGAAAAATCATATAGTTGCATTTCTTACATCTGGTAAACAATCATCACAATAACATATTTCATCATCACTCTGCTTTTTTTCCCTCCTCCATTTTTTTAAACGCCACCAATCCTTAAGCCACTGCCACTCCATGCTCACTCACTTTTTACACAGCTCTATCTTTATAATATTATCATAATTAAATGATAAGAACAACCTTGCTAAGGATTGGTTAGATTTCAAATTGCGATAATGAGATAAACTTGACATAAATTTACATACTACATTACCTCACTTGACATTGTAGTGTGTTGCTATAAATAAATGTTCTTATGTAAACAATGTTATTTCAATTTTAATAAGGACTGGGAAGTTCAGTTAGTAGTGTTATAATTTGAAGATAAGGGGAAAACAAAACCAAAGTTTGTAGATCATTTTCTGAAGAATGGTTCACTTTATTTTCTTAGTTTTAATTATTAACTAGGTTATCAAATTTAATTGTGTAGACATTTAATACCAAATGGGTTTCTTTGAGTATATATAATTTCAATTTAATTAGTGTTTTAAAAATCATTTTACTTATTGTTATTGTGATCCAAATGAATCTGTTTCAGTACAATAAGTATTGTCTTCCATATTTGCAATCAGAAGGCCATATTTGTTTTGTATTGCATTGTAGGTGGAAATGTCATACTCACTATAAAACATCTGACTTACAGATCTTATGGGAACAAGATTTCCATCGTCACCAACGTAAAATTGTGGTTGAGTAGCTTGTCGCAATCCTTGATACCCATGTTCAAGCTCAGTATATGACATATCACACATATAATGAACAACTGCGAGACTTATTTAAAAGGGTAGGGTACACTTCTATTAGAATAGTCTTTCATGAAAATTATGAATAATAAATTAATATTGGTTTTGATTGAGAATTAAATCAATTAACTTAAATTTTTTATCATTTTAAACAAATTCATGTTCTGTATTTATTGTACACAAACTGGGCTTCATAAAATAGTTTGTGTAACTTAGTTTATCCTTCTTCAACAGACGACAATTTTTGAAGTTAGAGCGAGGTAAAAGATTTTATGCTAAATAATCAGTCTGTTTTTATTCTACAAGCTTTTTGACGTGACAGTTGACTCGCTTGCCAAATAAATATCGGTTTTTATTTGTGACACCGAAATAATTACCGAAAGGATTTTTTGGACGAAAATAAAATCCGAAATGCAAGAAATAAACTAAATTATTTCAAAACACACCCTCCATTTTTCATTTGCTTTTTCATATGATTCATCCACCGTGTATCAAAACTATCAAACCATGTCAAAATTACTTTACCGATACATTTATTATATGTATTTGGGTGTAGCAGCAAAGGAAAGACCTTTTACCGAGAGGGTGGAAATTGCTCTTTAGACCGAAGGCTCAATTGGCTGGAACTTGTATGTATTCATACGTATCGTGTGTTGTATGATAGCTACCCACTATAATAAAACCTAATAACCATAATTTTTGCTCCACTAGCGTCCCTAGATTAGAATGTAGGAATTGGTAAAGTTAAAAAGTTTAATAGGTGGCCATAGCAGCAGCTGATGGAATTTCTCGCCGGATCTACTCCGGAGCTCACAACCTGAATCGCAGAATTTAAGTTTTGTAGTGTAACTGCTTATAGTCGAATTTAAACCAAAAGAAGAAGGGCGAGTATTTTTAAGCTCCATGATCCGAAACACAACTAGCTATCTGTCTGATTATAGTTTCGAATAAATCAACTTCACTTCATTTCATCTATAACATTATTACTCCATATTGTTGCTATTAAATAATAGAATGTATAAAAGATGTAATAATAATAATGTAACAAAAGATTGGACAGTATGGTATAATACTTTTGATTTTTTTGTTGGAAGATGAAACCACTGCTACAATTGTCAATATAATTAACAACTTTGTATGTGTACTAACTATAGTTAACTGTGAGGTTTACTATCTATAATACCTATGTATAATACCTACAACCTACATGTACTAACTATGGTCCTACATTTCTAAGTGTAGGTATTGTCGACTATTGTCGAGACTTTTTGGCGGGAACGCGAGGAGTGAAGTTGTGCGATTTATTTTATTTTATCTATTAGTGTTATTTAGCGTTTCTCCAAGTTTAAATGTATATTAACGGTGTTTATTAACTATTTAGAATCTGTGAAAGTGCACAAATGTGGGAAAATGAAACAAAGTCGCTGAACGTAACTTCACGGGATCTTCCAAAAAGTCCACTGAAAAAATCTCAGTAAATGACCACCATTTTATTGAGATTATATTTCATCCCATATCATTTCATTTCTATGTCATCCCAGCTGATGAGTGTCTAAAATTTAATACCTTCATTTCATTTCATTTCATTTAACGCCATATCGATCTTTGAATCGATTCGAATCGTAGCCTAATAAATATATTCATTCACAAAAAATCGAGGTCCTAAAGATCGATTCCTTAAAAATCGATATTTTCAAGTTATAAATCAATTTTATGAAAAACAAGAAAAATACCATAATAAATGATCTCTTATCAGTAAATCACGGAATTTTTTTATTCAGGGAATTCGATAATGACAATCATAGAAAATTATTTTTTAATAAATTAATTTATAATTATTAAGTTATTTTGATTACCATGTCAAAGTATCAGGTTAGGTTTAAAAGAAGACATTTATTTTCTAAATGTATTTGTTAAATTAAGAAGTGAAGAAAATTGATAATTCAGCTTATAGCAAATTTTTGAGCCATTAACTCTTTAACCGACAACACCGTAATATTACGGGTACATTTAACCAATCCTCTACCCTCTATATTGTATATTATATATTATTAAAATAGATGAATTCAATATAAGTGTAAAGTTAACTGAGTATCTAATTATCGCAAAAATATGGACCCTGATTCTCTATTGAAAGTTAAAGTTGAAAGTTAAAGTGCGCGTAGCGCGTAATTTAAATTCCAAATTTGAATAAAATTTTATGGTCTTTACCAAAACTGAAAAAACCGAATGTCGATTTTCAAGGGCGAAATATCGGTTCATTGAATCGATTCAAAACTACATATCGATTTAATCTTTAATAAAAATCGATATTTTGGTTCAAAAAATCGATTCTTCGATGATTCGATCTCAAATCGCATCCCTACTACATAGTTTAAACGGTGCATTCACAAATTTTAACATTAAAAATAAATACATACGTACATAGCCTTTATTAAATTTTTTAAATAATGAAAAACACAGCAATATAATGACTGCCACAACAAAATTTTCTTGTTCTCCGTCTAAGGAGTCTTTTTATGAAGCCGTTCAAATTTTAATAACCAAACCCCATGTTGTCAATAAGAGATTATGGGGTAGTAAGATATGGTTAAAACAGAATTGTATAAGTTTGAAGGAAACAGTAACATGGCCAAATCACATTCATAAATTAGAAAGTGTGAGTACACCAGAAATCGAAAAGTACATAGATTGTATGTATAATACCATGAAACTTCAAAAGTGTGATGGTGGTTCTATTTCAGATTGTTTTGAAATAAATATCTTAGAATTTTTCCCTAAAAACTACGCTGATAAGGCATCATATCAATTAATAATCATAAACAAGCTTGAGAGTTATATAATATTTTATAATGTAACACCTAGTGAAGTAATCCAAAATACAACTCCTTCATTTACTTATGGTATTCATATTGAGAATGATATGGTTGTCTTGAATGCACACTGTGATGGTAAGTTAAATCATTTCAGTACACCATTAGCTTTAGATCATTTTAATTTATACTATAAGCACAAAGCTTATTAATGACATTTTTTAGATGAAAACTCAAAATCATACATGTGGCTCAAGAATAAGCTCTTACCACAGTTCATCAAATGGACAACTGAAACTGAAAGCAATAATGGAAAGAAGAAAATCTGCACAGCTTCTTTAACTTTAGTATCAAGTAGTAAATATTTTGAAAAATATAATGAACTAAAACTCAAGTATGGAAAAGACTTGGTTAAGGTATAAGATTATTACTTATGTCTTTTATGAATTTGTGATAGTACATAAATACTGGTAAAACATGAGAGCTAAAACCTTAAGCTCTACATTGGATCTAAATGTAGCACAGTGATTCTGTAAGTATTGAGATGAGGCACCAAGTAAGTGATTGCCAAGAACAGAGATGGAAAACAGTACTAATGAAAGTAGGAAAAGCAATTTACATACATAGTAATGTACTAAAGGGATTCCAAAAAGAAATGCAAAATAACTTTTTAAGTACACGAAAATTTCTAAGAGAACAAAAAAAATCTTAAGAGTCAAACTGTTAACTTATTTCTTGCTTTCAGGGACTGATAAGAAATAGATTGTTTGTTAATGATGCAAGCTAACATAGTGCTATCGCAGTCCTGTCTTTTTCTTCTCCAAAAAAGTATTCTGAATTAAAGTGCAGGCTAGGCAAATTCCAATACAATTAAGACTTCAGTCACATGTCTCGTGTGGAAAATTTAATGAACACTTAAGCACTAAACTTTGTTTATTACATCAGAAAAGCAAACTCCTGGTCTAAGCATATGAAATATAAAACTTTAAATCTTATAGAGATTTAATATTTTAGATTTGGCCAGAATGTACTGATCCTACAAAATTTGTATATGAAGATGTTGCTATTGCAACTTATTTGCTCCTGCTTTGGGAAGACCGAAGTTTAGTAAAGAAACAAACATTTGTGGATCTTGGATGTGGCAATGGTTTATTGGTGTATATATTATGTAAAGAGGGCCATGCAGGACTTGGAATTGATGTAAGAAAAAGAGAAATTTGGGATATGTATCCACCTGAGGTAAAATTGAAGGTAAGTTTTTATAATAAATATCGTGGGGTGAAAGGCTATTGGTTTAAGCATTTTACTTATTACACAACATTTATCTTTGTAATTAAAGGTCTATTTTATTTGGTATTAGCATCAACATTTCAGTTTCTTCACATAGCTGAAGAATTTTTTTTGTCATGATATATTTTACAAATTTTAAACTTTAAATGACTCCTATAAAGTTGCAAATTTTGCTTAAACCAAAAAGCCTTTCACCCCTCAGTATGGTTATAATTATTATTTACAATATTGTATTAATTTTCACGATTGTTTTGTTTATAGATGAAAACTATTGTACCCTCAGAAAGCAATCTGTTTCCAAATGCTGATTGGATTATTGGTAACCATTCTGATGAATTGACACCTTGGATTCCTGTCATAGCAGCTAAGAGTTCTTACAAATGCAACTTTTTCCTATTGCCATGTTGTGCATTCAACTTTGATGGGTCCAAATACCAACGAGTGGATTCTAAAAAAAGTCAATACACTGAATATTTAGAACACGTAAAGAAAATTTGTGAAGATTGTGGTTTTATAACTGATCTTGACAGACTTAAAATACCAAGTACAAAGAGAATATGTTTAGTAAGCAATGGTCGAATCTACGGTCCAGACACTTATAAACACAGTATTAATAAAATTTCTAAAATTTTCAAAGAGAAACATGCACATGGTAATGAAGAAAATGACACCTGGTTGGCAGATTTTAAAGCTAGAGAATCTACACAGAAAGTACGGAATTGTACACAGTTGGATAAAAACCTAATAGAGTCAATAGTAAAAATAGTGACAGACTGTTTGCTTGAAGGGTGCAGTAAAGACTGTAACGAACAATGGTCTGTTGGAAAAATTGTTGAAATAAGTGAACTAGTTTCACTAATTCCAAAGCAAAATCTTATTAAACTTAAATCTGAATGTGGGGGTTTGCAAACTTTATTAAAGAACAATCACAACATATTTCTTGTTTCTGGTGGTAAAGTGCAGTTGAGATATCCTAAAACAGTAGACCAAGTGATTACTATTCAAAAGAGACAAAAAATAATTGACACAAAAATACAAGTAAAGCCTTGCTGGTTCCACAACAACCATCCTCAAGGGTGTCCCCTGTCTAGCATCAATTGTAGTTTCCTACACAGTAAAGGATAAATTAATAAGAAAGATGAAGTTTCAATTAATTTATTTTTAGCAAAAAATATAAGAATGAGTACCCGTTCCACAAAAAAATATCCCATTTAGTAGCTGAGCATTAAATTACTCTTTTAACAATAACCACTGGTTCAATGCAGTGTTTTCATATTTTTTCCGCTAATCATTGTTTCTGAGAAGATTCCCGTGCACCCAATATATATTATAATAACTTCTAAAATTATCCAAAACACTAGCGTACCTCATTTCTTTTATAAAGTCTATAAATTAATCTAAATATCACAAAAACATTTATGTACAGTTAGTACCTTGATGGAATAAAAATATAATGGGTAATTAATGGCTTGTAGATAAATTTTATTCTATACTGAAGACATTATTTAATGCATTAAGATTCTTGTCATCCACTAATTTTGCAGCTTCATGTTCGCCCATAAATGAGCAAACCATTCGTAATGTTGTCCAGATTGTTGATGAACTTGTATCAGTATTTAGTGCATTTGGATACAAAGTTTTGGCTTTGAACTGTTGATTCAATGCCACTAAGAAATGTTCAGCTGCTTGCCTGTGTGCTCCTAAATTCATACAAGTGATTCCAACATTATACCTTGCTCTGATAAATCCTGGTTCTAAATTCAATGCTTCATGATAAGCCTCAACTGCTTCTTCAGAGCGGTCACTGTTAGCCAATGTGGCTCCAAGCCTGTTCCATAACTTGGCATTATCACTTGCTACCATTAATGCAGTTTTAAAACAGTCAACTGCTTTGTCATATTCTTGTTTTATGTTAAAAACAACACCTAAGGCATTTTGTACATCAGCATCAATTTGATTAGGATTCAACTGTGCTACTTTTAGATACAAAGATACAACATGAGCTTCTAATTCTTTTAAGTCTAACTTCTTTGGATCAATGTCATGAGGGAACAGATCACTGTATTTAGGACTTGCTTTTAACCAATCCAATAATGAAACAAAGGCATATTTAGGCATATTTTCGTTGGTATAAGCTGCTGCAAGTGTTATATATGCTTCTAGCTGTCTTGGATCAATTTCTAGTGATTTCTTAAGAGCAGTTATTGCCAATGGATCTTGTTCATTCTCAGCTTGAGTTGTTCCGAGTAGAAACCAAGCTTCTGCAGAGGCTGGTTGTTGTTGACAAGCTGCTTCAAAACAAAGAACAGCTCCTGGAATATCTCCTAATTTCAATTTTTCCTTTCCAATTTCCAAAGCACTTTTATTTTCTAACATGACATTTCCCTCAGTGAAATTATATTCATTAGGAATACCATGGGCAACCTCTGAATTCCAATAATCAGTGACATCACTCAGTTTATCCCATTCATCTTTATATTTTTCTGCCATTTCATCAATAATTTCATCTTTAGACAGTTTTGCCTGGTTTCTATCAATATCTTCACCAAATTTCATTTCACCAGAACTAATTCTTTTCATAAATGACATAAATTGATTGTAACCAAGTTCATCATCATTCTGATTGCTTTTGACATATTCGGTTGCCTTTTTTTGTACATCATTGTCAGAAGTTGTCATGGCTCCATAATTTTGCATTAAAGTTTTTGGAACCATTGAAAGAGATTGAGAGTGGCCAATTCTAGTTTGATGCATCATAAAAGGTATAGTTCTTGGCATTGAAGGTACTGGCATGTAAGATGTAGAAGGTCTAGCTATACAATTCAAATTTGATTGTAAAGAAGTTGACGGACTTTGTATACAATTAGTAACTGTTATGTTGTGTTGAGGTAAATTGCCAAGTAATGCATTCATGTTAAAAGACTGAGGTATATTTTGATTTTGCGATAAAAACTCTTGAACATATCTATCGGACTCCGATCGGTGTTGCAAACTGCCTGTATCTCGACGCACTATGTTGGAAAATTGTACAAGTGCATTGTTTCCACCACAATCACCACCAACAAGTTTGTTTAAAGACATTTTTTATTTACCTGATTATTTATTTACAATGAATGACTTATCACACGTACGTAGTATTCGTACAAAGGTCAATGCTCGATCAAAGCTAACTTTTAGTAAATATCAACATAGGTTTTTGCTATCTTTACTAAGCTCAGCTATTTACGTACAATTATACTTAACTTTAACTTCAACAATATGTATTTCATTATTTTTATTAAAAATAATTTAAAATATCGATAATTTGTCTAATAGTATCTACAGATTTTTTTAGGAGATTTTATGACCTGGTAACTGAGACCTTTAAGTCATGTCCTGTTTTAATTTATATTATTCATAATTTATGAAAAGTGATATTATAGAGTGAAATGAAATGAAGATGATTCATTTGAAACACTAGTCAACTGGAATGAAATTAAATTAAATGAATTGAGATGATATGGGATGAAATACAATCTGAGTAAAAGGTGGTCATTTACTAAGATTTTTTTAGTGGACTTTTTGGAGGATCCTGAGAACTTACGTCCAGCGGCTTTGTTTCATTTTCCCACATTTGTGCACTTTCACAGATATTAAACAGTTAATAAACCACCATTATTAAACATTTAAACCCGAAGAAACACTAAATAGACAAAATAAAACAAATCACATAACTTCACTCCTCGCGTTCCCGCCAGAAAAGTCAAGTATCCACAGATTTTTTTAAGGGATTTTATGACCTGGTAACTGAGACCTTTAAGTCATGTCTTATTTTAATTTATATTCTTATTTTTATGAAAAATGATATTATGGAGTGAAATGAAATGAAGATGATTAATTTGAGACATTAATCAACTGGGATGAAATTAAATTTGATGAAATATAATCTCGGTAAAATGGTGGTCATTTACTAAGATTATTTCAATGGACTTTTGGAGGATCCCGAGAAGTTACGTCCAGCGGCTTTGTTTCATTTTCCCACATTTGTGCACTTTCACAGATATTAAACAGTTAATAAACCACCATTATTAAACATTTAAACCCGAAGAAACACTAAATAGACAAAATAAAACAAATCACACAACTTCACTCGTCGCGTTCCCGCCAAAAAGTCCATTATCCACAGATAAATTTTATTTATTTATTTTTATTTATTGAAAGCATTGGCAACACTGCCATCAGCTTAAACTAATTTTACAAAAAAATAGAACATGAACTAGAACTTACAATAAAAACACAAATAAAAGAAACAAACCAAACCAATTACAAATAATTGAAAACAACAAATTAATGACAAAATGAATTGCAAGAACTTACTATAAAAAAATACAAGTTTTCTTTCAACAAACAACAAAAAAGAACATGAGTCGTTATAAAAAAATAATTAAACTTGCACATAAGCAGGAGACCTATGATACATTCATGAATTATACATTCATAGTCGTCCTATAGTGTGAAGTACAAAATTATGCACTATTGAGAATAGTTGTGGAAGCTTTAAAATACCTTGAATGGAATTAGGAATAGATTTTAAGCCTGTGTCTTTACATAATGCATTAAACAATAATCTCTGTTGATTGAATTCAGGACAATTAAAAAAAATATGATCTAGATCACACATGCCAGAGTTACAATAAGTACATGCAGCTGATTCACTTAACTTTAATCTAAAAAGATGCGCAGGAAAATAGCCGTGGCCTATACGTAATCTACAAATAATCGATATAAAGGCTCTTCCCGGGAAGAATCTAAAATTATCAAACCAAGATTTAGTACTAGGTACTGGGACTATTTCAGCTAAGCATTTACCTTTCGTTTCTCTGGACTTAGACAAGTAATTAGACCAACGTTTCATCATATTTTGTTTAATTGAATAAACTAAATCTGAGTACGGAACTTTAAAATCGGAAATATTTATATATTTTGTAGATTTGGCTAATTTATCAACAAATTCATTACCCACAATACCAGAGTGACCTGGCACCCAGCAAAATTCAATAAATATATTTCTGAAATACAAAAAACTCAAACAACTTCTTAACTTATAAATTAAACTAGCGACCCGCCCTCGCTTCGCTTCGGAAACATTAAAACACACATGAAACCAAAAAAAAAATTAAAAAAAAATAAAAAAAAGTAGCCTATGTTCATCAGGGACAATGTCGGCTTCTAATGGAAAAAGAATTTTTCAAATCGGTCCAGTAGTTTCGGAGCCTATTCGAAACAAACAAACAAACAAATCTTTCCTCTTTATAATATTAAGTATAGATAATTTACAGATGCACTAATACATTTATTTTTAAGAGCTTGCAAGGCGCTCATTGAATCAGATAGAATTAAAATTTTGTCCCCTGCAGAGTAATTTACTCGAATGTGCTCTAAAGCATATATAATACCTAGTACTTCAGCCGAAAAAACAGAGAAAAAATTGCTACATTTATAAACTGATCCTATGTTCATGGACGAATCAAAAAATGCAAAACTAGTTCTATCTTTAGTTTTAGAGCCATCTGTATTCACTTTAACAAAATCAGTCTTATCTTCAAGGAACTCCAGAAAATCATTTTTAGATTTAAACTTGATCAGATCAACAGCCACATCTCTCAACATGTCATGAAAGTTATATTCGAAACAAGGCAATAGGGTAGACCAAAATACCACATCCTGAAATTCAAAATTCAAGTACGTTATGGTACTGGATATGGATGAAGAATTATGAAGCGGAATTAAATTATAATTTGGAATATTTGCATACTTCAAATACCTGTAAGTTACTTGATTATCACGGCTAATAAGCTTAAGGCAATAATTATCTATTATAAAACTTCTTCGTATGAATAGAGGAACAATACCAGCCTCAACTTCCAAGGAATTAATTGGAGACGACATCATAGCACCAGAAATTATTCGTAATGCTCTATTTTGCACAATATCTAATTTCCTAAGAATAGAAAAATTCGCGTCCGAAAAGAACATACTGCCATAATCGAAATGGCTTCGGATTGTTGCAATGTAAATAGTTTTTAAAACTTTGGGATCAGCTCCCCATTTTACTCCAGTTAGCGATTTTAATATATTCAAACCTAATTCAGCTCTTTTACAAATAACATCAATATGAGTTTTCCACGAAAGATCAAAATCTAGAGAAAGACCAACATATTTTACGAAAGATTGAGCAGGAATAATATTATCATAATTGTATAAAACTTTAGGGTAATGCAATCCATTTTGGGAAAATAAAATTGCAGAACTTTTGGAAATATTGACCTCAAGCTTTAGGGAATTTGTAAGTAAATCGTAAATATTACGCAAACAACTATTCATAACCGATTCACCACTTTTAATATCATTACAGTTTACATAGAGAACAAGATCGTCAGCAAAAAATAAATGTTTAACAGAATTTGGAATTTTCTTTATGAAACGTACTAAACTAAGTATGAATATGAGAGGTGATAAAACGCAACCTTGAGGAGTACCTTTAGTAGAAATTTTAGGACCAAATAAACTAGATTTAATTTTCAAAAACATAGAGCGCTTGTTCTGAAAATTGTACAGCCAGAACAGAACATGTCCTGGAAAGCCTAAAGAATGTAGACTTTCAATAAGGTAGGAATGATCTATATTATCAAAAGCCCCTTTAATATCTAAAAATACCGCTAATGTAAATTGATTATTATGGAAGTTATTTTTAATATCGCCAATCAAACAGCTTAAGTTATCTATTGTACTTTTGCCTTTACGAAATCCGTATTGAGTACTTGGTATTAAGTTGTTCTTTTCAGTAAGCCACTCTAACCTGTTTTTTAACATAGTTTCGAAAATTTTCGAAAAACAAGAAGTTAAAGAAATGGATCTGTGAGAATTGATACAGTTGGGATCCTTGTAAAGCTTTAAAATCGGTACTACATGTTGAGTTTTCCAAATCGGAGGAATACAGTTGTTTTGCCAAAGATCATTAAATATTTGCCATAAAATTTCCTTGGCATACTGGGGAAGATTTTTGATTACTTTATAAGGGATGAAATCAGGACCAGGGGAGGTTTCCTTTTTATTTTCTAACGCAGTCGCAAATTCGCCCATAGAGAATGGGTCTACCATCCATTGAGCCTCCGGTTTTCCGTGGCTGTTAAAAAAATCTTGTAACTTAGATTCAGAAATTTCATTCTCAGAACCAGTTATCGAGTCCAAAAACAAAGATGCATTAGTGGGATTTTGAAAAAAACTTGAAGACGAAGAAATATGATTGAGTTTATCGTGTTTAAATCTACGAATGTGATCCCAAATAATTTTACTCGAAGTCATTCGATTGAATGATGAGCAAAGATTCATCCAGCTTGAACGTTTTATTTCATATAAAGTTCTTTTCTTCAAAGCGTCCAGCTTTTTGAAAATAATATAGTTTTCCATATTTGGATAATGCTTGTACGATAATAAAGCAACTTTGGCTTGTAAAACTACGCGGTCACAATCAGCATTCCACCAAGGAACAGCTTTGGAACAATTCCGTTTTTTGTGCGAGTAACACTTTTTGTCAAAAGTCATTAATATGTCATGTAAAATACTCAAAAACATATTTTAATTTTCAAGAGGGTTATCAGCGAAGCTAAAACTTGAAAACTCACTTTCACATAACTTATTAAATTTTGACCAGTCAATCTTATTAAAATTTATGTTAGATAAAGAGGTATTATCTAGTGTATCAACTTGATTTATTGAAGAGGTGGTCGGGCCAAAGGAAGGATGGGAAGGAAGAAAAGCATCGTTAAAGACTTCAATAAGTAGTGGGAAATGATTACTACTGAGCAAATCATCAAGGACAGAAACTGTGCAACTAGAGCTAAGAGCAGGGGAAGCGAATACTAGATCCAATACATTTCCTTGTTGACCAAATGGAGCAAAGGTTGTGATTGTGTCATCATTTAACACTCTCACCGTCATACGGTCCGCCGGCGGGTCATATATTTTCGAGTTAGACACTAGACTTGCGCAAAACATCACTCCTCAATGTAATGTGATATGACATCACTTTTACAGACAGGTGATATTACTCGAAAACATTACACATCACTCTTAACATTACTCGGTGCGTTCAATAGATACTGTGACGACGAATACATTGTATAATAGCCGGCAAACTTCTTGAGCATTTGTTGACGTAGTGGGGGTAAGTTTGCGCATGGTACACTCACATGCAAAAACATTATTTACTCTGCGTCATAATGCAATTAAATTATTAAAATCAACATATGTATTTATTTATATATTTATTAGAACATCAACAAAAAATATAGGTTAATAATTGTAATAATTTAATCTTGGGGTAAAATAGATATTCCTTCTATTAAGTCAAAACTAGAGCTGTTGCCAGGTCTTCGTTCAGTTGAAGCGAAGCTGGTATTTGTAATTTTTTTTTCGTTATCATAATCTTGACCATTATCATCATCACTGTTTTCATCACCCGAGTCGCCATCATCGTGATAAGTCGACATAGGGCTCATCGGTGTAGTTTACGACTCGGTCGGTTCGATCTTCTTTTTTGTCTATAATTAATTATTTTTTGAAGATATTCGATTCGTAGTAATCGAATGTTACTTTTTTCAATTACCAGCTTCCGATTATTTTCTGTTTTTTTTTTCCATCTGAAGCCTAGCTCTTTCATAATTCGTCTTAAACTTCATTCCGAGCCATTAAAATGTATATCTTCTTTAAAATTTTCGAAGCCTTTCTACGGTACGGAGTTTCGCTGCTTGTTATGTAGTTATTATGATTACATCTTTTTATTACAGATTGAACGAAACTATCCATTCCGGTAACTTTCTTCTTCCCTGATCTTTTCTTACCCGGAGTCCCAAGCACGATGAGCAAGCCAGAGCCTTTAGCTTCGTTAATAATGCACCTAACAGTACTCACTGATGTTTTTGTTGCTTCCGAAGTCCGTTTTACTTTTTCCATAATATCATTCTTCCTCTGTTTTATAATGAAGCAATATACGTCGTACACAATTTTTCTACCCTTTCTTTTGAATACTACACCAGTTTGTCGCGGCATAGTGTATTTTATATAAAAAATCAACAAACACTCAACAAATAGCAATGGCAACAAAGTCAACAAGCAATTATAACAAAATATAACTTAACGATTAATAACGATAGATTTTTCACTGTACGCAAGCGTACTTTTGGGAGCAAGCGGAACGAAGGCGCGGTGCGGGACGCAAGGTTCGACTGATCTACCAATAACGCGCTCGATACGATTTCCCCTGCCGTCGCGCCTCACCCTCACCACCAAAGTGATCTAAAATTCGGTTCTGCGCAGTCAAGGTCATTTGCTCACGATGTTTGCCGGTTACTATATCTATACACCCGAATCATTACCTAAGTGATGTGTTGATACACATCACTTAGGTAATGATTCGGGTGTGTCATTACAGTAGTGTATTACAATACAAAGTATGAACTTTGTATTGTAATACACTGTTATATTACTTGACAGAGATTGACTTACTTAATAATATAATAATTTTATTTTTTACTTAATATAATTTATTGTGGGATGAACGGATTTCATATGGCGACTTAGACTGCAAATTGAGCTCGACAATAATGTTAATATACGAGAGCAGTAGATGCATTGTTTCGGCGCGATATCCTCAAAGTGCATCCAAGGAGGACTGTACTTTCATTTAGACGCCGTTATTTCTTTCACTTATTAAACACGCATTAAAACAAATAATAAAACTATCTTCAAACAAGTGCTTAAGTAATTCAAATCAAACACAAAAATTAATATGAAATATTACTAAACAATTACGAGCGACTAGCGATTTTACAAAAGTTGCGAATAAAAAATTAAGTAAGTACTTGCGGGAAACTACCGGCTGGCCGCATGAAAAATATAAACACAAATACCTATATTAAAATTCAGACGTACCATAGGTATAAAAATGTACCTAGCGGCCGGGACATACGGTTCCAAATCACTAGGAATAATTCCGTGTCGCTTGCTCATTTATTTTGCGTCGATCGGTCTGTCTCGCTCGCTCGGTTCCGTTCGTGTATTAAGCAACATTACACGACAAAGAAAGAAACATGTTGGGTGATGGTGTGATGTTTGTTTCCTTCGCGTAATGTGTGATGTTGCATTACATCGTAGAGTAATATTACCCGAGTAATATCACTCGCATTACTTACACATGTCTATTAGACACGCCACCAATATGTTGCAGTAAACGAGATTAGCAGGCCGTACGGGTCGCCGGCGCACCGCATGTTTCGCGCCAAAATATAACAAAATTTCTGTAACTACTTAAAACAATTTCGAGTCTGTCACGCCACACCTAATAATCAATCATTAGCCCGCCGGCGGCCCGCACGGCTTGCAACGGTCGCATTTACGCGCATTTTTCTTTAGATTACCATTACTTTCTTGTGCATTTCATCATTTGTGCGAAGTTTTTATCATTATGTAAGATTCAGTAGATGCCTCAGACTACCAACCATCTACAGACGTAGAATTCGGAATCATAAATAGGTGTTCTGATGATAAATCTTCAGAAGGAAGACACCATACATACAGACGCCAATACCAA
Organism: Bombyx mandarina; assembly: GCF_030267445.1. NCBI lineage: Eukaryota > Metazoa > Arthropoda > Insecta > Lepidoptera > Bombycidae > Bombyx > Bombyx mandarina. The sequence continues at coordinate 4,129,522 of NC_143217.1, forward strand.
CATCCGTCAGAAGCGGCAAAAGGCTTGACAAGTCTATAAGCATGTGAAGTAAAAAAGAAAGTCAATACTTAGTTTGCCCTTCAAATTTCTAATTTTTCTTTTCCAGTAGTCTCCGAATGCTTTACAAACTTCCATAGCGCCATTATAAGGCAGTAATGTCATTTTTTATGAATAGAACTAAGTTCCTATCGTTTATAATGTATTTTTATTTGCTGTAATTAACCCTCTAGTAATCCTATAAATTTAAAGATACAGCAACAATTTTTTTTTTAAATTGTAGGTAAAAGAGTAAATTTTTCATCTGGCAGCTTCACTTTTCTGTAACAGCAGGCCATCCACTATAAAATTAATATGAAATCACGAGGTGGTAGCGGACCGCACGGCCTGCTAGTACAAATAAATAGTGAGTCCGCCAGCCGCCCGTATGGCCTGCTAAGCTCGTTATCGATTTTTCACCACGGCCTGCACGGCTAGGTATAGTTGCGACCGCCGGCGGACCGCACGGCCTGCCGCACCGACAAATTCTATATATAGGTGGCGGTGAGAGTGTTAAACAAACTAACTCAGAACTTTCCACATAATCATGAAGGGCTTTACCTCTTCTATCATTGACTCTTGAACTCCAGGAAGCATGATGTGCATTGAAGTCACCAATTATTAAATAATTATTTGAAACAAATTTAGAACATGAATCTTTCAATAAATTAATAGTGAACTTACCATCTGGTGGTGGAGGAATGTAAACACATAGAATGTCAAAAGAAAAATTATTAATGTAAACTGTAATTAAAATATTTTGAAAATGATATTGAGAAATTGTGTCTATTATTTTAAATTTATACTTAGAGCGTAATGCAATAGCAACCCCACCATGTGGGTGGTTGGAATCTCTTCTTATAACATTAAATCCAGGTAATTTGATGATTTTATGTGAAGTTAACCAGGTTTCATTGAATAAAATCATATCAACACACTTGTCAAGTTTACTGAGGAAATCTTTAAGTTGATCTAATTTAGGAAATAAACTTCTAGAGTTCCAATGAATGATATTAAATTGACCAACAGAATTATGCATATAAGATTGAGTAGAAATAACCATAATTTATGATGTAAAATTTGTTACTAGCATTTCTTAAATTAATTGAGTAGATATAGGTCCAGAAGGGGATTTAGAATCCTTTTTTTTTTAACAATTCTATTAAAGTTTTTGTAATGGTTCTGATGACAATTTCTGAATTGATAATGTCTGAAATTAAAGCCTTACCTTGAGGGGTCTTCGCAGATATAGGTATGTCAAGAGGTCACAGGGTTTCTAATAACAGGATTCTTTAGTATGGCTGCGTATGATGTTTGCTTGCCGATAATCTTATTTTTTACTTCAGGAACCTTGGCTGCCTTTACTGAGCAAGAGTAAGAAACTGCAGAATGTGGCCCACTGCAGTTGGAGCACTTGAAGATGTTGGGAGTGCTGCACTCCCTATAAAAATGATTGCCTGAACAAATAGAGCAAACTTGAGTGGCTTTACAGGCACCACTTCCATGTCCGAATTTGTAGCATTTAAAGCACTGTAATACAGGTCTAATATAATCCGAAACAGGCATCCAAATATGCTCGTATGTGACATGATCAGGATGGCTAGACGCCAAAAAAGTAACCAGCACAGTTTGCAGCGGCTTGTCACTTCCATTTTCTTGTTTTTTGAAAAATCTTTTTACTCCGAGTATTGTGCATGAAGCTTTTAAATTTACTAAAAAAGATTCTTCATCTAATTCCACAGGAGCTCGAATAATTCCTTGACTCTCAATGCTATCGTAAGGTATTTTTGCTGTCCAATTGTTTAACTCCATAAAGCTTACATCTAATAAAAAAGCGTTAGCATCCCGAGCACAGCCAAAGTAAACTTTAGCAAAAAAGTTTCCAGCAGCTTTGACATACTGTACCCCTTGAACATTTTTTAAAGTTTTGTTTATTCTTAACAGGTCCATTGGGACTCTGTTATTTGGTTGCGAGAGGCTTGACTGAAGAAGCACTGGGTATTCTTTTTTTGTAAGGTCTTCATAAAGAGCATGGTGGTCTTTAAAAAGACCGCGCTTATTTTTAATGAAAGTCATTTTTATTTTGCGGCTTTCGTCGTATTCAGATGAGGTCAATCTTCTTTTTCCCATTATTTTGGGAGCGGACACAGGGGCGGAGCTGAAGCCCTCACCCCCGTCGTCATCGTCCATTATTACGGAACACACTTATGGAATATAATTTTAAACTCTAACACAGTGAAAAATTAAGAAACAATGTCGTAAAAAAGGGCTAAAAACAAATAAATTAAAATTAACTTGAAAAAAGCGCCTATTTATTTTGACGTTCCCGCCCTTTTCCCAACCACAGATTAATATATTACACCATAGATTATACACTTATTATATTTTTTTTCTTTATGGCAATAGTTATAACTTTATTCTAGTTTCAAGTAAAAGGTAGAGAAACTACACGCGAGAATAAATAAACAAAGTCATCAAAATAAAAGGATAAGCTAGTTAAAAACAAAATATGGACATAAACTAACAAAAATAAAATAAACATATTAAATCTTAATATTATTATTGATTATGAAAGAAGATAATATTTAACATGACAAAACAAACATTATAATACAAAAAAGTATAAAGCAAAAGGCAGGAGATTTTTGTCGGAAACGGAACTTGTAGTAATTGTAAGGAATTCATAAAGGAGGTGCGGTCTTATTGGGAACAAGAAAAGAAAATATGGTCGAGAACACCAATATCTTCTCCACACTCACAAATATTGCTATCAACAATACGAAGCCTTGCTAAATGATGAGGTGTACATACATGTCCTAAACGTATTCTGGAAATGATAGAAGTGACAATTTTAGAACTTTTAGCTTTAAAGAACCATGGTTTACTGGGGATCGTGGGTTGAATTTCAGCATAAAGTTTGCCTTTGAACTGGCTGCTTCTCAACCAAACATCATTCCATGACTCCCAAAGATAGATTTTGGAAAGAGCAGCCAAATCATGACAGTAATTCATATATGGGTCTATATCTCCATCCTTTATAGCTTCTTTGGCAAGCTGGTCGGCTTTCTCGTTCCCTTTAATCCCACAGTGACTTGGAATCCATGCAAAGATAACAGTGTGATTTCTTTGAACATATCAAAAACTTATCACGTATTTCGCAAAGTTTCATTTGGAAAGGAAATTTTTCAATAGTTTGTAGTGCACTTTTTGAGTCTGAAAATATGATTGTTCTTTTAGATTTTAATAAAAGAACTAGTTCCACAGCTTTTAAAAGAGCAAAACACTCTCCAGTAAAAGTATTCAGGAGGAAGTTTAATCTTTTGTATTATTTTATGTTGCCAATGAACTAGACCAATTGCAACACAATCATTAATAGAGATTTTAGAGGCATCTATCAATCTATCCTCTATCAAATATAATCCCATCCACCCCAATCTTGTTCCTCAGCGCTACTCATGAAACGAATATTTGTCTCCAGAATATCTTGTTTACTGACACCTTTATCATATCATATATCCGGAGCTAGAATTACAGAATTGAATTTTCAAGTGGAAAGACTGAGCTATGAAGATTTTTATAAATGGGATAGTATTAGTGGCAGGGACTTTAAAGACAACCTAACCGAGAAAATAAGCAAGATCCGTGTTATGACTCAAAAAATACAAGCAAAGCATTAAATACAAAACGTCTCTACATGCTTCAGCATCATCTTTTGATGTCGAAGTTCAGCCTAAAATCAAGTTATCACTGTCACCTTGGTCTCAGTTACAAAATCCAAATATGATGATTTGCTCAAACTTTGCACTGACAAAATCATTCCTAATTGTCTTCAACAAGAGTTTCTTTCTGAGCATTCCACGTGCAACTGAGCACGATATTGAAGATTGTGATTGAATAACAAAAAATAACAAGATCACATGCCGAATATCTATCGTGTGCGTTTGGAGACGCCTTTGTTTTTAAACTTTATTTATTATTTATTTTTAACTTTAAAATAAATGTCCAGCTTATTTAATATCCAGTAGTAACTATTAAACTAATCTGTGATAATATCTATGGACAACATTTTACTGTGATTATATTTCATCCCATATCATCTCATCTAATTTCCTTTCATATAATTTAATTATATATTATCATTTATAAAAGGTTTCCTTTAAAATAAAATAATACTTGACTTAAAGTTCTTAGTTATCAGGTCATAAAATCCCTTTAAAAAAAACCCAAACAACAAATCACTGTCAAATGTCAAAAGTGTCAATTTGTGAAAGGAAATAAATAAATAGCAATTTTATATTTTACAATAAACTTTGCATTGCTTTCTTTTTCAAACCTTTCAACTTCTATTTGTTTGTGGAAAGAAATTTCTATTTACTTTATCCATAAACTCTATAAATACAATAAAGGATCATATTAAATTAAACATAAGCGATCGAAAGGGAATATTAGAACCTTAAATAATTTCTGTAAAATTAATTTAATACTCTTATGTATTAATAAAAATATTATCAAAAATAAATACTATGCGTAAATACAACACATATTTAAATTTAATCCGTAGTATTAATACTATCAATGCCGTTAGACGTAGGGTAGTCGTTACTGGACTGGGTGTCGTATCTCCTTTGGGTACTGGATCTGAATTAGTATGGACAAACATATTGAAGGGAAAATGTGGTATAGTGGCTCTCAATGATGAAGAATACATAAACCTTCCTTGCAGATTAGCTGGGCTTATACCTAGAGAAAAAGATGGTATTGTTGAAAAAGCATTGTCAAAATCTACTCTGAAGTCAATGGCTCCAGCTACATCATTAGCATTGGTTGCTACATCCGAGGCACTTAAAGATGCAAATTGGACGCCTAAAACTGAACACTGTAAAGAAATGACCGGTGTTGCAATAGGCATGGGTATGATAGATTTAAATGATGTCTGTATCACAAATGAAGCATTAAAAGTTGGCTACAACAAAGTGAGCCCATTCTTTGTTCCTAGAATATTACCAAATATGGCTGCAGGGCACATAAGTATTAAATATGGATTCAGGGGACCTAACCATTCTGTTTCGACAGCTTGTGCAACTGGTGCTCATTCTATAGGGGATGCTTTCAGGTTTATAAAAAATGGTGATGCTGATGTTATGGTATGTGGTGGTGCAGAGGCTTGTATCAGCCCTTTAGCTATCGCAGGTTTCTGTAGACTAAGAGCACTGAGTACTTCATTCAATGGAGAACCTCATAAAGCTTCTAGGCCATTTGATAAAAAAAGAGATGGTTTTGTTATGGGTGAAGGAGCAGCCATATTGGTTTTAGAAGAATATGAACATGCTTTCAAAAGGAGTGCTAAAATGTATGCTGAAGTTTTAGGATATGGTCTTTCTGGTGATGCTTCTCACATAACTACACCAAGAGAAGATGGAAGTGGAGCTATGTTGTCTATGGCGAGAGCCTTGAAAGATGGCAATTTGCAAAAAGAAGATATAACATATATAAATGCCCATGCAACATCAACCCCGATAGGCGATGGTATTGAATCAACAGCTATTAAGTCATTATTCAAGGAACATGCATTAAAAATATCAGTTTCTTCAACTAAAGGAGCCCATGGACACTTATTAGGTGCTGCTGGAAATTTAGAAGCAATGTTCACAATATTATCATGTTATCATGGTGTCCTGCCACCAACTTTGAACCTTGACGACCCTGTAGACGACTTGTGTTATGTTGCTAAGAATGCGAAAAAGTGGGATCATGAAAGGAGAATTGCATTGAAAAACTCTTTTGGGTTTGGTGGTACTAATGCATCTCTTTGTATTGCTAATATTTTATAATAAATCAATAAAACAATTATAATAATTAAAGTAAATAATTTATGACTATATTTTAATAAAACGAATTTTCACTGTATTATATTTGTATTATATATTATTTTTAAAACAGAGTTACAAATGATTGGATTTTAACAACAATGGCAAATCAACCAAGGTAACTCTTGACATAGTTTTTTAAGCTATTAACGAGCAATAATTCATCATTATGTTTCCATAATAGTCACATAAAGCATCGTAAATAAAATTATCTCATCAAAAATGCTACAGTAATGTTTATGTTCCATTCATTACTAAGCTCTCTAAAACTTTGTTTTTAAATATTTAAATGCTGGTCATCAGGTCAACATATCACTAGCGTTGGTACCCTTCAATTTTCAATTCACATCATTCCAATTCATTTAAATAAAATGTGAAAATATTACAAAATATATAAATCATGCATTTATTTCATTCATAAACAATGATTGATTTTAAAACAATAGATAGACAGCCTAAAGACAAAACCATGATTGAATTGCTTGGCAAATAAAAATAGCTTGTTCTCAGTAACAAAAATATCTGTGTACATTATGTTATTACACTTTCTTAAGAAATTGTCTATTTCTGCCAAACTAAGTCTTGTAACGTTTTCAAATATGAACTTCAAACAGAAGGCTAGACGTTCAAGAAATGTATTGTAATTTATATAATGCTATCCATCCAATATATAATTGCAATAAAAACTACATGCATAGGTAACAACACTATATAATTATTGCTTAGTATAAACACCAAAAAAACACATCTACATTGATAGAATAACATCAAGCTTGTATAGTAATATTTTAATAGTATAATATCTCAGTAATGTATGCAATTGTATGTCTTCAAAGGGTTTACTTCAACTACTTTAGTTCAAACAAATTTTCTCGCGTTTTCGTGCTTCGAGTGAATTTTACGCCGTTAATTAAACAAAAATGTTTCAGTTTAAGACCACATTCAAATAATTGAAACTGAACTGATGTCTCAAGGCTGGTGCTAATATTAACATTGTGATGATTATGGGCACAGTTCACATCTTAACAGCAGATTGTCTAGAGCACGTCTGCTTGTGTAAGAAAAAAACATAAAGGCTTCCTCAATCTGCTTGTCTTTTTTTTTAAATAGAGAAGAATGAGAATGTTTACACAAAGGTTTTAATATCAATAACATGTATTAAATGTTACTAAGCGTACATAACCTTCAGTAACGAGAAACTTCAATAAATGAAGACATATTACTGATTTACAGGAATACAGAAGACTTCTGATCTATTGGCACACTAGACTACACATTGATATCTGCATGAGGATCCATTACTGAACGTCTACCCTTCATCACAAAGGATACCAATATTGCCTTTCATATGATTACTATCATCTTATGTATTGAATGTAACTGTTGTGACAAGCTATTGTGTACTTTTATAACTTACAGTATAATTCAACAGTGACAATGTTTTATCTACCGATGATGAAGACAAAATAACTAATGCATTCTGAAATATTTACTGAAATGTGGCAAATTGAACATGATGCAGATTAGATTGGCTGTTTGCTCCCAGTTTGTGCTAGCTGTGACTGTGGTGTGTTCACACACAACTGAGCGAACTTCTGCCGAAGATTTTGTCGAAGCTCTTGTCTTTTCTCTGTTATATTCCTCCGAGACTTAAATTCCAAAACATCCTCTATGGGTATGTAACTTGCATCTTCTTCGTCGTCTGATGAACATGTATCCTGTAAACATTTTTTTTATAGTTATCTGTTAAGAATTTGAACCCATAACCTAAATCGATATTAAATTTTAGTAGTCACAGGATTGAGAAAATGTTTCCTTATTCTCCATAAATTTGAAACTGAGTGAACATTACAGTTTCAAATTAGTTCTACTTAATGTAAAGGGGTTATAGTTATGGTCGTTGGTGTTTTCATGCTCACTTTGAGAGATTGGGTCTCCGCCCGGAAGCGAAGGCGCTGGCTGCGGATTACGCGTGGCGATGCGATCTCCGCTCCAGAGGGAGCGCGGAAACTTCAATTTCGGCGTGCCGTGCTCGAGGCGTGGTCTCGCCGCCTGGAGGACGGGCGACGGACCGTCGAGGCGATTCGCCCGGTCCTCTCGGACAGGGTGAGTCGCGATCGAGGACGTCTCACCTTCCGAGCGACATAGGTGCTCTCGGGACACGGCTATTTCGGTCGCTACCTGCACCTCGTCGCCCGAAAGGAGCCGACGCCGCAGTGCCACAACTGCAGTGGCTGCAACGAGGAGCACACTCCAAGCAGCGCCGCGTCCTCGTTGCAAAAATAGGACAGGACTTGTCGCTTTCGAACGTCGTGGCCACGATGCTCAGCAGCGACAAGTCCTGGCAAGCGATGCTCGACTTCTACGAGTCCACCATCTCGTGGAAGGCGGCAGCGGAACGGGAGAGAGAGCTCTTCTTCTTTCTCGGCACCGTGCCGGGGGTCGAAGGAGAGCGTTCGTTCAACTCCGGCCCCTGTGATGGTCACGGGGCGACCCGAGGGAGGTTAAGGCTGCGCCGCACGCTACCGTCGCACTAGCGCGCTGGTACCAGGAGAATGGGCCGACGCGTCGGCGGTTGCGGTCCGCGTTGTCTTCGTCGCTGTCGTCACCGAACATACTGTGGAAGAGCAACCCGGTTGGCGGTGTATCGCGTTCCGATCCGGCAGGCTGGTTATGAACTAGCGGGGTATCCCGGAACACCAGCGGCATCGCCCGGACGGCCTGGTAGGGCCGCCGTACCGCAGAGACCGGCATCGTTGGTCGTCGACTATCGCCTCGACGACCCGTCGGCCGGACGTCGTCGGGGTGGCGCCGCGTGTCTGGTTGTAGTGCGCGCGCGGAAACCCCCCTATTCTGACCGGGTTCTGACCCCGGACGGAGATCGGTCGTCGGGTGTAAGAGTGCAGAGGATTCGTTTAGTGTGGTAGGGGCCCTAAAACTCCTTGGGCCCTCGGTCTGCTCCCAACATCAGCAGATCATCAAGACCCACATACCCCGCGCGCCCCATTAGGCGCGGGGACCTCGTAGAAGATTCCGGCACCCGGCCCGGAAAAAAAAGGGTTTTAGTTACAGGGATAACTATAAGGGTAACAAGTTATAGGGGTGCATTAATAGGAATATTATTTTACATTTACATCAATGTTTGATGGACAGCATTATGCTAGTTTCCCAAATCTTGACATAATTGAGTTAACCTAAGTCACCTGACTATACTCATATTGTTATGTTGACAAAGCGCTATGTTATTTAGTGTAAATAGTGAGTAAAACAGCGTATACTGGCCAGTGTTTAATTAAATTTTAAGGCTTACCATTAGCATTTCCTGTAATGAGAGTGTGAAATTGGGACATGGCTTATCAATTTTAATCATGTCCAAACAATCTCCACGTTCATGATTGCAGAACCCTTCGGAACAGGCAACTTCAGAACCTTCAGGTGAACTCATCAGAGATGATGAACCTGACATAGTCTCACAGCAGCCTCCTGTGTTACCAGATGAATATCCACAGTCATGACTATGTTCATTGGGAGAGAGGTTTCCATTCTTATTGCGTTTCTTGCCCGTTTTTTTCGACGATCGGCGTTTCGTTTTGGAGTCATTGTGACATGATTGACATCCCTCTTCATTTGTCTCGAAACATTGGCTATAGGAGTGGGGCGTAAGCAAATCGGTCGGAGTGTCTCTCTCTTCTAGTAAACACTCTTCACATTGGCATTTCTCATCTGGCTCTTCTGAATCAGCTTCCTATAATTTAAAATATTGAACTAATTGTTTCATATTGATCTTACAGTAAAACTTATTGCTACTGCTATTAATAATACCTTGCATTTGCCCTCAACTGCTTGCCGTTCCTTCTTCTTACGCCTTTTCAGTTTTTTCTGTTCCTTCCTTTGTTGCCTGGTAAGTTCCTCTTGAGTAATTTCATCATACAGCAGCTGTAGTTTGGAGACCCCACTCTTGTGCTCAACAGCAGTTTCGAACTTGCGGTATAGTGCCTCGACTGCAACTGCAGCAAGCGTTTGGCAAGTGCCTTCTTCTTCCCGAAGACGAAGGGAGATGCGTTGCAGACGTTCATATATACATATTCCAAGACATATCAGAACCTGGATGTAATATGTTCCATTATTAAATATGTTGATAGATGAATAGATAATAATTTAGATAAAGTTGTGAGATGAATAGAGAATATTCTATTAGGAAGACATTGTATCTCACATAATAATAATACTAGAGGATGACTGAGTTTTACTTGGTTTTTTTTTTTTGATAAATTGTGTTTTTTAGAAATTATATTTAAATACGAATTACGTATATTATATTATATTATTTGTTATGTTCTTTCAATAAATAAAAAATAAGTGTATGTTTAAGTTGATTATTGAAAACACGAATAAAACAACATTTTCTGAAAATAAATCATAGCTAGATCAATTCGGCCCTGAAATCCCCTGTATACTAAATTTTATGAAAATCGTTGGAGCCGTTTCCGAGATTCAGATTATATATATTTATATACAAGAATTGCTTGTTTAAAGATATAAGATTCAACAATGTCATAATGAAAGAGTCTCATTATATATAAAAGTACAACAGTATTTTGTTGTTTACATAGTTACTGATCCCCCTGATGATAGTTAACCCCTAATACATAAATGATGAAGAGTTTGTTGTTCTTAAACACAGCATTCCCTATTACAAGAGAAATTTGATTTAAGGATGAAAAATGAAGAAAACCACAATACTACACACCCCAAAAGAAGTTTCACTTCTTTGACCTGCACCAAGTTGCACATGCACCTTTTTTTCAAGGACAGTGCATTATACTGTTTAGGCTTACAAGGGTCATCAATTCATCTGCCATTATGAATGAAGTTATACATAGTCAGCTTATTTGTGCCAAAGATCCCCCTGATGATAGTTAACCCCTAATACATAAATGGTGAAGAGTTTGTTGTTCTTAAACACAGCATTCCCTATTACAAGAGAAATTTGATTTAAGGATGAAAAATGAAGAAAACCACAATACTACACACCCCAAAAGAAGTTTCACTTCTTTGACCTGCACCAAGTTGCACATGCACCTTTTTTTCAAGGACAGTGCATTATACTGTTTAGGCTTACAAGGGTCATCAATTCATCTGCCATTATGAATGAAGTTATACATAGTCAGCTTATTTGTGCCAAAGGCAGTCATGTGTTCTGGTTTTAGAAAGCTCAGTAAACTGTCTATAAGCAAAGGACCTAAATAACAAATGGAAAGAAAAACAATAAATACCTCTTCTTGTGCAATTTCCAAAGTCTTAGCATGTCTCTCTCTGTGATTTCCAAGCAGCTCAGGTTCCGCCCTAGCTATCAGGTGTGCAATGTAATCAGTCTTTGCTTGTAAATGTAAGTGTTTGTCAAGAAGGCATCTTTTGATACCTCCATAGAGTGCACCTACATATCCTTTTTCTTTTTGCGGTTCTTTCTCTTCTACCAAGAGTTGATAAGCTCGAAGCACCTAGTCATAAAAAAAAAATAGCTTGATGAAACTTTCATGGTGTTAACTCTAATGTAGCAATCTTTACATAATGAAAATATGCTCAAAAAGATAATATTATGTTAAATTATGTTCATATCATCATCATATCATATAAATAGTCATCATCATCATCATCATTATTCAGGCAATAATTTATAACAATACATTTATATTGATATGATTTCAAATATTATGTCCTGTCATGATTAGTCTTCATTGAGATTTGCATCATAAAGAGAGCTCTGAAAATGTTCGCTGATTTCTATCAAGATTTTTGACCTGAAGATCAATTTGAAATAAAATAGTGGATAATACCTTAGTTTTGCAATCAGCACAAAAGCGATGTTTCCTCAGGTAGTTGTGTAAAGTGTCGTGCAGCGTGTTGAAGTGCACGAGCGTGACGTGATCACGAGCGGAAGCGCGCATGGCGTCCCAGGCGGCACGCCATGTAGCTCGTCCGCCCCAGCCCCATGCGCTCCATCCCCAGCCACGTGCTCCTCCTGCTTCCAGGGAATGTAGGATGCAGCGCTGAGACTTCTTCCACCGTGGCTGACTTAGGATGAGGCAATCGATGCCCGTACTATTTAGAGAAAAACTTTATTCAGTAACCCTTAAATATCATATAGACCATAACTCCATCTGCAAACTTAGAGAAACAAAACAATATCCCGAAATAACGCCAGTAACTTGTATGTTTATAATTCTGGAGCAATATCAATTCAAAATCAAATTTATTAGTGATGATGTTACCTACCTGTGCGGACTTAATTTACCAATAACGTGTTTAGGGCAACGGCGATTGTTTAAGTTTTGGTTTTTAGAATCTAGTACTAGTAATTTGCAGCAGCCACAATAAGACAGTAATCGTTACTCATTATAAGAATACAATACAGTTATCTAATAATTAACATCACTAACAATTGGCAGCATTGAGGACGACAATGGAGGCACAGAGGCGAATATTGAGACTAAGGCATAAATAATGCCAGAGCTGCATTTAGTCAACTTAGACCAGTGTAGAGGTCCTCAACCTTAACGAGACAAACTAAAGTGAGAATCTTCAACTCAAATGTGAAGTCTTTGTTGCTGTATGGTGGTTTATTAGTAAGGACTTAATAAACAAAATCCAAGTGTTTGTGAATAAACGCCCATGTCATTTTGAAAATCTTTAGGCCTGATATGTTTTACTTGCAATGAGTTGTAGAGGACACCAACAGAGAGGGAGATCCTTACAGAAAAGTGGAGAGTTCACACATTAAGTAAGCCCGATACCCACCTATCTAGGAGAGCACTGTCCTGGAAAGTGTCTGGCAAAGGAAGAGAGGTAATCCCAGAATGACTTAGCGCCGCTTAGTAGGGCATGAACTGTGCGTCTTGGGCATGACGGGAGGACGTAGAACGGACTGCCCAAGACCGATGCAAATGGAAAAAATTGATTCTGACCTGAGTAGAGAGTAATAGGAAAGAAAAAGAAGAAGACTAATACTTACACACCAAACGGTAAATAGAAATGGAATCTGGTGCAAACCAGTAACTAAAGTCAAATGCAATCAATCATAATCAGTCATCATCAACAACAGGCCAGACTTGACCACTAGTGGACATAGGCCTCTCATAATATCTGAGTTTTAATCTACTCATCCAATTCTTACAGTCAGTTTGTTTAAGAAGTGATATGAAATTAATTCTATATCTTCTATTTCATAAAGAGTATTTAAGTTCCATGTTCCATAAACCTACAAACATGAAAAAATATTTTATGTCAGTCATGGTTAGCTAGATTTGAGGTCATTTACAATCATAATAATATCAGCAAGTGTGCAATGAGATTTCTGAAATCTAACACATTATAGGGCTATGAGATTGTGTTCTACATGAAAGAACTTAGATTAAATTTTTACTTAATTAAAATAAATTATATAATTTACCTGTGTCCGTTGAGCAATGAAGCAAGTGACTGTGGTTGCGTTATCTTGTCTTCTCTAAAAGTTATAATTTCGTCAGGTGTAAGAACCAGTGGATCTAAAGTAGGATGTCCTGATTTACAAAGCTGATAAAATAGACGCTCCACACTGCAATGACATACATCATTATTATAGTTACATATGTAGTTGGTTCTATACTTCAACATGATCTTTTTTATTTCATTATCAGAATCTAATACTAAATGCAAGTTAGCCTGGCCTTAATTTTTATGAAAGGAGCAACAAAATTATTTTGATTGTAAAAAATTAGTATCCTGGTTTTGTAGGCTCCAATTATGATTCAGTTGCATTTACAATTTCTTTTTAATGGACATAATAGATCATTCATTTTGAATAAGTATTGTTGAATTTTAAACATTTTGAATAAATCGCCACAATTACATTTAATATATTAACCGAGATCGCTTTTACATTTTACTGGCAGCTACTTGCAATATGGTATTTCATTTATTTGGCAAATTCAATATCACTACATAGTATAAAACAAGTCATTGTCTCTGTCCCTATATCTTTTTTTTTATTGCTTGGGTGGATGGATGAACTCACAGCCCACCTGGTGTTAAGTGGTTACTGGAGCCCATAGACATCCCCAACATAAATGCGCCACCCACCTTGAGATATAAGTTTTAAGGTCTCACGTATAGTTACTATGTATGCTTAAATCTTTAAAACTACGCAAAAGATTTTGATGCAGTTTTTTTTAATAGATAGTGATTGAAGAGGAAGGTTTATATGTATAATAACATCCATTAAATAGTGGAGAAATCAATAATAAATTACAGTTTCCGAAGCGATGCGAGGGCGGGTCGCTAGTTAACAATAAAGTATATTCAAAGATACTAACCATTACAACAAGCTTAAACAAAATTATAAAACAGACATTGCCTAATCACTTACCTTCTTCGACAGCCAACACATGGAATGCTTTGGTTTAACACATTAAAAATATCAGATGCCTCCACCCTTAGAGCTGCTTTCAGCTCATCTGTTGTGAGAATTTTGTATTTCCGTACAAATTCTTCGTATTCACGCCCTTTCACTTGAGGATTGTCACAAATCAGACCCATCGTATTCAAATCCATGACCATCTGTAATAAAAAATTAATATAAATATGAATTCAACAAAGAAATTTACAGAAAATAAGGTCAACTATAAGACGTCATTTGAACAAATCATGATTTTAAATTATTATAACAACGTGACTGGTAACTTGTGTATAATGATTATAGAGTTTTGGAAAAGTCTTTCACGACTTGATATTGATTCGTTGTTTATATCTTTAGACTTTTTGAATAACTACGTTTGTGGTAATGTCAAAGTGCAAAGCCTCTTACGGTAAGATTTTCGTAGATTGTTAACGGTAATTGTCGCCGTTTTATAATTGGATCTTTATCGCTGTTGTATATATCGACCAACTTCGCCATTTTAAAATAAAATCACATACAATCGCAGATTAAATACACAAGTCTTCAAAAATGACGATCAAATTCTCATTGAATGAATACACGTCGTGATAGATTTGACAAACCCAAGTGAACAACATAGATTAATTCTGTGTGCTTTCTTCTTTTAGACCGGCAAAGGAAAAATTAACCATAGATTCTTTTATTTGTAAAGTGAAGCCATAAATGAAGTCTAATGAACAATATATTACATTAGATGACATGTAACTACGTGAAAAACCTTTCAAGAAATTGGTGAGAATTTAGTGAGATCGAAATTTTTTTTAAGGAAAAAACTGTAAATCGACGGAAGTCGTCGTGGCCTAAAGGATAAGACGTCCGGTGCATTCGTGTTGAGCGATGCACCGATGTTCGAATCCCAGGCGGGTACCAATTTTTCTAGTGAAATACGTACTCAACAAATGTGCACGATTGACTTCCACGGTGAAGGGAATAAAAATCAAAACCCGCAAAAACTAAAATTTGCGTAATTACTGGTGGTAAGACCTCCCATGAGTCCGCGCGGGTAGGTACCACTGCCTTGGCTATTTTTTTTTTATTATTGTCTAGATGGGTGGACGAGCTCACAGCCCACCTGGTGTTAAGTGGTTACTGAAGCCCATAGACATCTACAACGTAAATACGCCAAGCAATTACACTTGGCTAAATTTAGTCGACTGAATTCAGAAGCAAATTTAGAAGCAAGTTAGAAGCTTCTGATTACACTGTTCTAAATTCAGTTACTGAATCAATTGTCAGTTTAACCACGACGAAGTAGGATGTGTCTTGTGTGTAAGAGGATGGCCCCAGTATTGTCTAGACAACAAAATGCCTTTGCGTAGCCCTCGCTGTCGGCTCAATTGAAAAAAAAAAAAAGAAGAATATGTATCTGCGCATGGATTCGAGATCATTTGACCTAATCTTAAGGCTCTGTAAATAGGGCCCCCCTTTTTTTGATTTTTAATTATTTGTTCGTCGTTTGTTCGTTAATGTTCGAATGTAAAAATTGTTTGTTCGTCTTTTAGTTATTTATAACTAATTAAACAAATGATCACCGTTAAGTGGGCCCCCCTTACTGGACATTTTACAGAGCCTAATCTTAACCCTTGTGACACCGTTTATTCAAAAGCAGGATACTATCTTACGAGATAGTATAAGTTAAAAAAAAAAGATTGGTTGTGACATTAAGATTTCTTGCAACAGGAAATTCGTATCATGATTTAAATTTAGTTCTTTAATATCCCAACCGCTGCTGACAAAAATTATCCCTGAAACATGTCGGGCTATTTATAAATGTCTGGCATATTAAATAAAGGTGACAGAATTTGAAGTCGTCGTGGCCTAAAGGATAAGACGTCCGGTGCATTCGTGTTGAAGCGATGCACCGGTGTTCGAATCCCGCAGGCGGGTACCAATTTTTCTAATGAAATACGTACTCAACAAATGTTCACGATTGACTTCCACGGTGAAGGAATAACATCGTGTAATAAAAACCAAACCCGCAAAATTATAATTTGCGTAATCACTGGTGGTAGGACCTCTTGTGAGTCCGCACGGGTAGGTACCACCACCCCGCCTATTTCCGCCGTGAAGCAGTAATGCGTTTCGGTTCGAAGGGTGGGGTAGCCGTTGTAACTATACTGAGACCTTAGACCTTATATCTCGAGGTGGGTGGCGCATTTACGTTGTAGATGTCTATGGGCTCCAGTAACCACTTAACACCAGGTGGGCTGTGAGCTCGTCCATCCATCTAAGCAATAAAAAAAAAAAAAAAAAAAAAAAAAAAAAAAAAAAAAAAAAAAATACTTTTTATTCGGAAATAAAAAACAACCTAAAACGTCTTTAAGTACGGAGAGCTATGGGACGACAGGTACTTATTAACTCCATGGGGACGACTGAAATCATTAAGTAACTAAATGCGATTACACCTTCCTAAAAGCGTTTCTAATTAGGCTTTTAAATGATTTAGCCAGTCAGAAACCATCCTTGCTACTGAATTTAGTAGGCTAGCTTACTGAATGCTATTACCCTTCTATAATTCAGTAGCGACTGAATTTAGCCAAGCGTAATAAGCCTTTAAGAAAAACACTTCTTAATGAGGGTAATACCCATGGAGTTAATAAGTACCTATATCTCAAATATTATGTGTATTAACTATGGAGATATATAGACTTTATAGAATTTAGGACTTTTTGCATTCCCGATCCTGCGGTAAGAATGGAAAGCAGCCGACGTCGCCCAAAACACGTCATCTCGGATCCTCCCGATCCACTAACGGTGATTTTAGGTACCTCAAGCACCGGTCACCGTTCTCGTCGAACCCGTCGCTTGCGACGAAGGGCTCGACGAGTAAATTAACCCTCACAAAAAGCCCACTGAGTTTCTCGCCGGATCTTCTCAGTGGGTCGCGTTTCCGATCCGGTGGTAGATTCTGCGAAGCACTGCTCTTGCTAGGGTTCGTGTTAGCAACGTCGTCAGGTTTGAGCTCCGTGAGCTCACCTTCTAGTTAAGGTTACGCTGGAATAGCCTCTCAGGGCTACCAGCTTAGGTGAGAAAAAAAAATGACTTTTTGGCGGGAACGCGAGGAGTGAAGTTGTGTGATTTGTTTTATTTTGTCTATTTAGTGTTTTTTCGGGTTTAAATGTGTAATAATAGTGGTTTATTAACTGTTTAATATCTGTGAAAGTGCACAAATGTGGGAAAATGAAACAAAGCCGCTGGACGTAACTTCGCAGGATCGTCCAAAAATTCCACTGAAAAAATCTTAGTAAATGACCACCATTTTATTGAGATTATATTTCATCCCATTTCATTTCATCCCAGTTGATTAATGTTTCAAAGTAATCATCTTCATTTCATTTCACTCCATAATATAATTTTTCATAAAAATATGAATATAAATTAAAATAAGACATGACCTAAAGGTCTTAGTTACCAGGTCATAAAATCCCTTTAAAAAAATTATAGAATTAAGGACTTTTTGGCGGGAATGCGAGGAGTGAAGTTGTGTGATTTGTTTTATTTTGTCTATTTAGTGTTTCTTCAGGTTTAAATGTGTAATAACGGTGGTTCATTAACTTTTTAATATCTGTGAAAGTGCACAAATGTCGGAAAATGAAAGAAATCCGCTGAACGTTAATTCTCGGGAGCCTCCAAAAAGTCCACTGAAAAATCTTAGTGAATGACCACCATTTTACTATAATTATATTTCATCCCATATCATCTCATCTGATTGCGTTTAATTTCATCCTAGTTGATTAATGTCTCAAATTAATCATTTTCTTTCCATTTCATTTAATTTCCCTCCATATTACCATTTTTCATAAAATTAAGCATATAAATTTAAAATAAGACATGACTCAAAAGTCTTAGTTACCAGGTCATAAAATCCCTTAAAAAAAATAGAGAATTTAAAGCCGAAGCAATAGAATCACTAAAATAAAAACAATGTCTAAAATATTTACACCTACGAATCAAATACGTCTCACAAATGTGGCGATCGTAAGATTAAAGAAAGGTGGAAAGAGGTTTGAAATAGCCTGCTACAAGAACAAAGTGCTGTCTTGGCGAAATAAACTGTAAGATCAACAATACTTAAATATGTTTTTACATTCACCTTCGATAGTGAGAAACACACCAGTTTACTTTTCTACTTTCTCAATTATTTCGTAAGATTCGTTTATGAAAATATTATATAAATTGAAACAAGGAACACGCGCGAGACCATAGACATGAAAAAAACGTAGAAGTTAGATGAGAAAATTTATCAAATAACACCCCTAATTTGTAATAATTACCTATCATCAGACTTCAAGAGTACTGTAAGTTCCTCATTTTGTGAAGAAACGCGAACCGCAAAATCTTCATAAAGCATCTACATAAACTATTGAAAATTTTAATTTAGACAGTGGCTTGGCCGTGTCTCCTGCAGTCTTAGAAAACTATGGTGACTACTGACCATTAGATGGGCTACATACTCTTCTACTTACAAAAGTAATGAAGAATCGGTTGAAAAAAATGATAAAAAAATATAAGTCGAATTCTTCTTTCTATCTTAGAAAATTTATCATAAAACTAGTGATCAATCCATAAAGATGCTATAAATGTAAAATTATTACTTAGACATTTATGTATTATGTTATGTCAAAGCTATTTAATGTTAATCTATGATTAATGTTTAATAATTAAATTAATCTATGAGTAATGTTAAATAGTTAAATCAATCTATGATTAATGTTAAATAGCATTGCATCAGTGTTCATTTTGATTGAAAGAAATAGTTGTTACAATAAAGCAGTAAAGTTTTAATTCAAATATGCTTATGTTCTGAGATATGCCTTTTTACATAATGTTTCAAGAAAGCTCTCCACAATTATCAATGGTTTTCCTGTACCTCTGGTTCTACTAATGTACCCAAATTTTTTGTAACAACAAAAGCAACTAGGTAGTAAAATAATATTTCAATAAACAAATCTTATCATCAAAATTAAATAAACAATCCAAAAATACAGATAAGTAAGCAAGGTTATTGTTATAAATGAAAGAGATGATTAGCATATTAAACGAATTTCAAACTTATGAAATTTCAATATATTCCTTCCTAATTGCTGTGTAATTTAATATGGCTCGAAATCCATTTTTACTTAAATCCATAAATAAAATTTTCTCCTATTAGATTACAACACGAGTCACCTGGAGAATCAATAAAGAGTAGATTTCAAAACAATTTTAATATAACATCAGATCAAAGTAAAAGCTATTTCGAAAAATGTTTGCCAATACTCACAACACCTATGTCTCATGTTTTTTCTATACTCTTTAGTACTATTACTATTACTGTTACTATTACTTTACTGTTACTATTACTATTACTATTACTATTACTATTACTATTACTATTACTATTACTATTACTATTACTATTACTATTACTATTACTGTTACTCTTACTATTACTTTTAGAATTCTTTCATTTGATCTTTTTTTTCTTATTACAGAGAAAAAGACATTGATGAAGTTCTACAGACTCATACCGTCTTTACAAATGTTTCCAAAGGACAAGTTGCAAAGAAAGAAGACTTAATAAAGATTTTTGCCAAAGAAGATCAAACGGAGATATGCAAAGAAATTCTTGAGAAAGGAGAACTACAGGTTTCAGACAAAGAAAGACATTCACAGATAGATTCTTTATTTAAAGATATTGCAACTACTGTAGCTGATAAATGTGTCAATCCAGAAACAAAACGACCATATCCAGTTTCTATAATAGAGAAGGCAATCAAAGATGTCCACTTCTCAGTCAATGTAAACAAAAGTGCAAAACAACAAGCTTTAGATGTGATACAAATATTAAAGAATGAAATACCTATTGAAAGAGCTCAAATGAGAGTAAGGATATTACTCACTGGTAAAGATGCTCGGAAAACTAAGGATAAAGTTGTTAAGCTTGCTACAACAGTGGAAGATGAAAACTGGGAATCTGGAACTGCTAACATTGTGTGTCTTATAGATCCTGGCAACTTTAGAAGTTTGGATGAAATGATAAGAACTGAAACAAAGGGCACAGGGCAATTTGAATTATTGAATTTGAAGGAAATGGTTGAAGGTGACCAAGCACTTTAGTTGTATTGTTGCAATTTTTCTGTATTAAATAATTGTAAACTAATGCCCAAATTAAATTATTTTCTAGGCTGAATTTCATCTATCAGTAGGATAAGTTACTTAGTATTCATGTTGTAATGCCCATGGGTTCTGGTAATTAGTTTACATCAGGTGGCCTTTGAACAGGTATGCTCATCAATAACAAAAAGCCTTTTTAACAGGTATAGGTAGTATTCATACATAACAGATCTCCAGAGTAATCAGAAATTTTGATTTTAATCCAGAAAACTTGGCACAGACAATTCTCGAGATCAAAATCATAAAAGTCTATCCTTTGGAATGCAGTGCAACTTTCTCGAACATTCATGAGGTATGACTCAGTGAGATCTCGATCTCCCAGTTAAATTGAGCTAAATCTTATTCATTAGTGTTGCTTTAGCCGATGAGCTGCCAAGGTGTGATTGTAACACTGACCATGTCATCAATGGTCAGTGACCTTGACGCCTGTGCCTCAAAATTCAGATTCGATTTTTATTTTACTCTGTATACCTACTTGTATATTTAGTTTTAAGGGCCAGGCTGTACTTGTTCTTGTCTCGTGTGTTTAGTCAGTACCCATAACCTAGGAGAAAATAGTAGTTAGGGGTTATTGAATTTAGAATGTTTATTTAAAGAGTATTATTATTTAGTGTGTTATTCTGCTTCTTTTTTTTAAGTATCTTAACTGCTTGTGATATGGTTGTTGTCAGCATCGATTTTATTTATTGTTTGTGAACTAATCCATGCATATAATTTACTAAATGGAGCAAAATAAAATGAAGTTGATGAGTCTAAAATGATTATCATTAAGTTTTGAAGTCATTGTGGCCTAAAGTATAAGACGTTTACGTCGTAGATATCTATGGGCTCCAGTAACCACTTAACATCAGGTGGGCTATGAGCTCGTCCACAATTCAAAGCAATAAAAAAAAAATGTTGAAATAATACATTAGGAAGTAATGCCCCAGTAAAGTGGTGAGAATTCATTGGAGTTTCGGGGAATTTCGTTTTATTTTCCTATATTGGTGCATTTTCAGCTATACTATAAAAACAGTTAAATAAATTTAATATGTCGTCATCAATAGGTACATGCATAATAAACTATAGAGTGGCAAAAGAAAATAATTCGTATAACTTCTCACATAGATAAAGTCCGTACTCATTAGGTAGGTATTTGATTAGTATTTCTCAATTGGTCAAAAAGCTAATGAAATCTGCATAATAGGTTTACATTTTTCGTTTTATTACATTACGTTCGTTTATAAATTTATTTTTTTAAGTTTAGTTAAAGGTACCGATTTATTTAGGACAATGATATTGTATTTAGAATTTGTCAGATTTAGTGCCGTACCGTATTTTCTTTGGTTTTCGCGAGATACTTCGATAAACTTTGATTAAAAAGGTATCTACTAATAAGTCTACGTAGATGTATTAGTAAGTAGGTAGGTATAGTATCTATAGTAAGTCATCCGTAACTACGAAAACCGTAATCTAATGAAAAAGTTGAAAATAATAAGACCTTAGACCGTAAAAGTAACTGAATAATATTGAGACTATTGATGCAGAGCATGCG
Organism: Bombyx mandarina; assembly: GCF_030267445.1. Lineage (NCBI taxonomy): Eukaryota > Metazoa > Arthropoda > Insecta > Lepidoptera > Bombycidae > Bombyx > Bombyx mandarina. Next base: position 4,151,588 of record NC_143217.1, read on the forward strand.
TTGACAGTGTTTCGTTCAATTCGCTATAGAATCCAATAAGAAACTAATCGAAAAAATAGTGTAATTTTAGAGGTTTTAATTTTAGCGGGCTTTATATATAGACTAACTTTTGCCCGCGACTTCATACGCGTGGAATAGTTCACAAATGATGCTTTATTTTAGAATAAATTTGGTTAGCATAAAAAACGTTATAGTGAGCCAACCTTATTAGACAAAAGATCTCTGTTTCAAAATCGGGGTTATTTTTACTTTTTGAGAGCTTCCGCTGCAGAAACGGTTAGTTTCGCTAAAATAATGTATGACAGATTGTTTCCCTTTAAAAGATCTAAAAAAAAGTCCGCGACAGCCTTCGATCAATAATAGTACTAGATTAAGGATCAGGAACAAAAATAAGACGCTCCAGTGGCCACGTTTGCAGACACGAAAACATCTTCATTTCTTAGAAAAAAGTTTAATAATGTTAACGACTTCAGTTTATTATAAACCTTAATACTTAAACATAAAGTTTAAGTACCGTTGCAAAATATATGTATTTAGGTCCTTTCGTCAGAAAAAGAATATTATGGAATAAATTTAAAATGTCACTTGAACATAAAAAGTCATCAGTACAAAAATATTTATTCTAAAATGATACATAAAGCCCAATTTATAAGGTTAAAAATATTTGTTTAAAATTTCGTGCTTATTGTATTGTGGAACTAGATGTAGTTCTTGGTATTACGTTTCAATGCTCAGAACACAGTAAGTATTGAAAGACATAGAGTTGCAGAATATACATATTTGTTTTAGGTTTGTTTTGTATGATCGCAACTATTTTTGACCGATTCAAAAAAGTAGTAGATAATATTTTACATTGCCGCTATTACAACAAATAGGTGATAAAAAATAAAATTGAATAAAGTAAAAAAAATATGAAAGGAAACACGAAACATGTTTTCCACGTATTCTTTATACAGAAGTAATTAAAACAATAATGTAGGTTTAATTACCTTTAAACAGATTCAGTTTGTTATAAAGCTGTCTTTTAGAAGTCATTTTTATATGAGCGGTTTCTTTTTTACAAATATAATGTAATCTTATATCAATGAATTTTTCTATAATCAGTTTAATTTAGGCTTATTTTATGGCTGTGTTCGTTTCCCCCAGAAAACAAATCCTTTTCAGCATATACGCTTAAAATATTTACACATACATATAAAGTTTTTTTATACTTTTTTGCATTGATTTGCCACCACCATTGAACAATTCTAGAATTTTATAAGGGTTCTATATTTCTTCTCCTATTTCTTTCGCGACAATACATATCCATTGTGCACAGCGACAAGGGGCTACTAGGAAATCTACAAACAAAAATAACACTATAAAATAACAAAACTGCTCTATGCATTCCCTGTTCAAGAATAGGTGATGTTTGTTACAATAGTTGGTGCCTTGTTGCAAACATTGGCCAAACAAATACAATATTCGTAAATTGTGTTTTATTTACAATATAATTGTGTTTATTATTTTATGAAAAACACTTAATAATATAAATTTACCAAAAAAAGATATTCCTTCCAAAACCTTGGTGTTACGGTGGTTTTTTACTCAGTTTTTGAACGCGCAGTGCAGCGTTTTGACGTCTTAGTGTTGGCTATGATTGGACCATACTAATTTGAAATAATATTTGTGGTCTTATTTTTCGGGCCGTTTTTGAAGCGCTAATCGCGAATCTAGTAGTATTATTGATCGAAGGCGACAGCATATGTCTATATGTTACGCGTGAACATATAGACATATAGATTTTGAAACATTCTTTATTGGTGCTCCGCTTTTATTGGTCTTAGCGTGATGTTAAATAGCCTATCCTCGATAAATGGGCTATCTAACACTGAAAGATTTTTTTGAATCCGACCAGTAGTTCCTGAGATTAGCGCGTTTAAACAAAAACTCTTCAGTTTTATTTTTAAGGGATTTTAGGACCTGGTAACTGAGACCTTTAAGTCATGTCTTATTTTAATTTATATTCATATTTTTATGGAAAATGATATTATGCAGTGAAATGAAATGAAGATGATTAATTTGAGACATTAATCAACTGGGATGAAATGAAATGAGATGATACGGGATGAAATATAATCTCAGTAAAATGGTGGTCATTTACTAAGATTTTTTTCAGTGGACTTTTTGGAGGATCCTGAGAAGCTACGTCCAGCGGCTTTGTTTCATTTTCCCACATTTGTGCACTTTCACAGATATTAAACAGTTAATAAACCACCATTATTACACATTGAAACCTGAAGAAACACTAAATAGACAAACTAAAACAAATCACACAACTTCACTCCTCGTGTTCCCGCCAAAAAGTCTCAGCTTTATAAATTCTTTTTTAAGGGATTTTATGACCTGGTAACTGAGACCTTTAAGTCATGTCTTATTTTCATTAATAATCTTATTTTTATGAAAAATGATATTATGGAGTGAAATGATATGAAGATGATTAATTTGAGACATTAATCAACTGGGATGAAATATAATCTCAGTAAAATGGTGGTCATTTACTAAGATTTTTTCAGTGGACTTTTTGGAGGATCCCGAAAAGTTACGTCCAGCGGCTTTGTTTCATTTTCCCACATTTGTGCACTTTCACAGATATTAAACAGTTAATAAACCACCATTATTACACATTTAAACCTGAAGAAACACTAAATAGACAAAATAAAACAAATCACACAACTTCACTCCTCGCGTTCCCGCAAAAAAAGATCAGCTTTATAATATTAGTATAGAAGTATAGATAATACTGTTAAAGTGAGTTTTAAATCTCTGGCATAGGCTATAATATCATCGATAATGTACAGCAATATTAATGTTGACTGGATAGACACAAAATGTAGTATGCGGGCTGTTCACATTGAAGTTAACAGTGTCAGACGGAAGTTGGAAAATCTGGATCTAACCAAGGGAGTGGGGCCAGACAATATCCCACTACAATTTATCGTTAAATGTGCTGAACAACTCTCCACACCCTTGTTTTTAATATTCAATCATTCATTATTATCAGGGATTTTCCCTGAAAAGTGGAAGGAAGCCCTAATAGTTCCCATACATAAGAATGGGAAAAAAGATCTAATAACTAATTATCGGCCCATCTCCATCCTTTGTACATTTGCTAAAGTCTTTGAAAGTTTAGTTTATACTCATATTTACAATCATGTAAGAAACCAGCTGTCCCCATTTCAGCATGGCTTCATGACGAAGCGGTCCACAAATACGAATTTATTTCAATACGTAGATGATGTTGCGGTCATCGTTGACAACTCTGGGCAAGTTGACGCAATATATACTGATTTTTCTAAGGCCTTTGATAAAGTTAACCACAGCGTCCACAGCATTTTACTAGAAAAACTACATCAATTTGGTATTGAAGTTCCTCTGCTTAGATGGTGTTCTTCGTATCTAAACCAAAGGCCATCACAGATTGTTATTGACGGGCACAGTTCCAATCCATTCATAGCTTCTTCGGGTGTACCTCAGGGTTCCATCTTGGGTCCACTAATTTTTAACATCTTTATCAACGAAATTACAAATCTTTTTAAATATTCTACCTGTTACCTATTTGCTGACGATCTTAAAATAATGCGTGTTATAAATGATGTGAATGATGCTGAACTATTACAGAGAGATATTGATAAATTGGTTGATTGGTGCCAAATTAATAAAATGTATTTGAATATTTCGAAATGTCTACATATAAAATTTACATTAAAACGCAATATAATACCAACACAATATCATATTTCAGGGGAATGCTTGAGTGAAGTTTCTCAGACTCGTGATTTAGGGGTGGAGCTGGATACCAAGCTGAATTTCACTAAGCACATTGACAAAATTATAGATGCCGCGAACAAATCACTGGGTTTTCTACTTAGGAATGGTAAGGAGTTTAAGAAGGTTTCCACTACGCTAATGCTTTACAACAGTTATGTTAGAAGCAAACTTGATTACTGCAGCACTGTGTGGTGTCCTACATACAAAACCCATATTAACAGGATTAAGAGAATTCTAAAAAAGTTACTTCGCCACATGTCATACTGTTTTAGGCCGCCTAATTATGTTGAATCTTATGTTGATAGGGCTAAATATTTTAAAATGCAAACATTGAGTGATCGCCGCGATATGTTAAGCTTATGTTTTTTACATCAAGTTATGAGCGGTACTGTCGACTCCCAATTCATCCTCAATAAATTCTCTTTGAAGGTGCCATCTAGGTTACCTCGTCGCCCCGTTGCTCTTTTCAGCACCCGCTTTAGCAGAACCAATCTAGGCAAGCACTCACCTACTCCTCGTCTAACTAACCTTTATAATAATCTAGTTAGAAAAGTTGAAAACCTTGACATATTTGGCGATTCCCTTCCAATATTTAAGAACAAAATTATAAAAATTTGTTGTTGAACCTCACCCTCAGCCTTGGTCTGAGTACTCGGGTATTACTGCCCTTGTTGTCTTTCTTTTGTTTTTAATTTTTTATTATTATTAATAGTATTGTTAAATCTCTATTAATATATTAATGTAATGCATGTTGTGATTGCCTATAATTAGAGTGGCAGTTATCAATTGCTCTATACATGTCAATGTTATTTTATGTCTTACTGTAAACCCTGTCGGTAATCTTTAAATAAATAAATAAATAATGTGTGTATATGTACTTCAATTTTTTGTTTCTAAAATCAAAATGATTATAGTCTGGCTCATATGTAGCAAAGACAGCACTATTCGTCTGCTAAGTAACTACTTATTTTTCATACCACCATTGAGCAAGTTTCTACGTGCATGAAAGACAGGATTAAAAATCAAAATATTTGGACTACTCTATTAATTTCTCAGCATGTTCCATCATTTTTAGTTAGAATTGTATTACTTTAGCAACAGAGAATATTGGCTACGAAAATAGATAAATTTGTATATACACATATCTGTTGTAGATTATTTATTATGTAAAATCGCAAAATCCTGTCCGTAAAATGGAATAACTTAAAATGTTTGTTACTGTAGCAACATTTATCTATTTGAAAGGAAATTAATTAAACTGCATTACTTTATTAATTTGCATTTGCTTTATTTGTTTTTTCAGTGGCAGCTTTGAAGCGTGGCAGATAAATTAAGATAAAGATCTATCTTTTATTTGTTATTAACATTTAAAATTTTAATATTAAATCTCTGAATTTCACATTTCGAATAGCCAACCTCAGATCATATTATTATATGAATTGAAAAAAAATATCTGCTAGTAAGGGCAAAAAATAGCAAAGTCTCAGCAGACACAGAACTCATACTTTAAGAATGTTCAAGATTGAATACGAGAAAATTTTTGGGAATCGTTTTAGTAATCGGTTATAGTCAACGTTGTATTAAAATGACTATCGAGACTTTTAACGATTTTTTTTTGTATGTTTTTAAAACCGGTATTGAATCGAAAGGTGGAACGAAACGCTAAAGTGAATGTACTATTCAAATGACAAATTAATAAGTTTTTTTTCTTATATTGGTACAACATTTTATTGATTGTTTTCTTTCATAGGATTTTCGGCCAGACGGCGACTGAAATTACAAGTTACTGTGATATATTTATTTTCAATAATTAATTATTCTTATCAGACAATTAAATGAGCACGTATATCAAGTTATGTCTATAAGTAATGGAAGGTTCAGAAGTGGGTGGCGACCAGCAATTTTGTTTGAGATGGAACAATTTTCAAGCAAATATAACATCTCAATTCGAGGCACTGCGCGATGATGAGGACTTCGTGGATGTCACTCTGGCATGCGAGGGACACAGGCTCGAGGCCCACAAAGTGGTACTTTCGGCTTGTAGTCCATATTTCAAGGAGCTATTTAAAGTAAGTCGATCTTTCACTCCCCACACTTTGATGTGTCACCATTACAATGACTCTAGTGAAAGTTGTTATGTATAAAACACTTGATCTACTTACAAATGCCATGTCTCGCGTTCCGGTTAAGTACTCGTGATTTCATTTATTTGTACCTACTTTAAAATTCTGTTTCGTGATTTCTAATTAGTAACTCATTACCATTGGGTTTTATAGATTACATGTGTGTCTGGAAAGCAGATAACGAATTTCTTATGCATTTGGATCACCATTAAATGCATGCTAATGACTGTTGGCTTCTTTGATGTGAAAATATTTTGTAATGTTAGCATTTGGGGCACAGTGAAAAAAATGTGATTGCTAAGAAAGAGCCTTGCATTAAAAAACAAGGTTTTGAATAAATATTTAATAAGTGCATCACTTATTTGCATTTTTGAATAAATTAAAACTGTCAAAAATGGTCTTATGCAAGTCAAATTAGCATTAGTAAAGTGTTGACAATCTAATTTTACTGCCACAAAAAGTGTACTATACTTTACCTGATATTATATATGATTGATAATAAAAATTCAATAAAAATAGTGAAATATTTTAAAAGAAAAGACAATTTGTTCAATATTCATAATGCATTTCAAATGATCTTTTAGCTTAGATTATATACAAAGTATGAATATAACAAGGAGTATAAAGTTTTCTTAGTAGTTGTAAGTTCCCATAGTTTTACATCCAATAGAAATCATAATTGCATAAAAATTTTATTCTTCAAATAAGAATCCATCATAGTTTTGTGCCTCAAATCTTGTGGATTATGATAACATGCAAATTCCTTGTACCGCCTTTAATTAAAAGGGAATTAGAGTGACCATACTTTTTGTTAATATGCTTTTAGATGAAGAATTTCAAATAAATACTCTTTGGGCAGATAATGTTGTATTTATTGTAGTCACTTACTTCTTTATTTTGTTTAATTACAAATGAATTCACCAATAATTAATATGAATCAAAATTTGGCTGAAGGAGTTTGGTTCAGTACGATTAGTGGCTGACTCATAGACAAAATTTTATAAATGAGCCAACCTGTCGGTCATGTAAGGGTGACCGACATCTTGATTGCATTGCAATAATAATTGTCTCAGAACTAATAACTGCTTTGATAACTTTAAATTAACACATGACTGCATGAAGAACTAGGCAGGATGAAACTACTATGAGTAATTGAGGCCTTTAAAATCAAAGGCAGCTAAATCCAAGTCTGTCAAATATTCAGGTAAACTACAAAAATCGGCCCTAAACACGTCATTACGGATCCTCCCGATCCATCGAAGTACTGCTCTTGCTAGGGCCAGTGTTAGCAACACTCCTGGTTTGAAAAGCTGAAACTTTGTTCGGATAGCTACGATATTATTTATTTTAAAGTAGATTTATAAAGAATGAGAATATTGCTAATAATCAGAATTTTAAATGATCAAACTTGGTTTATTAGTACTTAGTACTGAGTAAAAATAAAATTTTTGAACTGAATTTGTTAGAGATTTAGCTGCATTTGTTATAACATGAAAACACTAAAGCGTGTTCAACTAACTAAATTAGATAGCGCCATTGTTAATCCATTTTACGACATTATGGCGTTTAGCTGCCTTTGATTTTATAGGCCGCAATTGGCAAATAATAATTATTATTACTTATTGGGGAAATAAATTAGTTATAAACTAGTGCACAGCACTGAGACAATTATTACTGCAATGCAATCAAGATTTCACCCTTATATGACCGGCAGGTTGGCTCATTTATAAAATTTTGTCTATGAGTCAGCCACTAATCATACTGAACCAAACTCCTTCAGCGAAATTTTGATTCATCTAGGTAGTAGTACTAGGTAAGTAATTATTTACAAAAAAGGTACTCACTCTCATGGCTTAGATCCTAGTGTAGTCAAACCACTCATTGAAGAAAAGCAGACATCATACCCATGATATAACTATATTTGGCTTCATTAACATATAGAACAATATTATTTAATAATAATATGCATAGTGTCACCTAAAATAAATTTATTCTTAACTCTGAATTAAGGCTTTGTTAAAGAGCTTTGTAAAGGCTTAGTTCATTATGATATTAATGAATTTATATTATGTCAATTACCTAATATAAACATCATTGCACATTTAACAGTTCCAAGTTGATATTGACAATGAGAGTGATAGACGAAAACATGTATAGATCTTGACAGAAAAAAAATTATTTCACAAATCCAATCTAGGTGGGATCCAAAAATCCAGACCTCATTGTGCAGTACTTAGTATTACTCACTGCTAAGGTGCAGTAATTAGTGTCACTAATGAGATGCTCAAAAAGTAATCACAGTATTTTTCAAATGGACATATTCTTATAATGTTTGTTTTTTTTTTTTGCTTAGATGGGTGGACGAGCTCACAGCCCTCCTGGTGTTAAGTGGTTACTAGAGGCCATAGACATCCACAACGTAAATGCGCCACCCACATTGAGATATAAGTTCTAAGGTCTCAAGTATAGTTACAACAGCTGCCCCACCCTTCAAACCGAAACGCATTACTGCTTCACGGCAGAAATAGGCAGGGTGGTGGTACCCACACGCGCGCACTAACAAGAGGTCTTACTACCAATAAATTATTAAATTATTGATATTGGATAATTTTAATGGATTTCTGTTAAATTATTATTTGGATTTAAAAAACCTAGGAATAATATCCCCATTTAATTAAACATGATAGATTTAAATTCATATAAACCAAATTGATAATATTATTAATGTGGAACAATGATGATTGTATCTGTTAATGTATTCCATAAATTTATCAATCGCCCTAAGATAGTGGGAATGTTACTTTGGTCTTATTAACATTGTGAAGTTTAGTTGATAAAACATTGTGTTCAACACTGATATAGCTCAATAATATATGTATAACTCAACTAATATCTAGGTTTTTAACAAATCTGTAAATGTATAATATTAAATTAATGAAAATGAGTTTTTTGAGCCAGACGCTTGTCTACAATTTAGCAATATCATGAATTATTTAAATAGCCAAGATTTTATGGTTTTTATAGCCTTGTGTTATAGATCTATTTACATAAATATTCAAATTAAGTCTTTGAATTATACACAGTATAGTGAGATTCAGATTGTACAAAATGCAAAGAAAAAAAAATCCAAATATGTTTCCTAAACACAAACATGAGCGAAAACATACTAAGAAGTTTATTATGTTACAGAATAACCCATGCCCTCATCCGATAATATTTATGCGGGATTGCGAAGTGTCGCACATTCGGGCGCTCTTACAGTTTATGTACGTCGGTCAGGTGAACATAGCGCAGGCGCAACTTAGCGCCTTTCTCCGTACTGCTGACGCATTACAAATACGTGGACTCACAGACTGCTCTCAACACAACGATAAAGTATGTTTCATTCGCTACCAGATGGTATATTTTTGAAACGCAATTATGAAATAAAATATATAATTTCCAGAAAGTGAATCGAAAATCACCTCCTTCTCAATTACGTAATTTGCTCAGCGCGAAGCCGTCGCATTCTACCTCTTCTTCAAAAGCTGCAAGCCAAAATGTCGAAACAGCTTCAAACGACGACCAAGATGTTGCCGCTCATCAATCTTCTAGGAATTCTCCCGATGTTGCCAGAAATAATCTCAATGATGATACTTCGTTTCAAACTTCTAGTCATGTTTGGCCTAAGAATGATGACTATAGGGAAATTTGTAATCACCCTCCTTTAAGAGTCAAAACTGATCTCGAAGCTCCAGAAGTGAAAAACGAGGAGAGTGAAATCCTCATGGACCCCGGTGATCCAGATAAAAACGAAAAAAGTCAAGAATTCGCAGCATCCGATCTCCTAGAACCAAAAATGGAAGTCATGGAACAAGAGGCTAGTGACGATGAACGTTCCAATTTTCCACACATGTACTACACTGAAAACAATGCACTTGCAAATCCATTCGCCGCCTTACAAGGTAATTTTTATTAATTATTTTTCAAAAGTTTTTATTGTCTCGTGACTATTGAGTGATTGGTTTTATTTATTCGCACAGGAAACATGGATCTCATGGCCGGCATCAATCCAGAACTTCGGGACGAAAACAATGAAGGTAAATATTTAATTGTACATAAAGTCATTTCATTTTCACACGCACACGTCGACTCGGACAGCCGCGCCCCCGGCGTACCTCCGTTTAGCACGTACAAGTTGACGAGCGGTAGTAGAGAGCGCGCGCGGTCGTTACTGCGACGGTGGCTAGGCGCGCGGGTGTCGTGGCGACTTCTCCGCCGCATCGTACCGTCGTCCGCCCGCGCCGACTCCGACACCGGAAGACTGACGGCCACGTACTTCAAATGCTAATAGGGTCAACTAATTAAACGAAAGAAAATTTGTTCCTCTTGCGTCACCTGCGCAAAATCAAATAGTCATGTTTAGTGTGTTTGAATGTATAGTGTTTATATGCAAGCACCTATTAAAACTCCAACAAAGAAAAACACGTGAAAAGAGAGGGTGCGCGATGGGATTATCTGAACTTCTCCCTCCCAGGACCGCCCGCCCCTTCATGAATGCGCTCACGTCGTGTACATACAAATATTACATTCTGAATAGAATTAGGATGTTCCAGGCCATTTCGGTTATAAAATCCCTATTAACAAGGGGAGTCTATACACATGTTGCATTCAATACTTACCTAGGAAAGATGTCCTTTAGATATCTTAATACTGGAGTATAAATTGGGGGGAACCTATTAGCATTTGAAGCGGCGCGTCAGTTGGGCGGGGAGGACGGCGGAGGGCGCAATGTGCGGCGCAGTGCGAACGTGGTGTTGTTGGCAGCGGGCGGCACGGGCGCGCCGGGGGGTGCGGGCGGCGGGGTGCAGTGCGCTGTGTGCGGGCGCCGGTACAGCAACGCGTCCAACCTGCGGCAACACGTGCGGCTCATCCACGAGGCGCAGCCAGTCGTGTGCGGCACGTGCGGGCGCAGCTTCAAGACGCCGCTGTACCTCCGCCGGCACACGCTGGCGCAGCACCCACCCGCGCGACTGCACGCGAAGCCGCCGCCGCCGCCGCTGCCCGCGCTGCGGCCCGCGCACCACTTCCAATAGTCCTCCCTCTCGCGCGCTCTCTGGACGCTGCCCGCGAACAAACGTCGTGTCTTGCACCCGTTGTTGACTCATCTGTTTGGATTCATTGTTGGATGCCATTATATTTTTAAAATTAACAAATGAGGTGCTTCGAAGATATAGTTTTGAATCGACCGACGAAACGTTTTTTCGCGTGGCATAATCATAAGATGTGGCTTATGAGTCGTAACGAAGACTGTCAAGTAGATATATCTAGTCTGTGATCGGAGTGTCGCCGGGGGCCCATCTACCGTCACACCTCTCCGCTTATTGTGTGCCTTTCTAAGATATACCGAGTACTAGATGTGTGCTTATTTAACGAGCTCCACGAAGTCCGATTTTTTAGGTTACATTCCCATTGCACTCGATATGAATTCGTTTGAATAAGTAAAGAGTGTGTAAGCGTTTTGTGAGTGTTTTCTTGACTTTACGACCGCACATGATTCACTCTGGTTCGCGGGACATGTCACAAACAGGGAAAAACTACGAACAACGAAACTCCTGTCTCGGCGTTGGTGCTTAGCTCTACGAGAATAAATATTATGAGTAATCGCAGGGACAAGGCTACCGATACACTGATTGGAGCTCGTTAAGTGCAGCGCCCTAGCATCTTCCTTTGTGACAATAGACTGATCGTTGTTAAAGCATTAGTTGCAACCGGTGCTGATTTTACATACATATATAGGTTATATTAATATACTGGCTACATAATTTATATACACATACACATACATACATTATACACGTTATCCAAGCTCGATCGATATTTTTTATTTGCATCAATGATATAAATGAAAGTGTATTTTCCTAATAGAGTATGTTTTTTTACTAACGATGCGAAATGAAATGTCGATCGAGTCCGTTTTGTTTGTCGATGCCGCGAGTGTACGCAGCGATCATATAGCGATGCAGTGCCGCGGCTCATTACAATAGTGATATTTTTATACACAATAATTTTTAACTTTACACAATATTCCATTGTTGAGTGAAGACACGGCTCCCGGTTATAGTTTGTACAAAAGATTCAAATGTAACGAAATATTATTATTATTACTTCAAATTCGCTATATACAAACACACATATAAGGTATTTGTTGATAACGTTGAAAGCAATAGTTAGATGTTAGAGTCTTCATATTATACTGAACAGATTGTTTACGTTTTTTTAATATTTTTGACTATTTATTCAATTATGGCCAAATTCTCCTTAGCAACATTCGCCTGCAAAGATTAGGAATGGTTGGTTGTAGTTTCAAAAGGTAATAAAGAGGGTTAGTGGTGGTAACGAAAAATAATGAAGCTCTGAAGAAATAATATTTTCAAGTGACATTCAAAATTTTGTGAAAAATCAAGAATTGGCCTATGTTATTCAGAAGGCTACAAACAAGTGGGTTTATCCATGGTATTACATACAAGTGGGTATTTATGGTATTTAATTCAATAAGAAGTGAAATACCATACAAGTTCATAGTTGATTTATTGTATGATTCAAATGCCAAGCAACGTTATTGATCCTTTTACTCTTGAGTAGTTTTGTATCCTGCCATGATATAATTGTATAAACCCAGTGTATATGTCGGTGTAAGAAACCGTGTTTTATAATTGGTTATGCTATACTATTTTGTACGCTTTTACGATTACCTTTTTTATTAGTTATTAAAAAAAAACGATTGCCATGAACGAAGCGGTTCTAGTCATTTTATAACAAAAGCATTTAATATGGACACTGACAGAAGTTTGATTAGGGTTGTGAATTACGAAAATAATTTTATTATTAATTATTATGTGAACGAAAACAAAAATAATTGTATAGTGTCGGAAATTGTATGATCTCAAGTTGTTTAATATACCTACTTCATGATCTCTAAAATTTCTCTTGCATTTATTTAAAATAATAAAAATGTTTAATCTATAATAATGTAATACGAAGAAAATTGCAATAATAATCGATTACTCTTAAAATTAATAATCGCTTTTAAAAATTAGTAATGATAGTTTTTGTCTATATATAAATATATATATAAAAGCACGTTTTCCTTGCAATAACTATGCCAATTACTAAGTTTAGGGCAGTTACATATTTATTATTGACGAATTAAATAAATAAATGTATAGGTAAACTGAATTTCTTCTCAATGCTGAATCTGTTATAATCTAGACCAAAATAATTTCATGGTTTCTAATTTAAATTAATAGTTTTAATAATTTTTCATTGACAAACTTTTTCATTTGCGTTACAGGTTGTATGTAATATTTTACATTTAAATGAGTAATAGAATAAGACATGGTAACTTTTTATATATTTCAATCAAGTTTTCTTTACTCGATTAGTTCGATACGGTGGCTTCCACGTATTTAATTTTTGATATGTATCATCGATGATAGTAATTAATACATATGTTGAATTTTGCTTTTTACGAATATTGTACACAAAAGAGAACTTTTTTTATTTATAAATAGTGAAAAAATAAATTACTGCAAGTAAAATAATATTTTATTGTCATTTAAACTGAAAGGTAATTTTTTTTAATAAATATATTGATTTTTTTTTACGGAAACACATGGTTTTTCGTTACGAAAATGATAAAAAATAAATAAATATAAAACGTATTTTAACTATTATTATTAAACCGGGGCCGAGGGCAAAAAAGCATTTTGGGAAACAAACTTGGCTTTGCCGCACTTTATAGAGGTTTTGAGTACAAACCAATGAACGCTCAACACAAATATACGAATTTTTTTATTGGCAATTAGACAATCGGATTCATGTACATGCTTACAAATCCGAATTTATTTATTTTTAAAACCGAATTGGAAATATAAGCGAACAGCTCTACGACACTACGAGTTACTTAAAGATTAGTAACCGTAATAAATTCATCGAAATTAGACGAGTACTAAAGTACCAGGCGTGATGTATTTATGCATTTGTAGTTTTTGCTTTAAACAAATCACGATGAGGAATTATTACGTGAAATTAAGTAATTTGTTAGAAAAATTACTACCGCCACGGTTGACGGAAAAGTAGGTGTTGTAACTCGGAATATTGGGTTGCGTATCATCTGATAATCAATTATTATGATTGAGAATAGCTGAACAGAGTGCTTATTAAGATTCTCTAACCTAAACTCCCTTTGGCAGAGGTTCCGATGTCCGTTTATACTTCAAACACAAATTCAAAAGGAGGTACACACACTATATCATCTATATCTACACTTTACAATACATCATCTACAAAGATTACGTTGATGGGCTATCATTATGGAATATTACAAATGTATGCTATAATGGTGTGAATAAATGTTTTTCGATAAAATAGCTTATAAAATGATATAGATTTTAAAATTTGATAATAGATGATGCGTAATGAAAAACTGAATAAATTGTAAGTGGTTTTGTTTGCGAATGTTGGTGTGGCATTGGGGAGATGGGACGGGAGACGAAACCGGCCGGTACCTGACGCGGTCTGGTTGGAACAACATCGGCGTGCCCTACCCTTCGTGCTGAAGCGAGAAAACGAAAGAGGTGGTACCGCCGCACCTAGACTTGTAAGTACATCTATTTTAGCCCAAAATTGTTCCTAGTTGTCAAACACTGGACTTGTGTTTGATTTCCTCTAATTTGCTTGGCGAAATTTCAAATATCCGATGCTCGTCCGAACTCAAACGAGCTCGTCCACCCATCTAAGCAATAGAAAAAATAAAAAACTGCTGCTGTTACAATTTTCTCACGACTCGCCCGTTCTAGTAGTATTCTTACTTAAATTACTAATAATCCTTTCGTTTCTATCCTGATTGGTCCCTTGATGGGACTGGTAGTCCCAGGCTTACCTTAAATTTTAAGAACTTGGCAAACGCTTATCCAACATTTAGACCCTTGGTATCTGTTGTGTCATAAATTGTTAAACTATTGATTTACCACATGAATTCATACGCTGATCCGCTTACTAGATTATTAAGAGGTAAGGGTAAGAATTTATTGACTCTCGAATCTTGATTTAAGCTCTATTGCGAGCGTAAAAATATTAAATCAATAAATTAATAGAAAGACACGTATTCATTACACTTACTTACAACAGAATGTGTTTGTAAGTTCTATTCCGAATTAGTTTGTGACCAAAGGTAAAAATCGATACTTTTTAACAGAGTTATAATAACAGAATTTAGGTATCATTGAAATGTATAGTTTGTGTAAAGTTTAAAATTTATTAATAATAGGGAAATTGGATGATTGCATCCTATTTCATTACCAGTAACAAATGACTAAAACAATTCGGTAAAATGACCGCGTTTCGAGTGTGAATGTTGAACTTAAATAATTCATGTTTTCGTATTTGAAAACAACTATTCTTTTCTAACATACATAAAATATTGCTGGGATGATGCACTTGTATAGCAATATTTTTGACTAATTTCCTAAACATTAATTTTATAATATAACAAATCAAAATAACTAACTAAAAATAACTTTTCTAACTATAGTTTCATTTTATTCACCTTAAAATACATTTAGGTATGTGATCAACAAGCAGTAGTTCTTGTAAGCCTATACTTAAAAGTCAAGGTGATTTAATTTTGACTTTATCTACAATCAGATATGGTGTTACAAGCTATGGGTAGTTGCTAAGTAGTCGAAAGAGATTTTATATCGTGACTGTTATTTTTATCTATGTTATGTTTATCGCTTGCTTGGGTTATCTGAGTATAGAACGTTACAGGACAAAAAAAAAAGTTCGCAATAAACGTCATTCATGATTAGGTGACCCGTGATAGAGATATGGAAGGGAGTGCGCAACCACGCCCACATATACCGAGGAGATAATCAGATAATGTTTCTTATTCGTATGGTTTCTTAATAATTAAAAACGCTAAAATCACAGGTATGCGAAACGTTATTATTGTATAACTGTAAATTGGGGTGAAATGAGCACTAAAATCCGCAATGACCCGTAATACTTGGTGCGATGCCAACGTAAATGTGTGTGTCATATATAGATGTTTACCGACTCAACCTAGAATAAATCCCTTTATAAATTCGCTTGTATTCGTTTATTATGTTTATCATAAGAACTGTTTGGAATTTGTAGATAAAACTAGGCGAAGGCGTCGAGATCCGCGAGGAACTTCTCCGTGGTGTGAAATGGGGAGATTATAGGAAGGTGACTCGAGGGTTAGCTGCCGCATTGTTTTCGCCAATAGAGCTCGCCACTTGCTCGGTGACGGGTCAACGTTGGTCGAGAGCTGGGCAGGTACCGACCACTTTCACATGTACCTCTAAGCTTTCATTGTAGCATTCACTTGATTTATAAAGATATACATTTTTCATTAAATGTAACAGGATTAACTCCGGAAAATAAACCTTGAAGTCTTATCAAATCACATGTTTGTTGACCTTTGAGAACTTATCCTAAAATGAATCGCAAGCCTTACCCACAGATTAAAATTCGATAAGGTAGCGAATGTAAAATTCTGATATATCGATGTTATATTTAATTTATTAAAGGGCTTTTTGTTTATTTATTGCATAAAGCGATCTCCGGAGATCAACGTCAATGCCGACACTCACTGTGAGGCATGAGGTTGAAGTCTTGAATGTATTATATAAAAGCTGTCCCGTTTTTCGAAACGGAGCGCATGACTACTTCGCGGCAGACATAAGCATAGCGGTGGGAGCTGACTACCGAGCCGATGATCCTAGGTTCGATTCTCACCTCGGCAAAACATTTGGGTGATGAACACTTTCGTTTGCTTTTTGTGAGGGTGTTTAATATTTATGTATTTCAATGTGTATAAGTATGTACATACGAGTATATCAGTCTTTGATTCCCATAGTACAGATAATCCTAGTTTTGGACCAGATTTTTTTTCTTTTCCTACCTATGCTGATAGCCTTGAGAGGCTATATCAGCTTCGCCCTAACGTGTAGGTGAGCTCACGGGGCTCAAACCGGAGTGTTGCTAACACTGGCCCTAGCAAGAGCAGTGCTTCGCAGAATCTACCACTGGATCGGAAACTCGATCCACTGAGAAGATCTGGCGAGAAACTCAGTGGGCTTTGTCTGTAGGTTAATTCGCTCGCCGAGCCCTTCGTCGCAAGCGACGGGTTCGATGAGGACAGTGACCGGTTCTTGTGGTACCTAAAAGCACCGTTAATGGTTCGGGAGGATCCGTAATGACGCGTAGGGACCATATGACTGCGTGTGACTTGTCCTCAATTATAATTATTGTTATGACTTAGAGTACGCTGTGCTATCAGTAAATGATACCCAGCTGTGATTGGGATGCCATTATGCAGATATAATACTTAGAGAACGTTGCCGCCAATTCTCCGGTAAATAGCTATCCGTTATGACATATTTTTACGGATAAGGTTACATAATATACGAATTTCAGAACAAGATTATTATAATTCGTTAGCATTGAATTGATTTTAAGGTACAAGCTGAAAGTCGTTTGTGAGTATTTCTTCATATGGTTGGGTGCGGCGTTATTCCAGGAGTCCCGTCCGACGAAGCCGCCCCTGGATCGCCGCCGCGTGCACGCTCTGATCTCGTATGTGAGCCGCCAGTTCCCCGAAGTGGAAGTCAGCAGGATCAAACAGGTCCTCGCTTACAAGTGCAAGGAGAACTGCGCTGCCCTACGCATGAGGACGGCAAGGTGAAATTTTCCTTAAGATAGAAATATTTCAATTTATATTACTGTACTAGCTGACCCGGCAGACTTCGTACTGTCTCAATCGATAAACAAAAGACCTAAATTTTTTTATAAAATAAACTTCAACAAAAGGAATCCGTCCGACGGGGGACACATCAAAGGAAAAACAAAATTGTTATTTTTATTTAATTCCGAGTATTTTCATATTTATCTACCTTTTAAACGTTCTCTGGACTTTCGCAAATAATTCAAGACCAAAATTAGCCAAATCGGTAAAGCCGTTCTCGAGTTTTAGCGAGACTTAACCAACAGCAATTCATTTTTAATTAGATAGTATATTGATAGGTTGACAAAAAAAATATACGGTCCGAATTGAGAACCTTGAAATCCGTTGAAGTCATAAATTATTTTTACCCCAAATTAATTTTATTTCCTTTTTATCGCGGAATGTCATTGACTCAAAATAATATATCTAATATCTATGTCCGATTCGACCTCGGTTTTAAACCAATGATTAGTCTGAGGTCAACCCTATATGAGGCAACCCTAGTTGGCTTTTTTTCGGTATGGCAATATTAGGTTTATTTAGAAAAGTTTTCTCAGTCGTCGGTATGAACAAAAATATTTTATTAGGATAAAAACATAAATTACCAGTAAATAAAAAAAACTATGACATTATTGCGATATTGCATTGATTACCTTTAAAAAAAATTAAAAAAAAAATTATTTGAGGCATTGTTATCGACAGCTACAGTAACAATCATAAATTAAATGAAAAATAATAATTATAAAATACTTAAATAGCAAATCTAACTAATACTTAATTTGAACTCTTGTGTCCAAATTTTCAAGTTAATTGAGTGTCTTGAAGTCTGCGATAATGAAATTAAAAATCAAAATCAAAAAATTTTTGTTCAACATAAATGAAAGTACATACTTGTTGAACGTCAAAAGAACTACCGCCAATGACATTCATAAATTCCGTTACATACAAAAAAACATACATACAGATATACTTAACTAACGAATACGTGTTAAAATAGTGTTTTTTCTTATTAACTGTGGTATACACTTTATTTATTTATTATTACTATTACTAACTATTATCATATTAATAATTTACTATACTTTAACTTAATTACCTTCGATCAATAATAGTACTAGATTAAGGATCAGGAACAAAAATAAGACGCTCCAGTGGCCACGTTTGCAGACACGAAAACATCTTCATTTCTTAGAAAAAAGTTTAATAATGTTAACGACTTCAGTTTATTATAAACCTTAATACTTAAACATAAAGTTTAATTACCATTGCAAAATATATGTAATGAGGTCCTTTCGTCAGAAAAAGAATATTATGGAATAAATTTAAAATGTCACTTGAACATAAAAAGTCATCAGTACAAAAATATTTATTCTAAAATGATACTTAAAGCCTAATTTATAAGGTTAAAAATATTTGTTTAAAATTTCGTGCTTATTGTATTGTGGAACTAGATGTAGTTCTTGGTATTACATTTCAATGCTCAGAACACAGTAAGTATTGAAAGACATAGAGTTGCAGAATATACATATTTGTTTTAGGTTTGTTTTGTATGGTCGCAACTATTTTTGACCGATTCAAAAAAGTAGTAGATAATATTTTACATTGCCGCTATTACAACAAATAGGTGATAAAAAATAAAATTGTATAAAGTAAAAAAAAAAATTAAAGGAAACACGAAACATGTTTTCCACGTATTCTTTATACAGAAGTAATTAAAACAATAATGTAGGTTTAATTACCTTTAAACAGATTCAGTTTGTTATAAAGCTGTCTTTTAGAAGTCATTTTTATATGAGCGGTTTCTTTTTTACAAATATAATGTAATCTTATATCAATGATTTTTTCTATAATCAGTTTAATTTAGGCTTATTTTATGGCTGTGTTCGTTTCCCCCAGAAAACAAATCCTTTTCAGCATATACGCTTAAAATATTTACACATACATATAAAGTTTTTTTAATACTTTTTTGCATTGATTTGCCACCACCATTAAACAATTCTAGAATTTTTATAAGGGTTCTATATTTCTTCTCCTCTTTCTTTCGCGACAATATATATCCATTGTGCACAGCGACAAGGGGCTACTAGGAAATCTACAAACAAAAATAACATTATAAAATAACAAAACTACTCTATGCATTCCCTGTCCAAGAATAGATGATGTTTGTTACAATAGTTGGTGCCTTGTTGCAAACATTGGCCAAACAATTACAATATTCGTAAATTGTGTTTTATTTACAATATAATTGTGTTTATTATTTTATGAAAAACACTTAATAATATAAATTTACCAAAAAAAGATATTCCTTCCAAAACCTTGGTGTTACGGTGGTTTTTTACTCAGTTTTTGAACGCGCATTGCAGCGTTTTGACGTCTTAGTGTTGGCTATGATTGGACCATACTAATTTGAAATAAGACCACAAATTTATTTGTGGTCTTATTTTTCGGGCCGTTTTTGAAGCGCTAATCGCGAATCTAGTAGTATTATTGATCGAAGTTAATTACATTACTATACATTAAAGCATCGTAAGAGACATCATATTAACACATTTACATACATACTTAATTTTATTTGAGCGAAATATACAATTTCAGTCTTTTACCTTTTTACTTTAGCTGTCGATATTGTCATTCAATTATTATTAAAAATAATTAAATTGATATTTTGTGTCGCTCGTAGATAATGACTAATTAATATAGTGGCGTGGTTAGCGTTATAAAAACACAAGATAATTCCGAGATTGGTACCTCTCAGGATATTATGGGTTTTTTTTTGTTGAAATCCAAACGTACTAACATTAACAATTTAAAAAAGTTGTTTTGTTTATCTGTTACCGCGTGATAGAAAATTGATAGATTACGCAAATTCGTTAATTATCAACTAAAATAATTTAATTAAGACTTTTAGAGTATTCTGATTGTAATGATTAAACAAAAAATAATTGGAATGATTATTTTAGTCTAAAACGGCGAAACAATTTGCTGACATTTTGTCTGTATACTACTTTGGTTTTATAAGTTAGTTGGTTACTTTAGTGTACTTCTTCTTCTTCTTAACATTTTCCCGGTCTAGTTGCCAGGGTCCGCTTTCCTCATTTTGCCCGGTCTTCGGCGTCCTTCTGGGCGAGGTTATCCTCTTCCATATCTGCCAGTATACTAATAGTTTTTTTTTATATGGAGGATAATCAGTAATCGCTCCTGGTGGTCCGGAGACTTTCCAGTTTCACCAGCACAAGTGGGCGAGTATAGGCTAAGCCAGGAGTGACCTTTGCGTGACTGGTGGTGTGACCTTTGGACCTATTTTTTTAGCGATGCTGGGCTACACTCTACAATGATTCAGACTTCGAACTCATGCTCCAAGTTAGGTGTGTCGAATTTTACTTGTGATGCTAGGTTTGGGCTTCGGTAACCACCTGAAGATCTCAAGCATCTTTTTGTAATAATTAAAGATAAGACTAAATTAAATACAAAATTTGAGCTCGTTGCTTAAGATGCATACCGCACCAACACTAGATAAGCTGTGAGCTCATTTCATGAATTATTGAACTAATTTAAGTTAGGTAGGTGTATTGAAGTAGACAGAATTGGAATCGCTAGAATTTTTAAGAGATTTAATTTACTCGAACCGTCTAGATTCTAGACTCTAGTCATCATTCATTCAATTCATTCATCAAATTCATTAATTCATTTATTCATTTATTTATACCTGTTGATTATCTGTAAAATATGCGCCCTCGGTGATTTTCAAATTTGGTATTGCGCCCTTAAGGACAAACAGGTTGCCGATCTCTATTCTAGAGGATAGCGGTATCTATTACAAGAACGTCAAGGAAAGTAGTCGAGTTTTGAATTAATTTTAATAGGTAATGTAAGCATTTCATCGCGGAACTCGAGACAGTAATACAATTTGAAGTAGGCTTTCGAACTGTTTCAGTGATTCGACCAACTACCTGCTGAGCGCGGCCGCCCGCCCTCCGCCCTGCGAGGACGCGCCGCCCGCCGCCCACACTTCATATTCCAACTTGTAAGTAATACTGTCATCAATATCTATCTGTGTAACATGTTTGACTTGCAGAAAACAAAAACTTTAAATGATGGACGTAGAGATGTGAAACTCGGATCATATTATTATGTTCATTAAGCCTTGGACTGGCTTTGTAGGTTACCGGTGCCTTGTGTGGCGCACTGAAGTAATAATGTTGATTTCTGTTAAGTCTGTGGTCGAAATTGGTTTATAATTAATTGAAATTATAAATTTGTACACTATTATGATTCTATTGTCCAAGACTATTACTTATATAATCACAGATTTCGCCAAGAGTACACTTTGGACAATTTATTTATTTATTTTTATTGCTTAGATGGGTGGACGAGCTCACAGCCCACCTGATGTTAAGTGGTTACTGGAGCCCATAGACATCCACGACGTAAATGCGCCACCCACCATGAGATATAAGTTCTAAGGTTTCAGGTATAGTTACAACGGCTGTCCCACCCTTCAAACCGAAACGCATTACTGCTTCACGGCAGAAATAGGTAGGGTGGTGGTACCCACCCGCGCGGACTCACAAGAGGTACTACCAGCAGTAATTACGCAAATTATAATTTTGCGGGTTTCATTTTTATTACACGATGTTATTCCTTCACCGTGGAAGTCAATCGTGAACATTTGTTGAGTACGTATTTCCTTAGAAAAATTGGTACCCGCTTGAGATTCGAACACCGGTGCATCGATCAACACGAACGCATCGGACGTCTTATCCGTTAGGCCACGACGACAAATATTAATAAAGACAAACAATATTTAATCTATTCTCAATCCGAACACAGACTATAAGCAATAAGAAAAGTTTGACAATAAACAAATAGTATGCATGCGAGTGTGTGTGCCAAATAGATGCTAGTTTGTGTAATGTTTATTTTATCGATTTAATGTATTTTTTATACATGTTATAGAAAAATATTAACATTCTGCATTCCTTTCCTATAATCTCTCTAAGTGTGGGAAATTCCATAATCCTCCGTTCGCGCAATTTTCGTATAAAGGGATACAAAGTTTTTGTTTCACGTATTAATATAATTACAGATAAGCGCCTGAATTGCATAACTTTGCCGTTTGTTTTTAATGTATTATTTTAGTATCTTAGAAATAGATTCAGTCTCAGTATTATCGGATTCGTCTTTCCCATAGTCTGCTAGATATTCCCGCGCCTTAGTAACAGAAATCAACATATTTACTTCAGTGCGCCGCGTAGGGCACGGGTGGGTGGACCTACATTGCAGTCAACAGTTGGAGTGATCAGGACTTTTTTTGAATTTGAACTCTAAGAACATGTTTTGTTATCTTGATATTTCGAATTTTTGTATTGCTGTAGATGAGCTGACGAGTTTAGAGCCAGTCTAATGTTAGTAGTTCCCGCTGAACCAAGATTCAACTTACAATTGTAATATTGATAGCCCTAAACTTCAAACTAGAATCCACGTGTGCTTAGTGGCAGACATCAGGAAGGTCATGCCGCTATGAAATTTCAAAATAAAATATTTAGGTACAAATAAATATATTAGACAGATTATATTGTAATATTTGAATTTTATTACTCTCATCTCTATGTATATGAGTGGTGTTGTTTGTGTGCAGCGAGACATCAAAGGGCGCCGGCGGGAGCGGTGCGGGGGGCGAGGACGGGTCGGGCGCGGGGGCCGGGGGGGAGGCGCAGTGATGGCGCGGGCTCCGCACGCACGCACCTCCACTTCTTGATGCTGTTATTTTTACCAAAAAAAAGAGAAACCCTAGAGGCCCGCGCGGCTCGACGCGGATTCACTCAGAGATTTATATACGGCGGCGACCTCGCGTCCGTGGTAAATGTTCATATTTATTTAGGTGATATTTTTCTATTGGCTACTGATAAGATTTTTATCTCGTTATGTGTCCGCCGGCGACGCCGGGGACGCGTCCTGGACCGAGGGAGGGGGAGGGGTGGGGAGAGGAGCGCCCGAAGCTCTAGCAATAATATATCAGGTTCCTAAGACGTGTTTTGTAGTTAGGTTCTATTGCACGAATTCTCGCAAACACTGCCGCTTCGTTTCTGAATACAATTGGAGATGGACTTCGGCGTCCCGTCTTATCCGCGTTTACGTTTGGTCGAGAGTCGAGCTGTTTACTTCGTTCGTGTTAAATTTATGTAATGAGGCATTCGAATGCTGTACGAGGGACCGTTGCAATCGCAAACTGAATATATCAGAAATGGCATAATTTTAGAGCTAAACAATGTAGACGTATTTAGTCATTTCGTTTTATAGGTGTAATGATAAAGAATTTATTTTGGAGCGTCAGGTTGGGATAATGTAAAGTCTTTGGAAAGCTGTGATCGTGATGGATATAAAACAGTCATATTTTTTAAATATAAATATAAGAGTTATTACGTAATTATACAGACGGTATGATATTGGAGAGGCGAGGCGAGCGCGCGCTCCGGCGAACGCATCTGAGCGAAAATATATTTATCATATCAGAGAAAAAAGCAATAACTATTATTTGATAAAAATAAATGTTTTTTTTTTAAGTAATATTTTATTAAATCGAGTTGCTATAAACGTAGTTAGTAAATTGAAACGATGAACAAGTGAAGTCCGCGACCATGTATAAAAGTTCTTTTGAACAAACCTCGTAACGTAATGCCACGCTGAATGAAGTCATATCAATATACAATATAATGATAGTCGTTTTTAACTGTTTTGTACCTCTTGTACGGATATCATCCATGCATGTAATGTCAGATCATAGGAACGTACTTATTTTTTTTACCAAACATTTACACAATGCAACTTCCATCCGAGTATTTATTACGAAACGAACTGAACATATATACTCATTAAAATTAATATTACTAAAAAGTTTGTTTGTTCGTATTTAGACGATGCTCGTTATTCTGATATATTACATCGAAATTACACACGTTAGCTAATAATGTCACGCGTACCTTTATAGGGTACCGGTAATTATTTACACGAATAGTTGTCGTGACTGTGATCTGACGTTTACTTAATCTGCCGCACGTCCGTAGCGTTGAACTGTACCAGACCGGTGTACCTATGGATTAATTACAGTTACCAGAATTAGGATATGTATGTAGTCACGCATTGCTGCCTAGTGGAGACATGCAAGCAATATTTACGATGCCAATCGAAAGTCTTAATGCTCAATTTTGCCAAATTTATTACTTGCCGTTAATGCGTCTTGTCTATTGTTTTTTTTTTTTTAAAGTCAAAAGCAGACATTCCCGGAATTAAAATCGTCTTCGTTTACTAAAAAAAAAGGTAATGGGGAATCGAAAGTTTGCTCAATGTTTGATTTATTTTTCCTTATTAGCTCATAAAACATTCGCATTGAACGTGAAACGTTTCGGCCCAAAATGTAAATTGTTAGGAAATAAAAAAAAAAAAACGAAAATTTTATTGTAAGATTAGGAATGTTAAATTGAGAGTTAAAAATTAATTCGCAAGTATAACTTTGTGACGAATGCTCGAGATGCAATATGTTAATTTAGTGCCAAATGATAAGTTAACTCGTAGCAATATAATGTATCCTAATGCTCTTATGTAATTTCTCACGTAGTGTTAACGACCTATGAGGTTTCGATGGTTTCTTTTACAAGACTATATAATATATTTATACAGGGAAAGTGTTAGATATGTACTGTTGTTTGGGATAAGAGTGTTGTTGAGGTATAATACTCATTGTGGCAGAGTGTAAAAATAGTCGTCTCTGTGAGGTACCGCTGTATATGCGAGCCCCGCCGCGCCGTCGCCAACGCATCGACGTATCGAGAGCACTTACCTCGCTGACGTACGTACGGACGTATTTTTACACTCTGTTCTTTAAAGCACTGAATGAGCAATGGAACAAGAGAATTTATTTACTCAAATAAGTTTTTTTTTATTATTTACGATAATTTTACCACTAAATTTTTTTTAATATACATTATTTTGCATTTTATTATTATTATTACGGCAGCTGTCCATGTTGCAGTGAACGATGGAATCGTTCGCTGTTTTTGTTTTTAGGGTTTCATAAATAAAATTAGAAACGATACATCGAACATGACACATTGGGCACAAAATAATATTAAAAAATTTTTGCTTGAATTTCTATTTTGCTTGCTATTTTGTATTTAATCGAAATGTAATTAACATCGTCCTGATTCTATTGTCGGCTGAAACAAGCTATTGTGAAACCCTAAACTAGGTACATCAAAGAGATACGGGCAGCCAATGCGCTTAAGGGCCGACGAACCTTAGTTGATCTGGTTAAACTAAACTCTACATGCAACATTGTGACCAAGAAAATTGGTACTTGCATCGTCTGATCCTGCCCGCGTCTGTTTGAATCAACCTTTTTTATTATTTTCAACTAGGGGAAATTTTATCTATAATTTAAAAAGAACAACATCGATGCCACTGTGCTCTGGGAGGAGACAGCGTTGTGCCAAAATTACGTGCTAGTCTTTAAAAAAAAAACAAAATGTTGTTATCATTTTCAGATTTTATTTAGTCCAGAATGTGTTTGTTCCTATGCTGAAAATATTATGTGACAAACCAACACTCTTTGATTGGTGTGAGGCACAATGTAGCGTATTTAGTATCTGGTTAGACCAATTTTATTAGTCTTTCATATCGATATTAGACATATCCATTAGGTTTAACTGCACTAAAGTGTCGTAAATTTATAATGTTCTTTTTTATTAATTTTTTTTTTATTGTTTTTGATTGGTTTTAAATTCGCTATATTGTGTCAGTTGATCATATTGGTCGGCAAATATAAGGCAATTTAATTTTCTTCAAAATTTTGTAAGAAATAGAGGCTGATAATTCATTAAAATTGTGAATAAAAATATATGTTATATAATATATTATGCACATATCGTATATCATATTATATATTAATAAACACGATAATATATGACAAAAAGGTCGAAATTCATCTTAACTGTAGTAGATATTAATGAAATACGTAATTAAAAATAAAAGTCCTATAACTGTCGATCAATACGGTAATCGCGTACGGTGGAGTACGTCAGGTCGTAGTACATGTTCTCGGGAGCTCAAAGATTCATAAAAAAAAAACTTATATCATTAGTAACGGTCCTTATTTTTTATTAAACATTAAATGACTTGTTGTTGGTTTGTTGTTATATTCGTGACAATATTATATTACATAATAGTAATGATATATGTATATGTATATTATATTTATAAAAGTGCACATAATAATTTTTAGCTTTGAGCTTGTGCAATATAACTGAAGATTGTTTATAAATAAAACTGTTACAATTATTTCTAAATTGTTATATACATATTTTTATAAACATAAAAGACAAAGGCAACATAAATTTATATTTTTGTTGTGCATTTATTATCAGATTTTATCAGATACTAAACCACAAACTCATTGTGGACTAGAATTTCCGTATCTGTGAGAAACTGTTAATTAAAAACAGTAGTTTTTTATATATTGCTAATATTGTGAGTCAATTCTAGTAATATTAATGTTCCCTTTATTTAGATTTAATATTAATTTTATTAAACAAGTTATGTTAAGATTGCTCAATCGAGATGCAATGCTAACTGCAATCTAGACACAATAATTTTTATTTATCTGATATTACAGTTTTTTTTCATTGTGAGTTATGGCAGCGCATGTTAGTCTTATGTATTATTTTTAAGAGAGGCCAAATGTTGACTTGCTTATGTGAGACTGTTTTGCCAAGAATCAGAAAGTATATTATTACCTACATTGTTTTAAAGTAAATGCTTTTATATAAAATTGATTGTTTTTAACTTGTATTTACCTTTATTCAATTTACAGTATAATAATAAAGACTACAAATATAAGATCAACGAGAAAACAAAAATATTATCACTTAAAAGTTTTAAAAGCGTGAAGACGGATTCAGTTTAAATTAAATACTTCATAGTTATGATTTTATAAATCCTTTGGCAAAGATGCAAGGTGTCAAGCTTTGTAATTTTTAATTACATTGTTTTGTAAATTTGGTATTCTAGTTTAAATGCATAACACTGCACATGGTGGATAGGAAAATACCAAAATGGCTAGAAATGGTTTCAGGCGTGCTTCAAAAAAGTCCAATTATTTTACTGGGAGCGCTTGTTTTATTTCACCTCATCCAACACTTATGGTGTTGTTCACTTTATTTAAATTTCATTCTGATCCATTTTACTTTTCATACAACAGGATCGTCCCGGATTCTCTCAGTGGTTCGCGTTTCCGATCTGGTGGTAGATTCTGCGAAGCACTGCTCTTGCTAGGGATAGTGTTAGCAACATCTCTAGGTTAGAGCCGCGAGAGCTCACCTACTCGCTCGGTTACGCTGGCATAGCCTCTCAAGGCTACGAGCTTAAGTAGGACAAAAAAAGCCTTTATTACAATAGATTTGAGTCCATTAGTTATCTCTTTCTTGAATAAACGAATCATAGGATAATTAAAAAGAAGCTCGTATTAGTTGGGAAAGGAATATTAAAATCAGAGAGTATGAATGTATAGAATGCAAATTTTAGGGAAATATGAGTTAAGGAGCCAATGGCTTGAACACGTTAGAGGTTAGATATTTTAAATTGAATTTAAATAATAACTATGGCCAGCAAGAATGACGCAATCTAAGTCTTAGCAAATTGTCAATTAAATTATTAGACAATAGTTTACGCGATACAGTAGGTTGTAGTTTTTAATGTTAGTATTTGTAATTTTCCATTGCAGAAGATCGTCTTGTCTTTTATAAGATTTTTCTACATGTATGTTTCTCACTTCGATAAAGCGTCACGACATGAGAATACTCTCAGCGTGGCCGCCGGAAACTACATTGCCGATCCTGCGGACCAAATGGTAAACAGTCGACGTCGCCCAAGCACGTCATTTCGGATCCTCCCGATACACTAACGGTGCTTTTAGGTAGGTACCCCAAGTATAGTAACCGGCAAACATCTTGAGCAAATGACCTTGACTGCGCAGAACCGAATTTTAGATCACTTTGGTGGTGAGGGTGAGGCGCGACGGCAGGGGAAATCGTATCGAGCGCTTTATTGGTAGATCAGTCGAACCTTGCGTCCCGCACCGCGCCCTCATTCCGCTTGCTCCCAAAAGTACGCTTGCGTACAGTGGAAAGTTATTATATTATTAAAGTCTATCGTTATTAATCGTTAAGTTATTTGTTATAATTACTTGTGGACTTTTTTGCCATTGCTATTTGTTGAGTGTTTGTTGATTTTTTATAAAACATACACTATGCCGCGACAAACCGGTGTAGTATTCAAAAGAAAGGGTAGAAAAATGGTGTACGACGTATATTGCTTCATTATAAAACAGGGGAAGAATGATATGGAAAAATTAAAACAGACTTCGGAAGTAACAAAACCATCAGTGAGGACTGTTAGGTGCATTATTAAGGAAGCTAAAGGCTCTGGCTTGCTCGCCGTGTTTCGGACTCCGGGTAAGAAAAGATCAGGGAAGAAGAAAGTTACCGGAATGGATAGTTTCGTTCAGTCTGTAATAAAAAGATGTAATCATAATAACTACATAACAAGCAGCGAAACTCCGTACCGTAGAAAGGCTTCGAAAAATTTAAAGAAGATATAAATTTTAATGGCTCGGAATGAAGCTTACGACGTATTATGAAAGAGCTAGGCTTTAGATGGAAAAAAAGAACAGAAAATAATCGGAAGCTGGTAATTGAAAAAAGTAACATTCGATTACTACGAATCGAATATCTTCAAAAAATAATTAATTATAGACAAAAAAGAAGACCGAATCGACCGAGTTGTAAACTACACCGATGAGCCCTATGTCGACTAATCACGATGATAGCGACTCGGGTGATGAAAACAGTGATGATGATGATGGTCAAGATTATGATAACGAAAAAAAAAATACAAATACCAGCTTCGCTTCAACTGAACCAAGACCTGGCAACAGCTCTAGTTTTGACTTAATAGAAGGAATATCTATTTTACCCCAAGATTAAATTATTACAATTATTAACCTACATTTTTTGTTGATGTTGTAATAAATATATAAAAAAATACATATGTTGATTTTAATAATTTAATTGCATTATGACGCAGAGTAAATAATGTTTTTGCACGTGAGTGTACCATGCGCAAACTTACCCCCACTACGTCAACAAATGCTCAAGAAGTTTGCCGGCTATTATACCGGTCATCGTTCTCGCCGTCGCTTGCGACGAAGGGCTCGGCGAGTAAATTAACCCACAGACACAGCCCACTGAGTTTCTAGCCGTATATTCTCATTGGGTCGCGTTTCCGATCCGTTGGTAGATTCTGCGAAGCACGGCTCTTGCTAAGGTTCGTGTTAGCAACCGATGTTTGAGGGGCTCAAACCTGACGATTCAGGTTTGAGCCCCTCAAACCGTGAGCTCACCTACTAGTTAAGGTTACGCTGATATGGTCTCTCTAGACCAGGTATATAACTCTAGGTAGGAAAAAATAAAGTATGTTTTTTGCACACGTACACTACGAGTAGGTCATAATTTAATTCTTGCAGGTACTCTAGTCATAATTACACTATTAACATAGATAATACATTTAATATCTCTAAGCACTCGTAACGCCTGCCACAGTATTCTTGAACACACAACTACCTACCTACAAATCTTAAATATGCCTCGGCCTCAGCGTTGCTGGTATCTTAGTTTCTTTTGCGCTATGACCTGTGAAGTTAGGTGAATGTCTATGGCTATGACATTGACTCCGTAGAGAAAAAAAAGGGCGGGAACGTCAAACTAAATAGGCGCTTTTTTCAAGTTAATTTTAATTTATTTGGTTTTAGCCCTTTTTTACGACATTGTTTCCTAATTTTTCACTGTGTTTGAGTTTAAAATTATATTTCATAAGTGTGTTCCGTAATAATGGACGATGACGACGGGGGTGAGGGCTTCAGCTCCGCCCCTGTGTCCGCTCCCATAATAATGGGAAAAAGAAGAATGAAGTCATCTGAATACGACGAAAGCCGCAAAATAAAAATGACTTTCATTAAAAATAAGCGCGGTCTTTTTAAAGACCACCATGCTCTTTACGAAGACCTTACAAAAAAAGAATACCCAGTGCTTCTTCAATCAAGCATCTCACAACCAAATAACAGAGTCCCAATGGACCTGTTAAAAATAAATAAAGCATTAAAAAATATTCAAGGGGTCCAGTATGTCAAAGCTGCTGGGAACTTTTTTGCTAAAATTTACTTTGGCTGTGCTCGGGATGCCAACGCTTTTTTATTAAATGTAAGTTTTATGGAGTTAAACAATTGGACAGCAAAAATACCTTACGATAGCATTGAGAGTCAAGGAATTATTCGAGCTCCTGTGGAATTGAACGAAGAATCTCTTTTAGTAAATTTAAAAGCTTCATGCACAATACTCGGAGTAAAAAGATTTTTCAAAAAACAAGAGAATGGAAGTGACAAGCCACTGCAAACTGTGCTGGTTACATTTTTGGCGTCTAGCCATCCTGATCACGTCACATACGAGCATATTTGGATGCCTGTTTCGGATTATATTAGACCTGTGTTACAGTGCTTCAAATGCTACAAATTCGGACATGGAAGTGGTGCCTGTAAAGCCACTCAAGTTTGCTCTATTTGTTCAGGCAATCATTTTTATAAGGAGTGCAGCACTCCCAACATCTTCAAGTGCTCCAACTGCAGTGGGTCACATTCTGCAGTTTCTTACTCTTGCTCAGTAAAGGCAGCCAAGGTTGCTGAAGTAAAAAATAAGATCATCGGCAAGCAAACATCATATGCAGCCATACTAAAGACTCCTGTTATTAAGAACCCCGTGACCTCTTCTGACATACCTATATCTGCGAAGACCCCTCAAGGTAGGGCTTTAATTTCAGACATTATCAATTCAGAAATTGTCATCAGAACCATTACAAAAACTTTAATAGAATTGTTAAAGAAAAAGGATTCTAAATCCCCTTCTGGACCTATATCTACTCAATTAATTAAAGAAATGCTAGTAACAAATTTTACATCATAAATTATGGATAGTTCTACTCAATCTTATATGCATAATTCTGTTGGTCAGTTTAATATCATTCATTGGAACTCTAGAAGTTTATTTCCTAAATTAGATCAACTTAAAGATTTCCTCAGTAAACTGGACAAGTGTGTTGATATGATTTTATTCAATGAAACCTGGTTAACTTCACATAAAATCATCAAATTACCTGGATTTAATGTTATAAGAAGAGATTCCAACCAACCACATGGTGGGGTTGCTATTGCATTACGCTCTAAGTATAAATTTAAAATAATAGACACAATTTCTCAATATCATTTTCAAAATATTTTAATTACAGTTTACATTAATAATTTTTCTTTTGACATTCTATGTGTTTACATTCCTCCACCACCAAATGGTAAGTTCACTATTAATTTATTGAAAGATTCATGTTCTAAATTTGTTTCAAATAATTATTTAATAATTGGTGACTTCAATGCACATCATGCTTCCTGGAGTTCAAGAGTCAATGATAGAAGAGGTAAAGCCCTTCATGATTATGTGGAAAGTTCTGAGTTGGTTTGTTTAAATGATGACACAATCACGACCTTTGCTCCATTTGGTCAACAAGGTAATGTATTGGATCTAGTATTCGCATCCCCTGCTCTTAGCTCTAGTTGCACAGTTTCTGTCCTTGATGATTTGCTCAGTAGTAATCATTTCCCTCTATTTATTGAAGTCTTTAACGATGCTTTTATTTCTTCCTTTGGCCCGACCACCTTTTCAATAAATCAAGTTGATACACTAGATAATACCTCCTTAGCTAACATAAATTTTAATAAGATTGACTGGTCAAAATTTAATAAGTTATGTGAAAGTGAGTTTTCAAGTTTTAGCTTCGCTGATAACTCTCTTGAAAATTATAATAAGTTTTTGAGTATTTTACATGACATATTAATGACTTTTGACAAAAAGTGTTACTCGCACAAAAAACGGATTTATTCCAAAGCTGTTCCTTGGTGGAATGCTGATTGTGACCGCGTAGTTTTACAAGCCAAAGTTGCTTTATTATCGTACAAGCATTATCCAAATATGGAAAACTATATTATTTTTAAAAAGCTGGACGCTTTGAAGAAAAGAACTTTATATGAAATAAAACGTTCAAGCTGGATGAATCTTTGTTCATCATTCAATCGAATGACTTCGAGTAAAATTATTTGGGATCACATTCGTAGATTTAAGCACGCTAAACTCAATAATATTTCTACGTCTTCAAGTTTTTTTCAAAATTCCGCTAATGCATCTTTGTTTTTGGATTCGATAGCTGGTTCTGAGAATGAAATTTCCGAATCTAAGTTACAAGATTTTTTTAACAGCCACGGAAAACCGGAGGCTCAATGGCTGGTAGACCCATTCTCTATGGGCGAATTTGCGACTGCGTTAGAAAATAAAAAGGAAACCTCCCCTGGTCCTGATTTCATCCCTTATAAAGTAATCAAAAATCTTCCCCAGTATGCCAAGGAAATTTTATGTCAAATATTTAATGATCTTTGGCAAAACAACTGTATTCCTCCGATTTGGAAAACTCAACATGTAGTACCGATTTTAAAGCTTTACAAGGATCCCAACTGTATCAATTCTCACAGACCCATTTCTTTAACTTCTTGTTTTTCGAAAATTTTCGAAACTATGTTAAAAAACAGGTTAGAGTGGTTTACTGAAAATAACAACTTAATACCAAGTACTCAATACGGATTTCGTAAAGGTAAAAGTACAATAGATAACTTAAGCTGTTTGATTGGCGATATTAAAAATAACTTCCATAATAATCAATTTACATTAGCGGTATTTTTGGATATTAAAGGGGCTTTTGATAATATAGATCATTCCTACCTTATTGAAAGTCTACATTCTTTAGGCTTTCCAGGACATGTTCTGTTCTGGCTGTACAATTTCCTGAACAAGCGCTCTATGTTTTTGAAAATTAAATCTAGTTTATTTGGTCCTAAAATTTCTACAAAAGGTACTCCTCAAGGTTGCGTTTTATCACCTCTCATATTCATACTTAGTTTAGTATGTTTCATAAAGAAAATTCCAAATTCTGTTAAACATTTATTCTTTGCTGACGATCTTGTTCTCTATGTAAACTGTAATGATATTAAAAGTGGTGAATCGGTTATGAATAGTTGTTTGCGTAATATTTACGATTTACTTACAAATTCCCTAAAACTTGAGGTCAATATTTCCAAAAGTTCTGCAATTTTATTTTCCCAAAATGGATTGCATTACCCTAAAGTTTTATACAATTATGATATTATTCCTGCTCAATCTTTCGTAAAATATGTTGGTCTTTCTCTAGATTTTGATCTTTCGTGGAAAACTCATATTGATGTTATTTGTAAAAGAGCTGAATTAGGTTTGAATATATTAAAATCGCTAACTGGAATAAAATGGGGAGCTGATCCCAAAGTTTTAAAAACGATTTACATTGCAACAATCCGAAGCCATTTCGATTATGGCTGTATGTTCTTTTCGGACGCAAATTTTTCTATTCTTAAGAAATTAGATATTGTGCAAAATAGAGCATTACGAATAATTACTGGTGCTATGATGTCGTCTCCAATTAATTCCTTGGAAGTTGAGGCTGGTATTGTTCCTTTATTCATACGAAGAAGTTTTATATTAGATAATTATTGCCTTAAGCTTATTAGCCGTGATAATCAAGTAACTTACAGGTATTTGAAGTATGCAAATATTCCAAATTATAATTTAATTCCGCTTCCTAATTCTTCATCCATATCCAGTGCCTTAACGTACTTGAATTTTGAATTTCAGGATGTGGTATTTTGGTCTACTCTATTGCCTTGTTTCGAATATAACTTTTATGACATGTTGAGAGATGTGGCTGTTGATCTAATCAAGTTTAAATCTAAAAATGATTTTCTGGAGTTCCTTGAAGATAGGACTGATTTTGTTAAAGTGTATACAGATGGCTCTAAAACTAAAGATAGAACTAGTTTTGCATTTTTTGATTCGTCCATGAACATAGGATCAGTTTATAAATGTAGCAATTTTTTCTCTGTTTTTTCGGCTGAAGTACTAGGTATTATATATGCTTTAGAGCACATTCGAGTAAATTACTCTGCAGGGGACAAAATTCTAATTCTATCTGATTCAATGAGCGCCTTGCAAGCTCTTAAAAATAAATGTATTAGTGCATCTGTAAATTATTTAATTTATAAGTTAAGAAGTTGTTTGAGTTCTTTGTATTTCAGAAATATATTTATTGAATTTTGCTGGGTGCCAGGTCACTGTGGTATTGTGGGTAATGAATTTGTTGATAAATTAGCCAAATCTACAAAAGATATAAATATTTCCGATTTTAAAGTTCCGTACTCAGATTTAGTTTATTCAATTAAACAAAATATGATGAAACGTTGGTATAATTACTTGTCTAAGTCCAGAGAAACGAAAGGTAAATGGTTAGCTGAAATAGTCCCAGTACCTAGTACTAAATCTTGGTTTGATAGTTTTAGATTCTTCCCGGGAAGAGCCTTTATATCGATTATTTGTAGATTACGTATAGGCCACGGCCATTTTCCTGCGCATCTTTTTAGATTAAAGTTAAGTGAATCAACTGCATGTACTTATTGTAACTCTGGCATGTGTGATCTAGATCATATTTTTTTTAATTGTCCTGAATTCAATCAACAGAGATTATTGTTTAATGCATTATGTAAAGACACAGGCTTAAAATCTATTCCTAATTCCATTCAAGGTATTTTAAAGCTTCCACAACTATTCTCAATAGTGTATAATTTTGTACTTCACACTATAGAACGACTATGAATGTATCATAGGTCTCCTGCTTATGTGCAAGTTTAATTATTTTTTATAACGACTCATGTTCTTTTTTTGTTGTTTGTTGAAAGAAAACTTGTAATTTTTTATTTTTTTTTATAGTAAGTTCTTGCAATTCATTTTGTCATTAATTTGTTGTTTTCAATGATTTGTAATTGTTTCTTGGTTTGGTTTGTTTCTTTTATTTGTGTTTTTATTGTAAGTTCTAGTTCATGTACTATTTTTTTGTAAAATTAGTTTAAGCTGATGGCCGTGTTGCCAATGCTTTCAATAAATTAAAAAAAAAAAAAAATTGACTCCGTAGACTATCACAATGACAAGAATGGCTTTTGTTAGGTACTAGACTACAACACCTAGACTATAATTTATTATTTATTTCGAGGTTTGCAAAGTTGCCGATCTACAGATAAGATTTACCAAAAACAATAAAGGGTACCCTACATGATTAAGTACCCTGTTGACATTTGTATTTTACCATACCATTTAGGAGTACCAACATTATGGAAAAAACCGATAAACACAACAAACCCCGGAAATAGTGAAAACCCTAACTATGAAATGCGCTAATCACCTTTAAAGTGAAGTGGATCACAAAGTAGAACTCGTAATTTATGTAAATCTCCAAAATGTTCGCAAAGTTGTATGATTTATGATGGTGTTACTGTGGGAACGTTCATGAAATAAAGAGGTAGCGATATAATTAAAATACGGTTTTCTGAACATAGCAGATATTGTGTTCCACTTCCTAATAAACTTACTTTTTCATATTTTGAATCGCCCACTTCGGAACTTACTCTTATTGCACTCAACACCATTCTGAATCCCTTTTAGACAGAGTAATGTTTACACATCTCTTAGTGGTGTGTCACAGACCACTAATATTTTAATAAGATAAAGAATTACAAATTAAAAAAAAAGCAAAAGAGTTAATATTTCTAAACAAAATCTGTTCAGGATCAGATATGTAATAATGGTGGCTAAATAACCACTGAGTACCTGTGCTTTTACGGGAAGTCGAAAGAAAATAGCTTGAAATAATGTTTCCAGGCCTTCCCAAAAGCCCATTAAAGTGTCGGTAAATTACCTCAATTTTATTGAAAATGTGTTTCATTTAATCTCTTTATTATTATTTTTCATTATTCACAAAATGGACATGGCTTCAATCTTTTTGACTAAAATTTTTATTAGGTTACACTTCCTTTGCCTTTCCAATGGACTTTCATACAAAAGTAAACTATGTTTAGTGTCAACTGTCAAAAATCGCAACAAAGAAGCAATCAATCAAATGAATCAAATTAGAAAAATCCCGTTTTGATTCAGACTGCAAATACTTTTTGATGCAAAGCTGCAATGTGATGTTTTTATTCGTTAAAAGCAAATTATTCACTAATTAAATAATATTTCAAACATCTTATTTAAAAACACATCGTTTTTCTAAACATTACATGCTTTCTCCAAATAGTTATTTAGAAACATTAGATGGCGTTTCCTCAGCCTAATGCTCAAAGAGGTCAGCTTATGCTAATATTATCATAGCGTGTGAATTCTTTGTGTACTAATTGATAAATTAAAAAGTTGAAATAATATTAATTCATGTGTTTCTGGAATTGTTTCAGAGTTGACAAATAGGAAGATATTAGAGGATCTGCAGTTAAAGAAACAGATGCTTTTGAAGCAAGGCGCTGTTGCTCCGTTAACAGCAGCCCTGAGTCAGCCAAATCCTGTCAGTCAGCTTCCTATGTGTTCCATCCCACCAGTTTCGGCAACAGCTGTGAGTAAATTAAATCGCAACTATAAATAAATTTATAATTATTTTGTAGACCAAGAGTTATTTAGTGAAATAACAAGTGAGTGATATATAACCTTTGTTGAGTCTCTATATCAGGCAAAGATTAATAAGACACGTGTTCAGTTAAGTGATTAAAGTATATTGGGATTACAACCTAACATGCTATCGACAGCCCGACAATCCCGAGACTGGTGTAGCATCACTGCAATATAATTATTGCCAACACACACATATTATTAGTTGCTATAAGGACATTTGTGGTCCCTAAACCTTCATATTTTACCTTATTATAAAGCTGTCTGTTTGGTTGAACACGCTAATCTGCGGAACTACTGGTCTGATATTTAAAAATTATATTAGATAGCCCATTTATTGAGGAAGGCTATAGGCTATCTAGCTATCTAGCGGTAGGCAGCGGCTTGGCTCTGCCCTTGGCATTGCTGAAGTCCATGGGCTACCCATCTTGAGATATAAGTTCTAAGGTCTCAAGTATAGTTACAACGGCTGCCCTACCCTTCAAACCGAAACGCATTACTGCGTCACGGCAGAAATAGGCAGAGTGGTGGTACCTACCCGCGCGCACTCACAAGAGGTCCTACCACCAGTAGTAGAATTTAATTTCAAATTTAGGTTGTGGTTTTAATTTTAATTCTTCTTTCAGGGTTTTCCTCAACTTCCTGAAGCAAATGTGATAAATACTAGTCATAGAGCTGCACTCCAGCACGCCAACGCAACATCTTGTGGTTATTTTGTATCTCAGGATTCCTCATTTGGAAATCAAATTCTACCAGTTTTACCTCGTTTTGAGAACAAGTGATAATGACTGCATTAATGAAGCTGAAAACCTTGGAGGGCCACCTACAGGATCTAAAGGGTTTTAGTAAACCAAAAATTAAATTTGAGCAGTACGAGACACCCGCTCATATTGCTGCAATTGCTCTGTACACAATTCAAGTTAGTTTACATTTTACAATCAAACATTCACAAACTGATAATGCTTTTGTTTAACTAATCACTATTAAACCATATAACTTCTTTCAGACACAATTTGGAGATTTGGAAGATAAACTTATTTTAGATGCGGGTTGTGGCCCTGGAAATCTGAGTATTGGTGCAGTGTTGCTTGGTGCTGGGTTCGTGACATCTGTTGAAATAGATGCTGATGCACTGGAAGTCTTTCAAGAAAATATACAAGAAATGGAGATTGAAAACATTGATATTGTTCAATGTGATTTTCTTAGCGAGAGCTATTTTAGGTATGTATTTTCATTTAAGAAAACCTAAGAAGATAAATATTCGTTACCTTAATGAACATTAATACGTTAACACTAGAAGATATTAGGCTAAGCATAAATAAATTGAAGTCGATAGCAGAGTCACAGAGAGATGTGTAAAGACATTAAGCAAAAACTTCATTTGAAATTTATGTTGAAAGCAGTAGCTAATATCCAAGAAATATAATTGGGCATAAATAGAATTATAATGACACTTAAAGGCATAACAATTTGCAACGGTATCACTACTACTAACTAATTGAAAAAGAATATTAACTTACTAGTTATTCTAACTTACAATATAACAACTAGGCAGCTGATCGCTGATCAACAGCTGCCTTTGTTCATAATACTTATATATAAGCCTGTTTTTATTGATAACTAGTTTAATTTTTTTCAGATGGGAAAACATGTTTGATACAGTAATAATGAATCCACCATTTGGTACCAAGAATAATGCTGGTATTGATATAAAGTTCCTTCAAATGGGAATCCATTGTAGTTACGACACTATTTACTCACTACATAAATCTTCCACAAGGCTAGTGAATTTTATAAAGTTACTATTAAATACGCAGCTCATTTAAATATTTTGTTTTCTAATAAATAACTATAAAGGCTGATTTACTTTAGGAAAGTTACTCTCGTGCAAGTAAGCTTGGATTTTTTTTGTTATTCTCATTATTGAGTTTGTAGACGAG
This sequence comes from Bombyx mandarina, assembly GCF_030267445.1. NCBI lineage: Eukaryota > Metazoa > Arthropoda > Insecta > Lepidoptera > Bombycidae > Bombyx > Bombyx mandarina. The sequence goes on from NC_143217.1 coordinate 4,190,964, forward strand.
CATATAGCCCATCTTATAGTGAGTGGTCTGTTGCCTGCTGCTATCACAGTAGTCATCTGAGACGTGCGTACAATATGCAGCAGTGCACAGCGTGAATTCAATCCAAGTGCTTGTACCTAAAGAATTAATCATTTCAACAACAATGCAGCGAGAATTACAAGTACTTATGAACAAAAATTATATCTTGCGAATAGTGGTTTTTAACGGAATTTAAACCAACCTATGTCCTTTTACGTACATGCTACTGTCAACATATTATGTGGAAATTTCCATTATGATCACTTGAGTAGTTAAGACATGATAACCTTACCGCACCTAGATACTAAGGGTGGAAGGTGTGCTGGATACTTGCTACAAAGGCAATAAAAAAAAATAAAAAAAAGTGCAAACTCCAAAAACATATTCAAACGGTCTTGGGGAGTCAATGCCGTGACCCGACATGCTAATCCCGCTAGTTGGTTATTCTTGCAAAAGTAATCATCACCTCCATCGAATTCCTGTTTTTAACCAACTTCAAAAAAGTAGGAGGTTATCAATCCAACAGTTTTTTTATGTGTGTATGTTACCTCAGATTTTTTTGTATGTTTTTTTGTGTACACACTGCGTTGTTGTTGGTGTATCGATTTTGATGATTCCTTTTTTAGCGGGAACCATTTAGGGAAGTTTAAATGTCATCAAGATCTGATCAGTACTTTCCAGTTCTTAAAATAATTCGTATTTCATTGACTTAGACTATGTACATACGTTAATAATATTCTCATTATGTTTTGTCGGATCCGATTACTTTTTTGTTGAAAATTTCTCTTATAATTTTTAACTCAAATGCAAGTACATAATATATACCTATACTTAACAGAATAAAAAATACTTATTTTCTAATCACATGTTGATATATTATGCGTACAATTATTCTTATTGTTATATAATTCCAGGTCGCATATTGAGAAGAAAGTAAAAGAATGGAACATGAAAGGTGGCGTTGTTGCAGAATTACGGTACAACTTACCCGCTACATACAAATTTCACAAGAAACAATCTCTAGATATTGCAGTGGATTTATGGCGAATACAACATGTGCGCTCGTAACAAATACATATATATATATTTTTTATTGCCTTTGTAGGCAGACGAATATACGGTCCACCCGATGGTAAGTGGTTACCGTCGCTCATGGACATCAGCAATGGCAGGAGCAGAGAGCCAAGCCACTGCCTACCATATAGTGTACTCAAACGAGTACCAAACTATTTAATTGGTTTAATAATATTGTTGCATATAAAAAGAAATGTATTTTTTATTATAGAAGTCACAAGTCTGGTAGACTGTGATTTTACTTTATATTGTAAATAAAATCAGTTTTTTTGTCAGTTTAAATAATAAGTATAGTATCAAATTATTTTGTAGCTCTAAATGTGAAGATCGAGTTGTAGTCATAAATAAAACACTATTTTATTTAAGGCGGTGTCATTTATTGAAACCTTAAAATCAGTCTTAAAAATATAGTTAAGAGAAATGTAAATAAAACGCGATTCTGATGAAATACGCCATTTTGTTTTAGGCCTGATTCACATTAGGAGTTTCTCAGTAATGTTACGAGTTTTACAATATGAAAACAAGGTGACGAATCATGTCTTCTTGATTATGGCCTAATTAATGAGAGCTTTTGTTATATTGTGAATAGTTGAAGACCTTAGTAGCTCTCTCGTAACATTAATCCCGTTCGCATTACTTAGGGAAACTACTTCCGTAAATCAGTCGTAATATACTGGGTGTTAGGAGTCCGCTTCTGAAAACGAAGACACGATAGTACTAATGACACCTTTGATGATAGGACGCAAGAAAAATCAATCCTGATGTTTAAAAAAATCATATTTTTAAAATGTTTTATTAGTATTATTTATGCGCCATCATGTTAGTATAGCTAAATGAAATTAGTTTCATAAAAGAAACATTACTAAAAAAAAACCAGCAATGAAACACAAAATCAAAAACAGCTGATGCTCGGATCAACGAGCGCACGGGCGCGGCGCAGACACGCGCCATCGCGCTAATACTTATTTACAATATTTGTCTAAATAACTATCTTCAAAGGTGTCATTAGTGATGACATTACATTAGTGACACAGATAAGTGGAATTAAACAGACATGTACAGTCCGCGCGCGAGCTCCGAAGATTCGGGGGCTGAGGAAGCGGGCGGGCGTGCACCGCGCCCGACCGTCGCTTCATACCCCGCACTCTCCCAGTACTAGTGTCGACCCTAACGTTAGAGTACGCTTACAGACTCTTTGTCTTTAATTTTGCGATAGCAGTGCTACTTACGTGTGATTTCTAATATAAATAGTCTTACACTTTCTAAGTCTTTTTGTTTGCACAAATAGCTATTTAATTTGATGAAAAAGGAATGGCGAGCACTAGCATAATAAACATGTCAGCATTAGAGGAATATTACTGGCAAAAGGATGGCTTAATGGAGGATGTTGTCGAATCAGTTATTATTGAAGTACGTGAGGAGAGTGACATCAAGAGGAGAGTTAAATTCTTAAACTACTGATTAATCTGATTGCGAGATTAATTAATAAGATTTTACGTTCATTTTGTTCAATAAGTATCAGTTCATTAAATTAAATTCATACGTGATCAATTGTATTTTTTTTCAAGTACATAATACCCTCATAAAACTATTTTATAATTTACACTCGCACGGAGGCTTAAGATGTGTTAGTATCGATAGCGCAATATCGACTAATTACAACACTAGCTCATTACGTCAACATTCCTTAAAAATCCTCGGAGCTCACGCGCGGAATGTACATAAAACGTGTATCAATGAAAATTTCCACAAAGCATATAAATTGCAAATACACCATTGTACAAATTATTGTGCAGATGTATCAAGTTCTTTATAACAATTTGTAATAAAATTTGTCATTGTCGATACATGAGTACCTATCAAAAATAGGTAAATTAGCGCGATTTAAGTGATCACACGACTAATATTTTAACATATTTAAAGTATTTGTACAAGTAACCTAATAATAATAATAATAATGGCAGCAAGAAACAGCGCAAATTCAAAAGACGTGACTTGATGACGTCAAATTAACATTACACTATACCTATATATTTGCACATGTATTACCTGTCATCAAAGAGTTCGTTTGTCTTCGTTTTCGGAAGCGGTCTCCTAACATCCAGTATAAAATCATATTTGGAAAGCAATGAAATGAACGTTGGATCGATTTGTAGAGCGGGTACCGTTTCACTGGTCACCGAACTTGATGTTTTGCGCTAGCTTGATGGCTCCGGAGTAGTTGATGGTGACGGTCGCGCGGCGCATGTAGTTCTTCCAGCTGTCGGAGCCGCACTCCCGGCCGCCGCCCGTCGCCTTCTCGCCGCCGAACGCGCCGCCCACCTCCGCGCCGTTCGTCGGGATGTTCACGTTCACGATGCCGCAATCCGACCCGTGAGGACCGATCCACTGCAATTTTAAATCGATTATTTTCAAACCACATCGAGAGCCCCCTCGCATAGTAGAGCTATGTAAAGCGCACCTTGGTGCAGACTTATAACTTTATTCAGTAACTAGCTGACACGGCAGACTTCGTAGTGCCTCAATCGATTAATAAAAGACCTAAACTTTTGTTTAAAATAAACTTAAAACAAAAAATAGGAAGCCGTTCGACGGCGGACACATCAAAGGAAAAACAAAATTTCGGGCATTTTCATATTTAACTACCTTTTAAACCTTCTCTGGACTTCCACAAATAATTCAAGACCAAAATTAGCCAAATCGGTCCACCCGTTCTCGAGTGTTAGCGAGATTAACGAACAGCAATTCATTTTTACTTATATATATATATATAGATAGATAGCAGACGAATGAATCTAAGCATCGCGAAAACCGGTCATCGTTCTCGTCGAACCTGTCTCTATCGACGAAGGCCTCGGCGAGTAAATTAACCCACAGACACAGCCCACTGAGTTTCTCGCCGGATCTTCTCAGTGGGTCGCGTTTCCGATCCGGTGGTAGATTCTGCGAAGTACTGCTCTTGCTAGGTTTCGTGTTCGCAACAACGTGAGGTTTGAGCCCCGCGAGCTCACCTAGGTAGTAGTTCGGTGAATTTAAACAACCCTTCGAGGCTACTAGAATGTAAAGGAAAATAAAAAAAAATCGCGAAAAATCGTGCCAAGTTGGTTCTTACATGAAGTAAATATTATATAGGTACGATTACTTCAATAATATTAAGACTTCAACCTCTGCCTTTGTCTTAAGATTGGCGGCGGTATTCAGGTTGTTAAGTTTACAAGCTCTATTGGACAGTAGACACTCAGTGCAGAGCCTACTAAAGCAACAAGAAAGTGCGCAATATTTTCACTACAAAAGTGCTGTTTATTAGTAATTACCTATAAAATACTGGCAGTAGGACGTATTTTGGGTCCTGACCGTTGGGTACCACGGTACACGGTACAAGAGGCGTATTTCTGTCGCAGAGGATACCTTCTGATTTAAATGATGGGACAGTATCCATGCAATAAAATTAGAACTTGTCTCGATGGGGGACATGACTTAGTTTAATAAAAAATATCGTGTATATAAAAACCTTGAAAACATCCCCCAAGTTCTCCGTGAATAGACTGGAGGAGAGGCCTTGTTCGACCTCGTTGTTGTATTCGATCCCGGTCTCAAGATCTGGTATCTCGATGCAGTAGACAATGGGAGCGAAGCATTCCGTCTTCACAATGGGAGAGTCGTGTGGCAGACCTGTGATTATGGTCGGCTCTACGAAGTAACCTTCACGTTCTATTATCTACAAGTTAAATGACCTAGGCTTAGTTGGTATTGTTTTCATTTTTCGGAAATAATATAGGAAAGTCAGGGACAATAATGGTTTGATGGGATTAAATGCACTCATTTCTTCTTTTTTTGGACGCCGCGAGAAAAATACATATACCAAAAGAGACTACCAAATTTCAATTGAATAGGCTTCATCCAATGTGCGATAGAGAGATTAACATAAAACATTGGCTAGAGGATATTACATGTCAACAATCTACTGACGGAAGATGCGTGTATACGATTGAAGCATCTAGGCCAATATTCCTGCCACTATTACCTCTTTATTCACAGTAAAAATGTTTCTAGGTCAAAGGGTAGTATGACTCTTATTCTGAGTCAAATGACTAACCCCGTTTCATAAGGCGGTAATCAGCACTCACTCCTCGAGGGCATCAATAGGGTTCGGTAAGCCAAGTACTGACTTGTGAGCAACATCACACGATTTAAAAACGAAACATTTTAACTATCTTATATTACGTTGCCATATTGTTAGAAGTTTTGTAGTGACATTACGGTTTGAATATACCGAGTGTAAAGAAATCGAAATTCTTGGAAGGCTGGAAGACGCCATGGAATACGTTTATACATTCGATTGGATTGATACATAAATTACTTGGTACACTATGTACACAGGATGCGTCCACCATCTGTCTGCGCTTTAGATTTCGAATATAAATTAGAAATACTAGCCTACTAAAATGATACGTAGGTTTTACTTGACTTATTATTTACATATTCCCTTTTGGGGTTTAGAAAACCGCTAGCTTACACCCTCTAAATGAAATGTAAAGTCGGTTATGTAATACCGCGATTTCGTTTATCTGTTCTATGTCCTATAAGAGCTACAAGTAAAATACAACAGTTACTATGTATTAGATATTATTAACCTTCCCACCAAACTCGATTTTGCCTCCAAGTTTGACAGCTTCGGCCACGGTCTTCTTGTAAGCGTCAACGGCCGCGGGCGTGTGCAGTGGCCCTATCAGGGTCTCTTCTAGAAGCGGGTCGCCGATTCTGCTCACCACTCCTGCGTACGCTTTCTTCAGCCGGCTTACTACTTCGCTATACAACTGTACATTATAGTGTTTTAAGTATAGTTATAATGTTTTAAGTATAGTTAACTGGATGCCTGAAGACATTGTTTACAAGGTTCTGTTGTATATGTGTATTGTATGGATCTGCCTTTTAGTAAGCAGTTATTATACGTATGTACACAGGCCCTTTCTCCACTGAATTTGTTCCCTTCACCGATAGTTTTAAGATATCACAGTACATAGCGATAAGAACACGTATCTTTATCATTTTTATACTAATTTATCTCATCTTTAATACAATGAATGGTAACATAAACAAATGAGAACAGATTCTATATATACCAGGAGAATTCGTGAGCACGAGAGTTTGAAGGCTTCAGTACTCTAAAGACTTATTTTGTTGAGGGCTTTTAAGTATGCTTCAAAATCAGGCTAACAGATTCGAGACTATTAATACCATTATGATTTTTTTTATGAAATCGATTTCTAATTAAATGCATGAACCGTAATCTCTGTTGTCACGACATCCGTCGTTTTGTTTGTATATGAGTATTGACTAAAATATATTCTGAACCAAATATTCTGTATGATTCGGGATAAAATGTAAAGTTCGGGATTCGGGATGACCGACCGTCTAATGTAGTGGTAAGTGACATGGTCACTACACAAGGGGGTCGCGGGTTCGAATCCCGCCAAGGGAAGATATTTGTATAATAAACATAAAATGTCTTTTCCAGGGTTATGGATGTGTATTAATTGTATAAAATAGGTATATGTATGTGTATAATAAAAATCTTACATTTATTTCGGTTATCTGGTACCTGTAACACAGTTCTTTACGAACTTAGCACGGGACCAGTTAACGTGGCGTGATTGTTAGTAAAATATTTATTATTATTATTATATAGGTACCTTTTTGTGGATTAGAAGTCTTCTAGTAGTAGTACAACGCTGCCCAGCGGTGCCAGCGCAAGCGAAAAGTGCAGCGGATAAAAATAGCTCCAAGTTTGCGTCTTCGTTAACAATGATAGCGTTGTTTCCACCCAGCTCTAATAAATGACGCCCGAAACGTTTCTGAACTTCCACTCCGACCTAAATTTACGTAGGTACTGCTATTATTTAGTTACTGCGTTTGTTTTTTGTATTGGTGAACGAGGCGTTAGTCTCGCTGGCGTTGACATGTTATAATGAGAATTCTTAGTTGTATTAACACAGGACTGCTAGCGGTGGAATTAAGATACATCCCCGAATCCTGATCACGCAGGATTACTCCTGAGTAATTAGGTCTCCTTTGTGGCGTTCGGGAAGCTGTTATCAAATCCCACCCTTCCTAGCTGAGCCCTTGCTCGCTCACCTCTCCACCAGTAATCACTTAACCATAAAAATAAATAAATAGGATAGTGTTGCCTAACCGTGCGGACTTACAATACGCTCTACGAATAAATGTTTACTCAGCTTAGAGAATATACTATATGTGATACTTAGAGAAAGCTACTTCCCATTCTCCGGTGAAATTCTTTATCATCTTATACGACACCTACGGGAAGAGATAGCGGGGGTGGGGCATTTATGCCACTATCTGTCAATAATCAATAGAACTGAATATGAAATTATCATGGAAGATATTATTATGAACTGTGGCCTGTAGTAAAAGTCATTTTTAGATTATGTAAGCACGATAGCGACGCGATACCATTACGATAACGTATTTGTGCGGTAATGTAGATTTTAAGATCTAGAGCTGCAGTCGTAATGTTGTCTACATTTGTGAAATTGTACCTAAAATAGTTTGCGAGTTATAAATTAGGTACTATATCATATTATTTTTATACACTTTCATATTATTTTATTTTTATGTACTGAACTGTCTTTTGATAAATATAGTTCATGGGATGTTGGAAGTTGATTCATTTCATTTTGAACAAAACCTATCCAATCTATAAAATATTTTCTGCGACGAATACATATATGCTTAATACATGTTTGGATAAAAATTGTGAACAACTTTTATTATTTAACACACCCACGTGCAACCATTTACAAAGTATATAACACAGCTTACTTGATGGCCAACTGCGGTACTGCCCGTGAAGGAAACAAGTTTCATTCTTTCGTCTTTAACCAATTTCTCTCCGATACCCTTACCACCGACGCACAGTGATGCGATGGCACCAGGTATGTTGTTCTTCTGCAGCACACTTTCTACAATTTTAGTCACGGCCACGGCTACGAGCGGTGTTGTTTCTGATGGTTTCCAAACAGTTGCGTCACCACAAACCTATCGAAATTATTTTACCAAAACATTATTCTCATTGAAATGATCGCATTAAATTTAAAATGTGTAAAAATCTTCATTTTTTTTTTAACTTCGCTAAAAGGACCGAATTGCGAACAGTGTTACGATTATGTGATCGAGGACATACCTAATTTTTCCGCTTATACCTGGGTGTAAGGAGACTGTTCCCGAAATTGAAACGAAAACTACCCTATATTTGTCCCCAGCGAACCCAGCGAAAACACTGATTGTCGTTATGGTAAATGGAAAAATTCCGTGATTCTCGTTGAAATTTCGATAATTTCTTGCACTACTTGACTTTTATTTGTTTTACATTGCGTAACTACAATCCTTATTGCATTAGTAAAATAATCTGTTTTAGTACCATAGCGATAGCGCTATTCCATCCAAAAACAGCCACGGGAAAGTTGAAGGCTGTTATGATGCCAACAACACCAAGCGGGTTCCATTTTTCGATCAGGACGTGTCCGGGACGCTCTGACGGGAACACAGTACCGGGGAGTGTGCGGGACAGACCCAAAGCTAAGTCACACACGTGAATATACTCGATCACTTCGCCGATAGCTTCTGGCAGGATTTTACCTTGAAGAGAGTTTATTAAATGATAAACTTAAGAAATGAATTAACAAAATAATAAACGGTCTCAGAAATCACGGCTTCAAGGTATGGGTATAATTTTTTACAGCAACTGACCCATTTCTAATGACACGAGCTTTCCAAGTGACTGAAGGTTTTCCCTTAGGGCATCTCCGATTTGTCTAACGACCTCGCCTCTTGCAGGCGCGGGCAGTTCCGCCCACGCATGCCACGCTTCCTGTGCCGCACTGGCGCACGCCTCATAATCGGCTGCGCTGCCCGCTTGCACTTCTGCTATCACTTTGCCATTTGCCGGACTATAGGACTTAATTACCTGAGAGGTAAAAAAATTTTTTTTTTGTTTAATTAGTTTATTTAGTTTAATTACTAAATAGCTTATTTAGTTTAATTACTATTTAATTACTATTTAGTTTATTTAGTTTAATTACTAAATAGCATTTTTTATTGTCACTCTATACTGAAGCCTTAGAACTTATATCTCAAGGTGTGTGGCGCATTTACGTTGTAGATGTCTATGGGCTCCAGTAACCGCTTAACACCAGGTGGGCTGTGAGCTCGTCCACACATGTAAGCAATAAAAAAAAAAAAAAATACTATCGGCGTTTCGAATACTTGACCACGAAAACCCTAAAAGTAGATTAAATTAAATGCAATGTAATTACAACGTACCTGCCTTTATTTTATTTACAAACATCTCAAAATAAATTTGTTAGTTAAAGAGATAAAAACATATAGGTATTTGTTTAACTGAATTACTGTTATTTGTCATTACACGTACTACGAATGCTACACTCTGTGTGAAACAGAACAGTGAAAAAACTTATTAAATGTGGTTGGTCAGTCTACAATCTGTCTAATTTTTTTTTATTGCTTAGATGGGTGGACGAGCTCACAGCACACCTGGTGTTTAGTGTAAGTACCTAAAAGCACCGTTAGTGGATCGGGAGGATCCGAAATGACGTGTTTTGGGCGACGTCGACTGTTTACCATTTGGTCCGCAGGATCGGTTATGTAGTTTCCGGCGGCCACGATGAGAGGATTCTTATGTCATGCTGCTCATTACCGATGCCGACTACACTTGCATTTTAACATTTCCGCCCACCTATAGGTATCTAAATAAAGTCAAAGATCCAACTCTGTATGGTGCAACTGGTGCGGTTTCAACCAATCACGTATTACAATTGATCGACTGATAACGTGATATAAAATATTTCATCAGCTCTATTTAGTACATTAACTAATTACTAAATTATTTAAAATTTAAAACGAGTAAGTGGGTAACTTTCTCGTATGTAATAGAGAGTATAACTCTATGTTTATGTACTTTGTATGATAATTGGCGCCAAAAACGTCTGTTCAACATACCTCGCCGTTTGCTTTCCATTTTCCGTTGAAAACTCCAACATTGTTTTCTTTTAAACCTAAATCCTTCAAAAACGAGTACTTCGGGTCCTCTATGAGGAAAGCTGTTGATGCGTTGCGAGCCATTGGTACTCTAATATAGCGAAGCGATAACACAGCTCTACACAACAAACTCATCGGTGCATTTAAAGCTAAGGTCTACAATAAAATACTGTCGTGCGAAGCAAACATACAGTTTTATCTTATTTGTGAACAATTAAACGTGGTACTCGCGTCTTATCTTAACGATAAGTAGCTAAAGTTGGTTGCTGGGTCAGGACGGTGATAGCATACCGATTTGTATATGGTTTAATATTATTATTTAATAAGTTATACATATTACTATTTAATTTCTTCGATTAATTAAAAATCTGTTTTTTTTTTTCAATAATCTTGCTAAGGTTTTTAATACTGCTGTATATTTATTGTTTTATTTTAGCATAGAATTTTCAATATATTCACAATCATAATGTTGATTACTTTATAGTCTAAAAGCTAGCGATCGTCGGACCTCCCTCATTTTATAAAAGCGGAGCTCTTAGCACAATGCGCTTGGACGAACCAATTTTTTTTTTTATTGCTTCAATTGGTGGACGAGCTCACAGCCCACCTGGTGTTAAGTGGATACTGGAGCCCATAGACATCTACAACGTAAATGCGCCACCCACCTTGAGATATAAGTTCTAAGGTCTCAAGTATAGTCACAGCGGCTGTTCCACCCTTCAAACCGAAACGCATTACTGCTTCACGGCAGAAATAGGCAGGGTGGTGGTACCCATCCGCGCGGACTCACAAGAGGTCCTACCACCAGTAAACTCACAAGAGGTCCTGGTCCAAGTATGGTGGTGTCTCAAAATTACTTTTCATGGGTTTGTGCTGTTCAATTTTTTTTTATGTGATAAGGATTATTGGTGTCCTGGAAGCTTTTCAACTTTCACCAGGGCAGGCGGGTGACCTGCTGAGAAGATCCGGCGAGCAACTCAGCGGGCTGATGCATGGGTTACGTTGCACGTCAAACTCTTTGTCGAGTTCGACGAGTACGGTTACCGAGGCCCCTAAGCCTTCTCCTAGTGTTAGAGCTAAAGGCGTCTAATGCAAGAGTTAATGGATCTGATGGATCCGTAAGGACGTGTCTAGGGCGACAACGGTGACTGGCTTCTGCGTGATCAGGATTCAGGGAACAGGTACCTAGTCAGCGGCGGCAACAATAAGGCTATTATCATGACGCATAGCCTTATCGAAGTAACGTTCCGACGCGGACTTCATGTGTCTGCGGATCGATTCGACGCCCAGGTCGTCATGTAGGTCGACGTTCCTCACGAACCTAGGAGCTTCGACGGCTAAGCTGCAAAAGCGGAATTGGAGGATGTCTATGTGTGCGTGGGGACCGCGTCAGCGAACACTACACTCGTGTAAGTCATGACGGGCCTTATGCAAGTTTTGTAAAGTGTCACCTTGTTCCGAAGGGACATTTTACTCCGCTTACAGATCATGGGGTAGAGCATACCGAGAGTAAGCGCGGCACGGTCGCGATCTAATATTATGTTTGGACGGAATGTCATGGATGCATCCAGGGTAACACCCAGTAGCCTTGGCCGAAGAGGGTGATCGGGGGTGTCTGTTCAAAATTTACGAACGAGTAGTCCACGTGGTGCAGAGCTGTCAATCAATCATAGATATCATTACACATTCTTCAGTGAGGACAGTTTTTTTCCTGCCTATGCTTATAGCCTTGAGAGGCTATTTCAGCTTCTTCTTGTCGTGTAGGTGAGCTCACGGGGCTCAAGCCGGGTGTGTTGCTAACACTGGCTCTAGCAAGAACAGTGCTTCGCAGAATCTACCACCGGATCGGAAACGCGACCCACTGAGAAGATCCGGCGAGAAACTCAGTGGGCTTAAGGACACTGGTGAATGGGTCATTCTCCACATATGTACCAATCTGATCAAAAATTTAATAAGTTATTTTATGTATTTTATAAAATAAGTATACTTTAATTTTTAAGTAGTAACAGGTAACTATAATTACTAATAAATTAAATTAACTACTTATTAATTCTAACACATGAGCTATATCATTTGTCACATAATGCTACAAAAACTTTTTTCTTCTTTCACTTTTCCTTCTCTGAATTCTTTAGCTTTTAACGCAAGGTATGTGTTCTCATCTCTTTTTGACATCCATTCTGGTAATGGCTTATCCCAGTTAGCTGGTGGTGCACTGCGTTTCTTCCATGTGCTGTTGTTGTAGTGTCCTTTTAATCTTTCTAGTCGTCTTGTTTTTTCGCTATTTATAAGTGCTTCCTGTAAACAAACTGTAATCAGAGTTATGTCATAAAAAAATGACAACCTATTTATTTCAATTTAGTCTCACAGAGTCGTGTCAAAGGATCATTAATTATTTGATTGGTGATCGGTATTTGAGTGGTAATTATTTGGTGATGATCCGTCACCTTTACCATCGTATAGGAACTGCGCCGTTCAGCCAGTATCATTATATTTACATGACATGACATGTTTTTTGGCAGACAAAGTTTCGTCCAGAAACGTCCGCAGAAGTAGGCAGCAGCTTTGGTTGTGCCTCGTGTTCTTTTTTATATTTACTACACTAAAATACTGACTGTATTATAATTTTCAGCTGGGTTGTTAATTTAAGTAAAACTGGTTACCAGAGCCCATAGACATGAATGAATAAATAGCTCAACCACAGTTTTCATTGTGGAAGTCATTTCTGAACATATGGTATGTACGTATTTTTTAGGCTAAGTGGTACCTGCTAGTGGGATTTCAACACTAGCATGTTTGCACTTGATATGAGTACACCAGGTGCTAGTCCTTCAAGCAACCATGACCTCTGTCAACTTCCTATAAATGTAAAAAAATGTCTTAAATTTTAATAAGAAAATCTATACAGCAAAAATGAGTCTAAGCAGCAGAATGACTACTCTAGTCTACATCATTAACCACTATCCATCAGGTTAATGTTCACAATTGTTTAATGATTAGGGCTTTATATTATAGTAGCCATTTCCAAGGGTAGACTTTCAAAACCAATGAAATCTAGTAACAAAATTAGGGGTTAAAACAATTGAGATAAGGAATTCATAAAAATTTAGATGATTAATAATAACTAATAATAATAATTAATAATAACACTACTTATGATGGAATAAAGAACTTGTTCCTAAGTGGAAGACATCGGTGAACACAATAAAATTTATACCTGTCTCTGTATTTAAGCAGTAAATAGTTATTTGACTGAGTATACAAAGCATCATACGTGGTGAAAGTTCTTTAGTTTAGTCTCTGGTGGTAGAATGCATAGAGGGCTTTAACACTGCATCGGCATGCAGATGGTACCTTAACCATCATAATTTTGGTGTGAATCAAATATAAACATGTTTTTAATAACAAAACTGAAACTCCTATATAATATATAAAGGCTAATTTACTTATTCGTTTTTCGTTCTTATATGATTGCTTAGAAGATTGAACATGTAAATGTTTGATGTTTCTACTAATTTTTATTTTATCTATCTACCTATCTATCTTATTGTTTAAATATAAAAGTTTGTATATTCTGTATATTGATTTTTTATATAAAATTGCACTTATTGCACTTACAGCAGCTTTAACATCTTTTTTCGATTCCCATTTACAACAATTATCATAATCTTTTTTCCATTGGTTACAATCTAATGTCTCACCAAATATGAAGTACTGATGGAATCTAGCTCTGAAACTTGTGCATTCGTCATATTCATCTTCATATATTTCACAATTCCTTATCTGAAACATTAAAATTTTGAGTACAGCAGGAAAAACAGTAGTTTCTTTTTAATTCTTATTTTCATTAACTTTTTAAGGGATATGGTATGTGAGTGTGGTAGATATTGTAAAATATAATAATTTTTATATTTATATCTTAGTATCATTATCCAGAGAGGTATATACACCGAGGGATAGCATTTGAACTAATTGCAATCCCTAATCACAAAATGGAAACAAAATGGAAATTTCAACCTAATTATTATAAGATTGATGTAAAATTTATTGTGTACAAGAATGATTACAAGATTGTTTATTTAGGACTAAATTAGCTGCCAATAGCAGCTTCAAATAGAATAATAATACAGGCATGACCAACTAAAACGAATGTTCAGAATTCTCAGAATTGTTGATATTGGATAAAATTGCAGGATGTCGTCGCATTGTACTAATTATTACAATTTAATTACAGGATAATACGGTATCACTAAATTTTTCAGGACATTGTTTAGGTTTTTTCAAATAAAAATTAATCACCATCCACTTATCCTCTAATTGACTTTCTGTGGTATTGGATGTAGTATTAGACTCTTTATGGATTTCCGATTCATTTTTTTCATTTCTCCTATTATTGTCTGTCATTTTAATATTTTTATTTAGTTAAGATAGATAGATAGCAGTTCAATCTTAGGTTATATAATGTAAATCAAAAGCATAATATATTTTTATAGAGTGGAATTGTTTTTCCTATATGATTTTTTTACAATTTAAGTAATTTTTAAAGCGTAAGAAGTACGTGTTTATCTCTAAACCAGTACCGTAATAATTATCAAAACAAAATTGGAATTTTCAAAAACTTGCCAAATTAAATATGACAGTAGTAGTTTAGTTTTTCTAACAGGAAACGCAAAGATATTATACCATAAAGTCTAATCTTTAACCTTAATTTATATATTATTATATTATATAATAATAATACTCACAGTGCTTTACATAAATATTTTAATTTAATATATTGAATAAAATCATGTATTTATGTTTTATAAAATAAATACAAGTACATTGAATACAGTTATGCTTATGTCTCAATGAAGTTTAGGGTTATACGAAATATTATATTGCAAGTAATATTTGTAGCACGTTAAGACATCACTAGCTCGATTCGGTACCTACCTAGAGATCAATAGTGAAATAAATGATTGGATAGTTTTGTGAATATTGTTACAGTTCTTTTAATACTGGAGTGTGGTATTTTATGACGGGGAAGTGTGATGCTATATTTTTTCTTGCTTTAAAATTTCTTCAAGTATAGGTAATAATGTTACTTCATAACCGTAAATATTGGTTAAAAGTCACAAAGATCGGAAAAAACGTTATATCATTAATACTGTATGGGCTCAGGTTTCTTTGCTTAAACCGTTCCAAAAATCAACAAACAAAGTAAAAACAAAAATCTATGGTGCAACGAACGGTTCTGCTGGGTTTTACTGCAGCTATACGGTACGCGCCTCCCTTCTGTCTTCCTTTGCTTTTCTGAATTAATTAATTTTCTGAATAAATAAAGCAGTAGAAATTTACGCCTTTCGCGAGCGATCGTGGAACCATAATGAAGAATTAAATTGATATATGACGCTGAAAAAACATGGAACACTCGAGGTAAAATAAAGGTAGTCCATTTATTTAAAATGTAACTGTTGTAAAAATCAATATTTAACTTAAAATAAATACCAATTTCAGAGTGGAGTGCGAGTTACCAACTAAAATGGCACATTTAGATATAATGGAAGTGGACGAGCTGAACACAGATGTTCCTAAAATTAACACACCTGTTCTTGAATTATCACCAAGAGTTTTGCGTAAAAGAAAGTCGTTAATGCCAGAAAAAAGCAAACCTTCAAACCGCCGAGTGAATATGAAACCTCGTAAACACGTTGTCGCCGAAAATGCGAACCCAAAGCAAATAGAGGCATTGTATCTCAACAAAACTGTTAAATCTCTTTCTCAAACATTAGAGACTATATATGAAGAACCCAAAGCTGAAAGCAGTGATACAGAAGCTGTGATTGGTGCACGTAAAGTAAAAAGACTGCTCACATTCCAATTAGGTAATCAATACACTAAAGAGAAAATAAAGAAAAGGAGAGCTAAAATAAAGAAATTACTTGGTAATAAATCATATTTGAACAGGAAAAAAATACCCATGACAGTATTTTTGAAAACAATAGAATGCTTAGAATTAGATGACATACAAACAGAATCTGTCTCACCAAGTACAAGTAATATATGATAAAATGTGTTTTGTACCTGTGGTATTTGTATTAAATAATCAATTATGACTACAATACAATTAATTTAAATTGTACATAACTTTAATAATTCAGAACCCACCTTTTATTATGTATAAAGAAACATAATTAGATTATTTGTAAAAAAATAATAATTAAATTGCAAGTTCTGAATCTTATAATTCTAATGTGTAAAAGAAGAGATTCATGGTGTTAGTAAAATTATTGTTTAAACATTGCACAAAACAAATATTAAACAACATTAAACGTTATTTTCAATAACAATATTCAAGATATTCACAACAGGCATTCACAAAGAAATGCGAATGAGAAATGCAGGCAGTGGTTTTGCTGTGCCCCTGCCTTGCTAAAATCCATGAGTGATGGTGACCACTCACCATCAGAAGGATAAGTGTAGCATTAATGTGACATTACATTTTGTACTTGAAATATTACTTTGAACATCACCCTGATAATTATCTAAGATCTGATTGAAAAGTAGTAATATGTGAAAAACAATAATATCAACATATTATTTCTTCTTTTATATTGTAATAGAGATAACAATAATGATAATGATTTAAGCCCCAACAAGGATTACTACTACTGCACACTGAAGTACCAAGTGATTGTCTTGTCAGCTGCCATGCAAGTTTTGCAGGTAGTGTGCAGGGTGTTCAAAACCTCAAAGAAGGTTTCATTCTACAGTCTGTAGCCAGTCATTGTTGCAAATATTATTGTTCAAAAGTAAAGAGTAATAATCAATTTCTACTTTGCTACTTCTTTCATTTCTTTTTATTTTTTTGCTTAAATGGGTGGAGATCTCATAGTCCACCTGGTGTTGAGTGGTCACTGGAGCCCTTAGACATCTACAGCGTAAATGCGCCACCGATCTTGAGATATAAGTTTTAAGGTTTCAGTATAGTTACAACGGTTATCCCACCCTTCAAACCGAAACGCATTGCTGCTTCACGGTAAAAATAGGCGGGGTGGTGATACCTAAGAGGTCCCACCACCATTAATTACCCAAATTATAATTTTGCGGGTTTGATTTTTATTACACGATGTTATTCCTTCACCGTAGAAGTCAATCGTGAACATTTGTTAAGTACGTATTTCATTAGAGAAATTGGAACCTGCCGGCGGGATTCGAACATCGTTGCATCGTCTACGAATGCATCGGACGTCTTATCCTTTAGGCCGCGACGACTATCGACTGTAATTTCACGTTTTACCGTGAGAGAGACCTGTTTCTTGTGGAAATTGGTAAATAGGATAAGTTGTGCTTCATACAAATTTTTATTAATTTTTACTTTTTACTGGTGGTAGGACCTCTTGTGAGTCCGCGCGGGTGGGTACCACCACCCTGCCTATTTCTGCCGTGAAGCAGTAATGCGTTTCGGTTTGAAAGGTGGGGCAGCCGTTGTAACTATACTTGAGACCTTAGAACTTATATCTCAAGGTGGGTGGCGCATTTACGTTGTAGATGTCTATGGGCTCCAGTATCCACTTAACACCAGGTGGGCTGTGAGCTCGTCCACCCATCTAAGCAATAAAAAAATAAAACTTACCAAACCTATGCTGGTTAGGATCAGCGAAGTATTTCGGAAGTACGAGTTGGCAGCACCCTATCTATGTGGGCTTTAGAGAGCCCGCCGACCGAAAGAAAGGACGAGCAGGGTGGCGAGGATATAATATACGCTCCGCGAGAAATGTCACGTTGCCCCAAACTGTATTGGATGAGTTCGGTTCGAGGTACGGGCGCGGGTTGTTGAGCTGCTGAATATGCATCAACTCCCACATGCCCTGCCTATCGTTACCAATGCGTAGGCGGAAGTTTGGTGTTTTGCTCCTGACAAAAAAACTTTTTCTTCCGGTACGCGGTCACCAGTAGAGAAGTTTTTGGCACCAGCCGTCATATGCATATGCCCTGCTCACTGCCACTTCAACCGATCCTTCGGGATATGTGAACACGATGTCGATATCGCAGGGAACCTCAGAACATTGACACACACATAAGACGGTGTGTCTTCACTAGGAGAGTAAATCTGACGGGGAACTCAAATTAAATCCCATTAAAATCATGTTTTAGTGAATATATTTAAATGGATATTGCAATTGTTTCTATATCTGCATAATTTGGTAAATATTACTGTATTACAAAGACCAAATTCCTGGCCAAATTTCATGTCGACGGTGTGCTCGCTTGCCGGTAATGGAAAGAAAACAAACACGATGCGAAATTAGTTATTATTGTTGATTCATTGATTTGGTCATGTTTTGCTATTTCGGGCATTTACTTATGTGACTATCGTAAATTGTATTAAAATTCAATGATTTCTTGAAACTAATCACGTGCCGTCTACGTGATTAGTGCCAAAAATAACTACATAAAATATATTGTTTCATAAAAATTGTTGAATGATTTAGGATCGCACACAGGACAAAAAAAATGAGTTTTTATTTATTTAGATTTATTTATTTATGAACTATAAAATACAAGACAAACACAAAATAATTTCAATACCTATATTGTAACACTAATGGAAACTGCAGATCCATGTAACAAGATTAGTTTTGACATGTCTTTTATGTTACATTTTAAATACTTTATTAGACAACACTCACTGTTCTTGTCACAATTTATTATTCTGTTAATTATCAAAGTTCAGGTATAATTTAGTTATTATGTACCTGATATTTTCATTAATTATATTATTATTATATAACAATAAATAAATATTGCTACATAAAAATAGTTTCTTAGCTCTATGGTTGGGAAATTTGGTATGTTTACATTAGTAGGAAAATTTGAACTTTTTCTATAACACTATTGTAATAAATAAATTAGTTAAATATTAGTCATACAAACAGTTGATGTATTTACACAGTTACTGTATTCTTTAAGAAGTGCTGTATGGTGTTTCTCGGTATTGACACACACACAAGATGGAGTATCTTCACCAGGAGAGTACATTTGACGAGGAACTCCAATCCAAGATCGTGCTATCCCACCACTAAAATATTTTAGTGCAATAATTAGAAGAAAAATTTTTTTCAAATTAGATAGTGCTTCAGATAAAACTATGTATGTACTTTGGTAATGCATATTATGGTTCCCTCTTATGATTCAAAATTATTTATCATATTAAGCACCACAATTGTATCACACACACACTAGGTTTTAGGAACAATCCAAGTACCGCTCATCATAGCAAGATTGTAATTCATAATTACCTATTTTTAGTACACCATACTTTGGTACCCTCTTCTTCACTCCAAGCAATATTGCATGGTGGATATTCCTGGTTTTTTTTCTTGGCTATTTCTTTTTCTTCTTTACATTGTTCTATTTTTCTATTAAAGTTCTCTAAATAAGGAGTTTCTCTTCCTTGACTGTCATAATATCGTCCTTTCAACAAACCTGTAATATAAAAATTGTTCCAACAGATTAATTTTGTCTGTGTGGTGACAATCTGGAATAGCATTAATTCATATCATGCTATGGGTGATTGAGGGTGTGCTTGTGCAAGTACTCATGGGATTTTCCAGAGAATTATCAGCTGCATTTTTTTAATGTTACCAGCATACGGTAAATACCAGCTTAGTGCAGTTAGCAAACACATTGATTATAGGGTATATTGTGTGTAGACACAGATAGGTGTTGCCTTGCTATCCATTTCTTTCATAAAGCAGTCGCTTACCAAACCAGAATAGTCCAAGGGGCTGAACAGGCTAGTTAGGCTTTGACCAAACAACTCAGGACTTCATACTGGGGTGCCTACGAGTCTGATCTCTAAATATTATGTGAGGTCACACTCCCTTGCACAACTTTCAAACATGATTAAAATAATCAACTTTGAAATATAAAAATTTACAGTTATGAAAGATTATATTTTTATTATATATGATTATGTCATTGCTATTTCAATTAATTATTCTGTATTTTACAACATAACTAAATATACCAATTATTTTCATGGTGTTTAGAATTAGATGGTTTGAGAATGTTGACACAGCTAAGCCTAATAATGCCATATGCAATATTAATAACTAAATTTTATTTTAAAATTGCTCACCTATTTCTGTATATTTTTGTTTAAAAGTTTGTTTCCAGTGCAACAGTGCAGACAAATCACTACATTTTAGGTCAAGAACATGGTCCTTTTCTTTAGTTTCATCTCTAAAGTCTCCTGTTATTAAACTCCTTGATCCGTCTTTGCCTACAATAATCATGAAAATAAAGTAAAATTATAATTAGTTCCTTGTTTCTTAATAATAGTTATATTCATTATTACCAGAATAATTTTCAACTTCTGATCACAGATTTCCCACAAAGAATTAAGTGTTGTAGGCATGATGAGTGATTGCTGATAAAAGAAAAATCGTTATACATATGGGAGACTAAACTACTCTTTACAATACCATTTATCATTAAATCAGCATTTCTTTTTAAACTCAATCTTTTATTCCTAGATGATCTATTAGTATTTTTGGTTGCATTTAGATTACTTGGTGCACAATAAAATACCATACAGATGCCTCAAACACAAGAAGGTGAAAGGTTTTTAGGTATGGTTAGATTATTAAATTGTAATTGTAAATCTTCTTTCGTAAATGCTTATTCCAAATAAATATTGAAGTATTACCTCAGTACAGACCTACGAAATAATGGTAAGTCGCTCCTTTAGCATAATGTTTTTCACCTTTTGTGACATCGTAAATCGTACCCAAAACTGCTAAGTACAATTTCGCATTTTCAATACCGTTGTAACGAGCTAGTTCGTCGTACGTAAACACATTGTTATTATTTACATTTTCGTTGTACAATATTCGAATAAAAGAACTTAAGTAAATGTCAAGTTCGTTTCGGTAATAAACGCCGCCTAAAACTATAACTATTGCTAAAATAAATTTTGAGTAACGTTTCATTGCTTACGTTACGCAAAGACCCGTTACACTCTTAATGTGATGACTGAAACGAAAAAAATATCCAGCTAAGAAATTCTCCACTGACGGAAACCACAAACGGAAGTAAATTTAAATTATTTTGTAATATTGAATTTATTTACATTTATTCTTTCCAAGTTAGCGGATTAAGATAAAATAAAAAAACATAGTTAAATACAATCATAATTGTTTTTGTCAATTGTCACTGATTGTTTGAAGCCATAGTTTTTTTTTTTGGTCCAATTTTTCCTTATTAAGAAAGGCAAGGGAATCTAAGCCCATACAGTCTAGCCATAGAGTAAGATTATTTATGATAAAGCGCATAAGTAAAAGTGTATTAACCATGATAGTACAGGTACTTATTAACTCCATGGATAGTACCTAGATGCATATTTTTTTAAGGGATTTTATGACCTGGTAACTAAGACCTTTAGGTCATGTCTTATTTTAATTTATATTCTTACTTTTATGAAAAATGATAATAATATAGAGTGAAATGAAATAAAATGAAGGTGATTAATTTGGGAAATTATTCAACTGGGATGAAATTAAATGAAATGAGATAGGATGATATGGGATGAAATATATTATAATCAGTAAAATGGTGGACATTTACTGAGATTTTATGCAGTGAACTTTTTGGAGGATCTCAAGAAGTTACGTCCAGTGGCTTTGTTTCATTTTCCCACATTTGTGCACTTTCACAGATATTAAACAGTTAATAATCCACTGTTATTACACATTTAAATCTGAAGAAACACTAAATAGACAAAATAAAACAAATCACACAACTTCAATCCTCGCGTTCCCGACAAAAAGTCCCGATAGATGCATGTTATAGGAAAGGATATATATAGATAATACTGTTGTCTTCTCGTCGAATCTTCTCAGTCGATCGTGATTCCGATCCGGTCGTAGACTTTGCGAAACACTGCTCTTGCTACGGCTAGTGCAAGCAAATTCCGAGGTCCAATTTCAATTCCAGTTAGAGCCAATGAGTTCATCTACCCGTCTGTGTGTAGCTGGAATAGCCCTTGTTAACAGCGAATAGAGAAAAAAATACAGTGGGACAAAACAACAATATTTTTTAAATAATTCATTCGATAGGCAAACAAAAGCTGCTCATGCTAACAAATTTTTTGTTATGAGGTCGAAGCCATGTGAATTGTACGGTAAGTGTATAGAATGGAATGTAATTGAAAACGCAATGATAAACATAATATTTATAGTGATGGCGTCTGTTGATGCCCTAAATACGTCCTTACGGATCCACCAGATACGCTCTTAGTGTTATTAGACGATTCTAGTTCTAACACTAGGGGCATAGCATAGGCTGCCGTAATCTTTGGACTCGCGAAAGAGTTCAATGATGTGAAACATAGTCCACAACATCAGTTCACTCAGATCGTACACCTCTTAGGAAATTACTCCCTGTTGGCGGAGTGCGTGTTCGCTCCCACGTTCTGGAACACGTCCGAAAGGCCTGTAACCAACCAGATATCTTCCAAGAAAGAAATGTATTCAATGAAGTAAGATGAGAATATACCCAGATTACAAAAGACGTAAAGACGTAGAATGAGAGGAAATGAAATAACTTTTTAGAAAATGGAGAAAATTTACGGATAATTCAATGGACTTTTTGTAAGAACCTAACTTCGAAAGGAAGAATATGAAACATTACTTATCACTTTTAATTTTACATGTAAATGGTGGTGGGTTCGCTACCATCTGTTATTAAGTGTTTAGCGGAATCCTTATACAACGGCAAATGAAAACCGTCACCCGCACTGAAATTTAAATTCGAAGTATTAATTGTATTCTATAACAGTTATCTCACGTTTCGAACCGAACTAAAGGACTCCTTCGTAGCAGAAATAAGCAGCAGGGTGATATCGTCTCGTGTAGGTTATAATAACATGGATTTTCTCATGCAACGAGCATGAGAAGAGTCCAAGCATAGGGGGCTGCCAGGGTTTGTTTCAGGCTCAGCCAATCCATTGAACTCCCATTAAATTCCCATCAAATTTACTGAGATTACATCATTTCAGATCATCCAACACCCGCTGTGTTGTATTATTTCACCGCATTTACTTGCATTACATTCTAATGCCTTTTTTATTTCATTCTGTAGTCTATTTGATTTAATTATACTTCATGCTATTTTACTATACAAACAACACACATGGCTTTGGCATTTGTTTTGTAGTTGTGGCTATCATAGAATAAAAGACATTAAATTTGACAAAAACTTGAACAGTGGTAGGGATATTTTCAAGATATACACCATATACACCAGTTAGAGCGTCGGTCTTAAAAACCAAGTACAACCAACTACAACCAAACGTTTGAACCAAACACTCGCTAGGGAGCAAGATCTTTCCTTGGTAGTTTCCCGAAAGCTATAACACTTTATAGTGATTAGTTTCTTTTGCTAGTGCATTAGGCAAATCAAACGAATAAGACATAAAAATTTAGCTGCAGACAGTATCAAATATATTTTAGCATGTAAAATGTTTAAAGATTCACGAGTCAAATTTATTTCGGAAAACCCTAAACTAATTTTGTAGCCTACTATTTAGCGTAAATCCCAACCACGTTTCATGTAATAATCTGCCAGCCTCATGGATTCGACTCTAACTCTTTGAGCATGAATGTATTAATAATATGTTCAGCTATTTAATTTGGGACTAAAGTTACTGCTACTGTTTTTTAGGCTCACCCAAAGAAGCGCATCGGCTCATTATTTACCTAGTCCGTAGCTCAGGCGCTAATACTATTGTTGGTAGTGCTTATTAAAGTATGACTTTAATATGTACCACCGTCTTATCTATTTATTTATTGTACGAAATATTGGAGTACTGTCACCTGAAAGATGCACGAAATATTTGTGTATTTTGGCTTGAAAAATAAATGTATCACAGTAATCTTAAGGTTTCACCTTATCCAGAGGTGGCGCCGTCATTTATTTCACCTTGATATATTTCGGCCCTAATAACCACTTATATCAGATGTACTGGGCTACATTGCTAATAGGACTTGTCTGCTCGTCTAATACAATAAAACAAATTAGCTAAGAAATAAAACAACAGTCGTTTTATAACGATTTATTGTACAAAACAATAATACATTAAAATTTACAGGTATGTTTAAATTTTTGGACTCAGGTCCCAAACACTGGACAATCATCAAAAATTATCCTTCCCTTACAGACACCATATTGCTCGTCGAGGCGTCAGCACTAATAGAAACAGACTCGGCTCTAGTTAAGCAAACTATAATATAATAGAATAAAAAAATAACAATAAATTAAATTAAGTGCTCTCAACTTAAGTACACATCGTCTATCGCACTGCTTTTGTCGACGGGCACCATGTAGTCTTTATTTAGAACAACGTAATATTATTATAACAAATCGATTAAACCTCCTAAACATACTGTATTATATACACATTATGAACAACATAAAGTCCTCTCTGATGGAGCTCAACGCTGGAGTGGCGGCTACGCTCTCCGACACGACATACACGGTACGGTCGCAACGGCGCGACGCGACGTACACACTAAAAGCCATTCGGTTATTACATCTGGAGACGAGAGCGGTAGAAGTAGCAGAGAGAAGCGGGTGAGGAACTATGTATCGGTGTCGTTTACCACTTGTCAACGACCACCTCGTTCGCTGGAAAACAACGAGAGCGTTAGTGTCGCCGGCGCTCGATCGGAGGCTGTGGTCCGAACTTACTGGGTCTTATGCAGATATCACAACCGTGTCGTTACGTGTGTAGTTTCACTGCGGGATCACAACAAACAAATAGTGTTCATGGAATATGTGCGTGCAGTGGCGCTGCGACGGTGTTCCGGCGCTTACAGCTTCCACGACGGCTGGGCTGGGGGCAGACAACACCACGTTAGTGCATGCGGGACTCGGGACTAGTCAGGTTAGGTCGGGTCGGGTCGGGTTGGGTCGGGTTGGGTCGGGTCGGGTCGGGTAGGGCGAGGTTTTCAATGACACTCGTAACGGGTTTAGGGAAAGTTCTGCAATTATTCTTACATACCGATCGAAAGTTTTTCTTTTAAAGTTTCTCATTTGGACCATAAAAATGTTTTGAATAAATGCAATTTTAATTAAATGCCAATTATTGGAATTTTCATATAGTTTTTTTTTTGTAAAATACACAATATAAAAACAAAGCCGGTATAAATATGTAATTAAATTATTTGTATTTAAGCTTGCAAAACTTTGGTTAGTACCAAACGTATTAGCAAAAACAAAAAGTGTTACTTTCTTGTGAGGATTCTGAACACATCTGAAAGTGGAATGTTGTATGTGTGCGATGTAGGTAGGGTGTTTTTTAGTTTGGATTTTCAAAGGGAAATAATTAAAACATTAATTGTTCACTATTTTAATGAAAAGTAAAATAGTTTGTATAAACGACTGTACATTCAAATAAGTTAATCTGGTATTTTTTCAGGGTACAAGGACAAATCACAACAACGTTTTGAGCATGCCCTCAAATTGTGCAGTGTATAGTGTTACATTTTCACATCATACCGCTGGCCGTAGATACCTGTAGTTGTGTTGAATGTGTATAAAGATATTGTAAGGCATTAATAAAATTATCTGTGTCGGCGAATACATTAACACTAAAGTTTTACTAAATTACTTAAATATCGAAAAGTTGTACAATCTTCTAGTAAAACTTTTGTGGCTATGTATAATTTAGCAAAAGATTTATATTTTAGACCTTTTTATTAGATAAAAAAAAATTGCACTCGGAAAATATCACCATGCAATGCACACATGCAAGATCACTTCATTTAATCACAAAAAAATCTTATGTACGTACGGACCTTTCTACCTTACAAAGAACTTGATAAATGGACAAAATTCATATTTACTTACAATTATATAATGTCTCGTTTCTAAAATAGATGTTTACCCCTTAATCCACGAAAATTATGTTCGTACATACATTACGTAAACAGTTTATTTCAATATTACTCTCTATTTCCAAATTCGTAAATAATGGTACATCAATTCATATTGAAATAAGGCTATTTTTCATTTGATTTGGCATTCAATAGCCCAGGTAGTGGCTGTAAGGCTTACACCTGTGCCACTTGATTGCATATCAATAATAATAAATATAACATTCATGGTTATTATTTTGTTGGTAAGGTTTATAAATTATTATAAGGCGAAAACAAAAGGTTATTATATGAAAAAGAAAAACGAAAATGCGTTAGGAATTGTTATAAAGCAGTCACAAGTGGAAGGACAATAGTTCTCGATTAAGACAGAACGCTGAGAAACATAACCACGTCCCTATCAATAACACGCTTACTATAAATTATGCTAAACTTACATTGCAGCTTACTATATTCCTAGTAAGTTTCAATAACACGTCTGTAGTCCAGGAGGACAAGGTACTGAGTATGTGCGAGTCCTTTATTAACATGTTAATTTAAAAAAAAGGGAGCTTCGTTTCATTTAAATATACAAAATGTACCTTCATAGATTTATTATCTAACTTATAAATACTTCTCCACAAAAACCATTTTTTGGTGTCACAAGTAAGCAGAATGAAGATCTTCACAGCCACTTCACATCAAAAAATCGTGTAGCATGTATAATGTAATCGGTAAAAGTATGAAAAATATACTCGATGTATTCTCGCCTCTAAAAATGAGCTCCAAACTTTTTATTGTCTCGCACATAAATAATGCACTAGGAGCGAGAACGCTCCGTCGTTTACATCTATCTACACCTAAGCGACACAGAGAACACTAGAGACTAAACCGGAGTCCTTCGTCGCGACCGGGACCGTGCACTAGGGATGTCACTTCACACACGGGTGCGTCAGAATTAGCATTCCAAACTGTTAGATGACGGGTACTGTGGTGAGCGCAGCTCACAGTCCATGTGTTTCCACAGTAGAATTCGTCGCGCCACCCGCGCTCGGGCGGGCTCGGCTAGTGGCTCGGCTAGTGGCTCGGCCAGCGGCTCGACTGTACGCTAGGGGCCGCTCGAGCGGCGGGGGGCGCGGAATTCGGCGGGGGTATTAGGTGTCAACAAACGGGATGGCGCGACACGCGGGCGGGCCGGCTTATAGTGGTCCGTAGATGATGATGCCAAAGAAGACGGCCCACATGAGCACAATCCATTGCATGCCGTGGAGCCAGTCTAGGACAGTGCGCGTCTCACCATCGGAGATCTTGCGCGCGACGAATTTGAGCACTTCATCCAGCAGTACCACGGGTACTGAGAACTTCATTACGGTTACCCACTCGTCGAGCGACAGCGGCGTCACTTGGAACACGGCCTGTGTACATAATCATGTTAAGGAAATTCATAGCATGATAACATGAAATCAATGAGCAATTGTATCAGAAGTGTCTTTGAAGCTAAATTTAAAAAACAATGATTAATGCGCCAGAAGTTTAGGATCCCAGTTCTACGAGTGAGAACAGGATGTTACTACTGCAGAAATAAACAAATCGGTGGGATTTGGCCTGCGCCGCCTTACCGCGTGCTCTATCAGATACGAAATCTCATAAAATCTATTTTATGATTAAAGACAATTTTCTAACCTCTGAAATAAAAAGTCACTCACCGAAAGAACCTCGACGTAGAGGATGACGAAATGAAGAGTGAAGGAGAGCGCCATGGAGCCGACGAGCCACAAGTTTGACCAGGGCGGCATGGTGACCAGAGACTGGTTCTCAGACAAGCTGTTCATGGCGTTTAACATCTCGATTGTGACCAGCACTGAGAGAGCCATCGTCATTGGGTGAGGGTCAGTGAACACTTTGCAGTCAACACCCTGTGAATATTTTATTTTTGTAATAAAGTATCATTTGAATATATTTTTACTGCCTATTAGTTATATCATCATATCTTACTCTTTTATTTCCTTTCAAAAATTTACACCAATTTTTTTTTCAATTTGGTTCCCAAGTCTAATTTTATTATTTTACTAAAAATTGATTTTTACCTTAAATTCATCACCACCGCTGATACATTGTAAGTGATGAGTGAGTTGCCAGTATGTCATTTGAGGTCCGTACGGGGAGTACATGAACCACCAGGAGGCAGCGCCGACTGTGGCCGCACCTACGTAGCCACCGATAGCCATGTATCTGTAAATTTAAATAACCATGAGGAACAGTGGACTCCAGGATATGATTACGCTCACTGTAAACATCACTTTTACCAAATCTCAACCGATATAACTATTATATACTAGCTGACCCGGCAGACTTCGTAGTGCCTCAATCGATAAATAAAAGACCTAAACTTTTGTATAAAATAAACTTAAAACAAACAAACGGAATCCGTCCGATGGGGAACACATCAAAGGAAAAACAAAATTATTATTTTTATTTAATTCCGAGCATTTCATATTTATCTAACTTTAAAACCTTCTCTGGACTTCCACAAATAATTCAAGATCAAAATTAGTCAAATCGGTCCAGCCGTTCTCGAGTTTTTGCGAGACTAACGAACAGCAATTAATTTAAATATATATATATATATATGTATATAATATATATATTTTCAACTGACCTGAAGAACAGCCATCCGGAGATGAGACCTTCGTCAGCCTTGCGAGGGGGCTTGTTCATGATGTCGAGATCGGGAGGATTGAATCCGAGGGCGGTAGCGGGCAGACCGTCAGTGACCAGGTTCACCCACAGCAGTTGGACGGGGATCAGAGCTTCGGGCAGACCCAGAGCGGCAGTCAAGAAGATCGAGACCACCTCACCGATGTTGGATGAGATCAGATAGCGGATGAACTGCTTCATGTTGTTGTAAATAGCGCGACCTGGCAAAGATTTATATGATTAATATTTGAGGTCGACCTCTCTGGCGGGTGAATAAATCCACAATTTTTCTGTGGATCTCTTATATGTGGTATTTACTGGTGGTAGGACCTCTTGTGAGTCCGCACGGGTAGGTACCACCATCCCGCCTATTTCTGCCGAGAAGCAGTAATGCGTTTCGGTTTGAAGGGTGGGGCAGCCGTTGTAACTATACTGAGACCTTAGAACTTATATCTCATGGTGGGTGGCGCATTTACGTTGTAGATGTCTATGGGCTCCAGTAACCACTTAACACCAGGTGGGTTGTGAGCTCGTCCACCCGTCTAGTCTAGTAGATTAGTAGGGTGGGGAGCTAGTCACTTGTTTCTACTCCGTGCCAACTGTTCCCGCATGTTTAGGATTTAATATAAATTGGTAATTGGTTTGTATTCACAAAATACTTAAATAGAATAAACCTTTTGAAATAGTATTTGTTTTTTGTATGTGTTTATCAACGGCAGGGTCGTTAACAACTTGCGTTATGCGGACGACACTATCCTTATTGCAGCATCGGAAGCCGATTTGCAAGCAATTGTGAATAAGGTTAATGAGTGCAGGGAAGAAGCCGGGTTGTCGATAAACATAAGCTAGACCAAGTTCATGGTAGTCTCAAGAAACCCGGATTTGAGTTCAAGCGTATCTGTAGCTGGGAAACAACTAGAGCGGGTACGACAGTACAAGTATTTAGGGGCTTGGGTAAACGAAGGATGGGAATCTGATCAAGAAATCAAGACCCGGATAGAAACTGCTCGAGCCTCTTTTAATAAAATGAGGAAAGTTCTTTGCTGTCGTCAACTGAATATAAAGCTCCGAGTCAGGCTACTCATGTGCTATATCTGGCCTATCGTCATGTATGGTTGCGAAACGTGGACCCTGAAAGAGGACACTACAAGACGCCTACAGGCATTCGAGATGTGGTGCTACCGTCGCATGTTACGCATTAGTTGGACGCAGAGGGTCAGGAATGAAACCGTGCTTCAGCGCGTTCATATGTCCCGAAAAATGTTGCCTTCTATCAAAAAGCGCAAGATAGAATATCTCGGCCACGTGCTCAGGAACGATAGATACATGCTGCTGCAGTTGATAATTATGGGCAAAGTGGACGGAAAGAGACGTGCTGGGCGAAGAAAGAAATCATGGCTCCGGAATATCCGGGAGTGGACCGGTATTGCCTCCGTCGAACAGCTGTTCCGGCTGGCTGCAGATAAAAACGAATATAGAAAGCTAACGGCCATCCTTCAGGATTGAAGAGGCACTGGAAGAAGAAGAAGATTTGTTTTTTGGCAAAATCAATATTGTGTGAATGAATTTCAATCAAAAGAAAAAAAGATTTAGTGACTAAATAAAGGACAACATTACCTTCCTCAACAGCAGCGACGATGGAGGAGAAGTTGTCGTCGGCCAACACCATCTCGGCGGCGGACTTCGCGACGGCCGTGCCGGATCCCATGGCAATACCAATCTCGGCCTTCTTCAGAGCCGGTGCGTCATTCACACCGTCACCAGTCTAGGAAAAATAACATAAGATTAAACTCTATCGATACTTCACCCAAGTGTCCAATCAAATATAAATATTAATGGCATTCGATTATATTAGTGAATATTTCCGTGGCGACCGAAAGTGAGTAAGTCCGCGAAAAGCTTACTAAATTGAATTACCCCATTATTTTATTACTCGTCGCTATCATAAAACACAATACTCTGTAGTATTGATCGAGATAACTTTAAAGTATTATAGTTTATAAACAGCAGCGCCCTAACGTAAACACAAAGCGTTTCTAATATGTGGTGCGAAATGTAAACATTAAATAATACCGGCGGACTAGCTTTCAATACACTATGAAGACATTGTTTGCGGTGTACACTTATTACGTTTTACTGATTTTAACAACTTTCAGTATATAGGTACTAAATAGTTTTTGCGTGTTCACTCTCGTTCGAGGCCTAATATGTTTTGGGTAAATACTGACCATGGCGGAGATCTCGTTCATGCTCTGCAGGTACTCTACGATCTTAGACTTGTGCGCGGGCTCCACGCGCGAGAACAGGCGAGCCTTGGCGCAGGCGCTGCGCTGCTCGGCGATGGGCAGGTCATCGAACTCGCGACCGGAGTAAGATTTGCCAGTGGTATCTTCGTCCTCTCCGAATACACCGATACGCCTAAAAACATTCAGATTAAGTATCGAGAATCAATTGAATGAATGGACCTAGAAAAGTCTAAATATTATACCTGCAGATGGCTTCGGCAGTGGACTTGTTGTCACCGGTGATGACGATTACGCGAATACCGGCAGCGCGACAACGAACGATCGAGTCGAAAACTTCTTTACGAGGGGGGTCCAACATGCCGACGACTCCGATGAACGTAAGGTTGACTTCGTAAGTGTAGAATTTGGTAGAGTCACCGAGATCCATTTCGTCGGGTTTGAGGGGGTTATCGGCCGTGGCCAGGGCCAAGCAACGCAGCGTGTCGCGACCAGTACCGTACTGGCGGGTCAAGTCCAAGATGCGGTTCTTCAGGGTCGTGGTCAGAGGAACCTTGCTGGTGCCGACGCGAGCGTGTGTGCAACGTTCGAGTACACCTTCGGGTGCTCCCTTGACAAATAGTTTGGGTCCGTTGCCGAGGCGCGAGGGTTTGAGGGGTGTGCAGTATGTCGACATAGATTTCCTGTCACGAGAGAACTCGAGAGTGAATTCTTTCTTCCACTTGGTCTCAATTTCTTGACGCACGACAATAGCAGAGGATCGGCGATCTAAGCCAGTCTTAGGAACATTGAAGGGATTCATTTTTTCAGCAAGAACAATCAGAGCAGTCTCAGTAGCTTCGCCGACCTTTTCGAACGCCTGTTTGAATTCGTTGAAATCAATAGCGGAGTCATTGCACATTACGCAGATGGTACCGATCTCGTGAAGAGCATCAAATTCGGCAGCCTTAACTTTCTGTCCTTTCAGATAAACGTCGCCGATTGGTTCATAAGTTGAGCCAGTGATTTCAAACTCGAGGAAGCTGCTGTCGCCACCTTCGATCTTCTCAAAGATGAACATGCGCGATACGGACATTTGGTTAGTGGTCAGTGTGCCGGTCTTGTCGGAGCAGATGACGGATGTGCAGCCAAGGGTTTCGACCGACGGTAGAGACCTTACGATAGCGTTTTTCTTAGCCATTCTTCTGGTACCCAAAGCGAGACAAGTGGTGATGACGGCCGGAAGACCTTCAGGGATGGCAGCGACTGCTAAAGCGACGGCTATTTTGAAGTAGTAGACGGCGCCCTTGATCCAACTTCCACCGTGAGCGGGGTCGTTAAAGTGTCCGATGTTAATGGCCCACACAGCGACACAGATAACTGAGATTACTTTAGAGAGCTGCTCACCGAACTCATCAAGTTTCTGTTGGAGAGGAGTTTTGATTTCTTCGGTTTCTGACATTTCAGTACGGATCTTACCGATGGCAGTGTTGAGTCCAGTACCGATGACGATACCGCGAGCTTTACCGGCTGCGACATTAGTACCAGAGAAGAGAATGTTCTTCTTGTCTTGGTTCACGGCGCGGGGGTCAGGAATGGGGTCGGTGTGTTTGATGACGGAGACAGATTCACCAGTCAGGATAGACTGATCGATACGGATTGTAGTGGAGTAGATTTTGATAAGGCGAATGTCAGCAGGGATCTTGTCACCAACGGACACTTCAACAACGTCCCCGGGAACAATTTCCTTGGCACGGATTTTTTGTACTCCAGATTTGTCTCCTCTTATGACTTTACCCATTTCAGGTTCGTATTCTTTTAAAGCTTCGATGGCAGATTCGGCGTTTCTTTCCTAAATAAGAATTTGTCGGATATATTAATGCTTAAATTCTCTTGAATTAATGCACTGCTTGCAATTTAGAATGATAATCTTACCTGCCATACTCCTACTACAGCGTTAGCAATAAGAATTAGTAAAATAACGAAAGGTTCAACGAAGGCTGAGAATGCATCTTCGTGCTCTTCAAATAAAGCTAATACCTGAAAATTACACAAAACCAGTTAAAACACTACAAATCGATGGGTCAACTGATTTGATTTTTATTTAGTAACATAAACGATACTCACGAATGAAATAATAGCAGCTAACAGCAAAATCTTGACTAAGAGGTCGTCGAATTGTTCCAAGACTAACTGCCATATACTTTTGCCTAGAGTGAATTGGTGAGTTTATTAACATGTATTAATGTTAAGATAGGGCATTGATTAACTCAAAGAGGTCATAATTAGAGTTTAGTTTAATTATGTCGCACATTTTTATTTGCGCTAGGGTACTATGTGGTTGTATTATTATTATTTTTTACTACTTTACATATGCATAATCATAAAAATTGTTATAATTTTCCAAACGTTTCTTACCTTCCTCCGTAGGCAGTTCTGTAAGAGAGGAAAACCACAATTAGAGCTTTGAACATAACATCAAAGGAGATCATTTAGTCAGCGATAAACTTATCAGAACAGGCGTGTGATCCATCTCGCCAGTTACGATCGTACATAAATACTTTAGATTCGTTTGGGGAGCTAAATTTCAGACGAATTCAGAAGACATTCGACAAATATTCGTTGCAAGCAAGACTGTTTTTTTTTTTTTTTATTATTGCTTAGATGGGTGGACGAACTCACAGCCCACCTGGTGTTAAGTGGTTACTGGAGCCCATGGACATCTACAACGTAAATGCACCACCCACCTAGAGATATAAGTTCTAAGATCTCAGTATAGTTACAACGGCTGCCCCACCCTTCAAACCGAAACGCATTACTGCTTCATGCAGAAATAAGCAGGGCGGTGGTACCTACCCGCGCGGACTCACAAGAGGTCCTACCACCAGTAAACCAGTATTTTTAATATTGTAATTGATATAATTGTATAACATAGGCTGGCTGTACATATTGTTTCGGTAAAAATAAAAACAATAACAACATGTGAATTTGGATTCTTATATGAGTATCCATTGCGTTTCCTCATTTTCGCGAAAATATTTGATTATAATATTGATATTTTTATGACATTAAACACGTAGTTCGACGATAAACGAAACAAAGATTGGCAGTGGCGAATTTTTCCATGAAAGAAGTGCGTGTTTCAATTCAATAGATAGCTTGCTTCATTCAACCTTTATACAATTGTACTAATACTATTAAAATTAGGATCATTTGAGCTTTATATTTTTAAAACGTTGTTTTATTAATGTCCTATGCTTTGTAAATATATTTTTAATCCCAAATATATAGGCGAGTCAATTTAAAAACTTAACTTGTAATTTCGTAGTTATAATATATATATTCTAATTAAATAAGACTCGCTCGCCAACGAAAATATAAAAAAAAAAATTAACCGAACAGCCAAGAATATTAGTAATAAAGGTTCAATTCAAGCGAATAAATAACAATTCATCAAACCATAGGACACTAACGATCCTATAAACAAAATCTTCTCTTTCATTTATTCGGTTATTCACATTGAACAAGCCCAAGAAACAATTTGGTTCTGATAAAGATTTTTAATACATTTCAGTCATTACTCTACTATAGTAAATCAAATAAAGATTATTCTAGTTTTTCAAGTACGCATCATATTATCACTGTGCGAGATTCATGCGTCAATATTCATTTCAAGATCGGCTCACGTGAGCAAGAGCTTATACGTAGATAAAACACGATTTTGAATTTTGTTCCTTAATGCAGACTGCATTTAAAATGTTTAATTATTAAATTTTATATATAAGTTTCTATCAATTTATTTCATGTAATCCATCATTTTATTATCATTACAGATAAGTAAATAGTTGTTTTTATCATAAGTTTACCTTATGGCTAACATGACATATTCCGTTTTTTAACATATTATTACGTTTGGTATGAAGGATTACTGTAGATGTTTTACAAAACGATACCCTATAATATTATTGTATAGTACAGAAACATTATTGCCGGAAGTGCCAATGTATGTTAGCAATAGTTTACTTTATTTTAGTTAAGGCATAAAGGTTATAATTGTTTAAAAATCTAATCTATAAACGACCTTTGATGGCTCTGGTTGGAAAGTCATAGCTGTAGTAACTATCACGTGATCATAACAACACGTACGTATTATGTTGTATGCTAATGTTAAAAGTAAATATAGGAACGAAGGTTGATTATTTATCAGTTTAAATCTTTTAATGCAAGAATATATCACAGTTTAGTCTTGACAAATACAATTAAATGCCACAGCAATGTGTCATGATTATAAAAAAAAAAAACACATTTCCTATAAATGTTGTGATTTAAGTATGCATATTTCTTATGATGAAAGGACTTGCACCGTCTGTTGATTGAACGGAATAAATCTATCTTGAATCTAATGAACTCTGGTGGTAGGACCTCTTGTGAGTCCGCACGGGTAGGTACTACGGCCCTGTCTATTTCTGCCGTGAAGCAGTTAAGGGTGGAGCAGCCGTTGTAACTATACTTGAGACCTTAGAACTTATATCTCAAGGTGGGAGGCGCATTTACGTTGTAGATGTCTATGGACTCCAGTAACTACTCAACACCAGGTGGGCTGAGATCGTCCACTAATTTAAGCAATAAAAAATAAAAATAAAAATTGGTTCGCCCAAGCGCATTGTGCTAAGAGCTCCGCTTTTATAAAATGAGGGAGGTCCGACGATCGCTAGCTTTTAGACTATAAAGTAATCACCCATCTAAGCAATAAAAAAAAAGGAACAATAATTAACCGAGTAGCGCTATGTACTATTACAACTAATAGACCACGTCATAAGTTTTGTGGTCTGACCTGTTCCATGTTCAGCTAATGTTGACGTCATCGCGGCTTTCGTAATGAGTTCACCAATGTTCCGGTTTCAATTGTCTCTCAATAAGCCGTAACGTATTAGTTCCTATAAACAACACTAATTACGTCCTAGTCAATCATATCATTGGCTATCTAAACGTTTACTGCCTTGATCTCTGTTATTAGTGGAACTCGTGTGAAATGAATGTTATGGATTCTATTTGCGTACAGGTTGACTGCCAGCTGAGTCGTTAATAATGTAAGCAATTAGCTAGCGCGTCGATAACGCCAGGTCAGCATCTGTGCAAATTATTAATAAAAATTAAAAGTAGCATTTGAAACACAGCGACCGCGACGCTTGGCGATATGCTTGTATCATTTCGAATACAATTACGTCACATAGATGCAGACGCGCGTCGTGAATGCTAATAGCGTTTAAACAATGAACCTCTTTTTTTTTTAAACTAATATTTAATTGTTTTCTTTTTGTGTATAACGAATGACATTGACAGGTAATTTCATATGCTATTCTGGCGTAAACGAATCTCTAGATCAGAATGTCATTCGGACTATACTAAGTATTTATTTAACTTAACATTTAATTTACTGGGGCATCATTGTACACCTGTCCACCTTGCTAAGCTTAAAATTATAGACTCTGACGCCTGTTCTTGTGATACTGGCGTGGGGGATTTGAACCATATATTTTTTACCTGCCCCCTATATGATAGATCTTCTTTTTTGAGCAGTTTAATTTTCCTCAAAATACCATTTCCTACCTCTGTTAAATGTTTACTTTATGATGAAAAGCAAAATGTTTATAAATTATTATCCAAATTTATAATTGAAAATAATATAAATAAAAATATATTCTATTCATACATGATTTAGTTTAATATTTTATATATATATTCCATAATAAAAATATATTCTATTTATACATGATTTAGTTTAATAATTTATATATATATATTCCATATTTTCCTTTACTTCCTAATCCTCTGTCCAAATTTCCGTTACCTAATTCTTACAATTTTATCATGCTTTGGTTCCCAAGTTTTACTACTGTCAGTGGCTAAATACATCAATATGTAAAAGCCAAAAAGAAGGGACAAAAAAAAAACATTTAATCATATCACAGACGTTTGATTTGAACAGATTAATTAAATATAAATTGCCCGGCGTGGAATTATCTAGACGTCTTATCTCAGTGTAAACAAAAAAAAAAACGCCAGGTGAAAGTACGATTAACAATAATAGCGTCGCCATGCTCCGTTGTTTTGTTCCATTTCATATACGAGGTCTTTGCAGTTTTTTTTTGTAATTGGCAGTGAAAGTTTAAAATGTTAAGAAGGTCGATATTCACCAGACTAACTTTTTTTTTTTTATTAGAAAACCTACGTGCCTTTTTATTTTACTTTAACATAAAGACTGGTACTATTTTTTTTACTGGGTTTGTAGAGCTAACGGAGCATTCGGTGTTAATTGGTTACCGGAGCCCATAGACCACATGTTAACGTGAATGCCGCAGGTCACATTGAGACGTGAGGTCGACACTAAAAATGAATTACTTAACAAATTCCTCGTTCACACCTGAGCGCTTGATTGCTTCGCGATTAAAATCAGCACTTATCACCCGACCACCAGTGGAAATATTATCTAAATTTGTAACATTTTAAAAAGAACAAACGCTCGTATTTATACCTTGGCAGTTAGCGGGGTGTTGCACAAAAACTATGCGCAGACTGCTTTCTATCGAGTTTTGGAAAATGCAGGAGCGCCACACGTACCGTAGCTTCAAGTCTTATTTTTATTCATATTTCTTCTATACGTCCTCTTCGAAATACTCATTCTTCTGTATTACTAGTGTATAGTAGTCATGTCTACCCATTTTCCGCCGATGGATTCGACCACGCTGACTGTACTATATTTACGTCACAGTGTCTTAAGAGTTTAATGTCAAATAGGGAGCAGCTCTTCTATCCGTTTTAGATATTTTCAAAATATTTGTTTCCCACGTGTTTCAATTAGTGATTAACTAGTGATTTTAATCGATTCGCGAAAACCTCAAAAACTACTATCATGACGTTACACACACTATCCTCCTGTAGTGAATCAGAAATAAAATTATGTAACTGAATATACACATACATTATTACAATAAAAATGAAAACGGCACAGTGAATACGCGTCAGCCGCGTTCGTAGACGCAACCCGCCAACGTAGACCGTCCGAAATAAACTCTTGTATCTATATATAATATTTCAGGCAGTGGGTACTCGAAACCGTTTGCGGCAGTCGTCAGCATTCCAGATCTCCTGACTTGGATTTTTTGTTTTTTTATTTTATTTCATTAATAAGACATTCCACCCTGAAACGTCCATTATCAGTGTCCGATATCCGTGCTGACATTTAATCGTAAAGAAATAGAAACTTACTTTGTTCATTAAAACATATGTAATATTATCTCATTATTTATATGGTAGACTCGAATTTATTTACGTTGTATTAATACGCAGTGAATTTAGGCTGTTATCACATGCGACGCACGTAATCCCGTAGGGCCTATACGAATAATATTCTATAAATAATATAGAACCGGTTTATGTTTGAAACAGATTTTTTCGATTGTATTCTTATTTGATATATTTTAAAGACAACTATCGTTTTTAACTTTACTTTTTTTGTTTTTGCAATATATAGTTTACTATGTAATAATTTAATTATGAACCGCTACTGAAATCCTGTCACGTTTCGCTGCGACTAAATATTAAAAATCAACGATTTGTTCTAATGCGATGATCCTGTTATTTATTATGTGTACTACGCCAGAAACTTATCCCTGAAGTATAGAACAAGAGTAGCATAAGGTTGGGAAAAAAACAAAAAAAATACATTTTTTAATAACAAAAAAAAAATTATTATTTTATATTTCGAACCTGACAGAATTTATGTCGAACGTACACAATAATTAAGTATCTGTTCTCGTTTGAGGTTTTCCGTATTGTGACCGAGCCGCAAGTAGTGAACTGACGCGTGGTTTATGCGATGTTGCCCGATGTAAAATAATCGCTCGTTTTACGAAGCTGAAAAAATAAACATTCGCTAGTCTAGGTAGGTCTTGCGTTGCCTGCGTGTTTTAATCGTCAATGTTGCTTGTCCATCCATTACGGAGGTACAAATAATGATAGAAGAATGCAGACTACGGCAGTGGGTAGAAAATTATAGCTTTCTTTCGTTTATACATAAATTTAATGCTGCTTATAAATTCGTTTGTTTTGAGAATTTAAATTCATTGTCTTAAATCAAATTGATAGATAAGTTACTGGTTTGTTCGAAATGTTCGATTCTTTTTTTTTTAATGTTATTGAAATATGATTTATATTATGCAATTTCTCTAAATCAGTTTGTTGATGCCGTGTTTTTTCGCCAATCATATTGGCAATTTTTTTGGCACATTTTTTTATCGGGTATTATTACTACGGCTATAATACATAATAGGAATATTAAATTTACTTTCGACTTTTTCTAGTTTTAATTTTCTTATATCATTTCCGGTGGTTTCAAAAACAGAAACGAAATATGTGACTGCCTAGTATTTCTTAACAAATTAAAATAGTCCATTCATTTGTTGTGTTTAATATTTAACATATTTCAGTTTCTAAACGTATTATCTTTCAGTCTTATACATGAATATATTAGAAATCGATATATTTTCCTACCTAAGTCTTAATAAAGGCCGAGGGACTTGTTGCGAATGAGCATTATACGTTAATGATACGTTGTCACGGCTGAAGGCATCTCCCCGGGCCGTAAGCTTGTGCACACGCACCACTGGTAGCCTATCCTCGCTGTGGATGCTGGCGGCTATACTAAAAATAGCCGAACACTGGACGTACGCATCATCCATCGATCAATTATTTCCCTGTAATACTGCACAAGCGCTGTCTGATTGATCCACAATGTGTGCTTCTAATGTAATTTAATAGGTATCCATTAAATATTTAAAGAATATCAACCGATCTAATTCGAAAATAGAGAAATCGAATAACGTTTACAAGTTAATGGCAAAAAAGACGAATGTGAAAAGCTTCCCGTCGATTTTTATTACACATTGTAAATAAATAGAACAAATAAAACTACAGAATTTATATCACTATAAACGAATCAAGGCGATAAAGTTATAAAACTGAGGCTATGCGTATTAAAATTTTTAAATGGAAATATCATTCACAACAATTAGATTCATGATAAACAAGTGAAGAGATTACACCGTGAGTCATTTGTGTTTCGATATGTCGTCGGAGGTCGTCCGCATAGCTAATCTTTTTATTTCTTTGTTCTTAATCTAGTGTTTTGCTACTCTTGTTGTTTGATAAGAAATAATAGTAGAACGCGAAAGAAGTAGTAGAAACAAATACACAGAATTTTTATATTTTACTAACTTAAAAAAGCAAAACAGCAACCTACCATGCCAATATATACATAATAATATGTATTTGACATGCCAGTCGTAAATACACTTATGTGTTCCCAATTTATGACTTTCCAAAAAACCATTTGACAAATATGAGATCCTACAGTACTTTCTGAATAGTTACGATTAAAGCGTTCTTAGTTTCATTTCGTATGTAGTTTAGACATCTCGACTGTTGATTTTAACTTGAAGATTTTAGTCAATAATCCATTGACAGATTACCAGTAATTTGAGGCGAAATAACCATATATCCCTTTGCGTAAATGATATTAAAAGGCATCAGAATTTTATTTTAATATGATATTTTAAACAGGCACTGTTAGGCAACAAGGATAATTAAGTGATACTATTAAATGCGATTACTTTCATGGTTGCTGTTTATCACGTGCGTTTTGGACTAATATCAATTATTCAACACGTCTGCCTCTGCAAATATACACACCGAATTTATTTACATTTTCTCTCCTTTCGAAAAGAATTCTTTAAATGTTTTTTTATAAGTGTATGGTGGCCCTGCTTAATTGCGAAGAATTTTAACTAATGGCCGTTGAAGTAATAAAATTAAATGAGCTTACGTATGTTACGAATAAAATAGATTAAATTAATTCACCGAGATGAATACCTACATCATGATATTTTAACACAATAAAAAGAACAGGTAAAAAATACTATGAAGAAACAAGGTATATGTTTAGCAATGTTGTATTAAGTTTTATCACTGTTATTAAGTCAGTGAACTTCTTAGAAGGTTTTTCTTGACTTTGATCTTTATAAATGGGAAACAAAGTCATAAGAATTGATATTGCCTTTGATGACACACATTATTACTAGGTATGGTGAGTTACGTAAATTGAGACCTTAGATCAGTAGTAGCTGTAAATTTATTAAACTAATAAGATACTGGTCAAACATCAAGCCTTCTTGGATATTTTATTGGTGAATGAACTCTGAAGGTCATTGTCCTTCCGAGAAGCGGGTCTCATTCCTATGGATAGGTATTTACAACGCAAAACTGCTAGTAACAAAAGTGTTTATGAAAATAGTCGAAAATACTTTTTATGTAAGAGAAGAGGCGACTGCTACTCAGGGTCACATTTCATAAAAGTACTTAAAATTCCATTTTTCATATTAAATTGTATTTACGCATCGCGTCATTCTGACGTCAAACTTAATGATTCTATAAAGGTAAATTAATCAACTTTTATGTGTTTAATCTTATAATACATTTTAATAATTAAAATGTATTTAAACAGTGGATTGTGTAATAAAGGGTATCAATACCCTTGAGACTTCTATTTTTAAATATTCTTTGTCAACAGTAATGATTCATGGCCAAGTGTAGTTATCTGGCAAAAAATCAAATTTTACTTTAGTAACCATTTGAATTTTAAAAATGTAATGTATTTACTGCCTCTCGCTCACTGACTGCTTTCTGTTTAAATTTTCCACAGTAATTTCAAGAATATTACAAATGCTTGTCTTATGTAAATTTTGTTATTAGATATTACATAGATATTCTAAGTACAATTTTTTTTCAGCATTAAAACAAAACACGACTTGACCTAGTGACTGTCGTCAAATCACAGAAATGTATATAACAAAGTTTCAACTTGACACATTGTACTAGAGATTTTTTAATGTCATTAATTCTTTTTTAATGTTGGCTTAATCCTAAGTTAAAATTAAATCAACATTTTGAAATGCAGCTTATCATTAATATTAAATGTTTGTTTTCCTTGCACTGGAAATATAAACGATCAAATCTGCATGTGATACTAAACCAGAGAAGTTGATTAGATTTGAACTTTAAAATGTAATTTATGAATATTTTATTGAATATTTTACTGAATATAATTTCATTCTGATGTTTTTGTCCTGTCCAACCAGTTATTGATTATCAACAAGACATAAATTTTGTTTGTTTATTTGATGATTGATTCTAAATGATTCTAAAGTTCACTAACAAATTGTTAGAGTATTCCTAAGATTATAACTTACTTTATTGATTTTCCCTTTCATAAACAAAATAGTTCTAATCATGTTTTGATTTTAGGATGTTTATGGTCAGCAATACCAACTTTTCATTAGATTATTTCTAACTGATTCCACTTTCCACTACAATTGAAAGATGATTAAAGTGTAAATGGAATTTCAAGGGAAGGGCTCAGATCCATGATCCACTTTCAATACCTAATCTGGTTGGGATAGTGAGGCTTAGGATCTAGGGCTGCAGTTAGGAGTGTGTTCTGAAAATTTTTAGCAGTTTTAATAACAAATTTTGTTTTTAGTTGGTTTGGTAAAAAGTGAGTCATGCTTATAAAGTAGCTACTGTTCTCCATTTTTAGAAATCACTTAGCAGTGAGCTATCAGGAAATCAGCTTTGAATGTTGAAAACAAAGTAAGAATTGTTGGTGCTTGCCGCAACGATTACATTTTTGATTGTAATTTTTAAATTTTAATTGGTGTAATAGAATTCTAACCTTAACTAGTTGGTATAATTCACAATGATTGAATGAATGAAAAATCACAATGAACTTTTTCACAAAAAAAATTCACAATTATGGTTATTATTGAGAAAAAAATACTTTAATATTTTTAAAATGTACAGAAAATTTCAATATAATCTTTCATTATATATCTGTTCTGATAAGTTTGTAACTGAAATAAATAAAAAGATATAGATTTGCATGTGAATTAGAATAAAACTTACCATTGGGTCCATATTTATCTTGGTTCCTTTTTATTTGGTCTGGACTAAGGCCTTTGTCTGGGTCTGTGCCAAAATATTTTAAGACTTCTTCCACGGATTTCGTGTGAGCGTCCTCCATGGTGGAATTACTATGTTGCCGTCAGTTCTAGAAGGTAAGAAGAGAACATAGGTTAGAAATGACGAGTCATCATTAAAAGTTGTTAACAATTTTAGGTTAGGTTATATTTTGAAATATATAATAACACGTAAGTTAAATTCATTTAACGCATAAAAATTACGTTGTGAATAGAATTTAATATAAAATTGTTCACAAAACTATAAAAACGGAAACACTGATATTATGTATTACTTTGGTATAAATCTGCTGGATTAATAGGTCACTGCTGTTAGAAACGTTAAAAATTTTGGGTGTGCCATATTTTATTTTAACTTGTATTATCTTTAGTAATTCAATTTTAATTTAGCAATAAAAGTGCACATTGAGAATAATAAGGGACTTCCTACTCCGTAGGCACAATCTGATTACTACACCACTCACCAAGAAGTTATTTAAATACATGAGAAGGACAGTTTTCAAATAATCGTTCACTTAACTAATAACGTCAAAAGTAATTGATTATTCAAATTAAAGCAAATTTTTGTACTAATCTAATACTTTTTCTCGTAAATATATATCATAAGCGACAAGAACACGTATCAAATGCAGCCGTCATTTTTTACAAACTGACGTGACGTAGCAGAAGTAATCATCACTAGCGCCACCTTTTGTGTATTTTTAGAATGTGACATGTCACATCACCTTCCTTTTAAATATCTTTTTTTTGATCAGTGAACGTGAAAAATATGAAATTTAGATGTAAGTAAACAGTAACTAATTTTGTTATTATGAAATGTAACTTTTTTACAAAAAAGTTGTTGATTTAATTTACGACTGTACATCAATGTGGAGCCATGCTATAGGTTGAACGTGTACCACGTGACTAAAAGCAGTGAAAAGCTATTTCGGTGCCAAAGGCGCCTACAAATTGCGGTATTTTTAAAAATCCGAAATTTACTTCGCGTTATGTAACACTTATACACTTATGAAATTCACAAACTTCCTTCAGGCAACTGTTAAGGCACTGAATGAACACTTCGCATTACACTCACGGTTGATTTGTTTTATATTGGCAATGAGGAACTTACTGAACTATTTTTCCGACAGCGTCGGGAAGGAAAGAAGAAATAAGAGTGGCGCGGGAGATGTTTTCCCGCCGCGCCCCGAGTATCGACTCCCGGGCCAAGAGCGACGATTTTAGAGCGGCGCGGGCGCGGTGGCGGGACACTAGGAGATTGCTTTAATTATTTTGGCAACAGTACCCGATGGCACAGTCGAGCCGTTTTCCAGGGTTGCATGTCGCGCACCGTCCGCCGTCCTATGATGATCTTTTTATAGCGGGTGCTACCCAGCTCGAGTCCCGGTACCAGCTGTCTCTTAACTTTTGTTTACTTTTCCATCACGTTAATTTTATATCTTAGGTGATTTTAAAAGGCAGGTACATTTACTT
Organism: Bombyx mandarina; assembly: GCF_030267445.1. Taxonomy (NCBI): domain Eukaryota; kingdom Metazoa; phylum Arthropoda; class Insecta; order Lepidoptera; family Bombycidae; genus Bombyx; species Bombyx mandarina. The sequence goes on from NC_143217.1 coordinate 4,235,520, forward strand.
GACACCTTTTATGTACGTCCCATAAGTTTTAAAGTAAGTGTGTTTTGATTATGAACTTGATCGAACATGATTTGACCGTGACAAGAAACCACTGTCCGAGAATGTATAAGATCGAGGACATGAACTTGAGTTTTTTGTAGGGAACTTTTTCTTGTTTTGCCTGTATTATTATAACTCATCAAGTCGTACCAATTTTGTATTAAAACATTGCATTCTAAGATTATGTAATCAACTGGGTATTCTAAATTCATTGAAGACAATCGATTATGGAAGATTATTAAGGTCAAGATCCGTGCAGTTAATAGTTATGCGACCACAGTCTTTTCAAGTTAGTCAGGCCTTGTTTTCTTGTATTACTCTCCACATAAGTCCTATCTTAACAGTACTAAAGAATTTATGGTGAAAAGGTGTTACGTAAGACCTCATGAGTGATCATCAATCTGCCTATTTAGACCGCGAAGTATTCATGCATTTTGGTTGAAAGTGCAGGATAGCTGTGCTATGCATTAATTCTTTAGCAATAGAGAATTCGTCATCATAATTCTCTGTCTTTCAAATATTTTACAAGAAACTATAATTAAACTACAATAAATGTACATATTTAATATAGTAATAAATTACAAATACATATGCTGGACGAGTTGTAACCACGATTTAAATGTTTTTTATGGATAGCGACGAAAGTTTAAAACAAGTAATTTTGAAATAAGGAAAACAAGCAAATCACTTTGAAAAAAATGTGATCAATCCCCACCCAGTTGAATAAAACCAAGAAGTTTAAGGACGACTTAATTGTGTTTTAAAATAGTGCATGTAGATTTCATTGTATGATCTAGGTTGACAGTTAAACGTCATTGAAGTGTTTTGATGTTGAACTTGGCAGAGATTTTAACTTTGGTCGTATGACGCTGATCGATAGTGAGAAGGATTTTTCGTGTCACTAATAAAATAGGTACGGTCTTTCAATATTAAAAATACTGTAGTGATTTTCAACGTTACAAATTTCCTTCCTTAAAGGTATTCGTTTTATGAAATGAAGTTTTAAGGGTTTTAGACGACCTACGATGATTATGACAAAAAAAAAATTTGGTAAGGAGAGATTTTTAAAATGGCAATTTTTTTTGTACCGAGAATGGACCCTTCAGTTTACTAGTCTCTAACTAGCTAGAAATCTACCTAATCTATCTAAAGCCAAGCTATCTACACTATCAATTAATAAGATGGTTTTTAGTTAATTTATGAATTGAATCTGAATATTTTATCAAGGTGCTAGTCCATAGGATTTTAATGTAGACTTTTTATTAAAAACATCCAACTAGCAAATACAACTCTCATTTTTAAATGAAAAACATAAAATTTTAAGAAGTAAACACAAGATTCAGATTGATTTAGATAATAACTATTCTTCATGACCTTCATGCCTTTGCGATTCGTAAGACCTGAGCTTGTGATTGAAGACGAGAGATTTCAAACTATCGTAATAAATTTTTATTATTTATAGATAAGTAAAGATTGAAAATTAATTTACTTAAGAATATTTTTTTATAGGATTAGCTCGTGAATATTAACAATTTATTGCATTATAACATATTGAATGATATATAAATACATTTAAATATCTATCAATCAAGTTTATCATTAAATATTTTAAACATTCATTTTATTTATTACAATTTATTGCAATCATACTTGTTTTAAATACTCGAAACTTTCTTGAGCTGACGAATTTGAACCAAACATAAACAAATTTTTAAAAAATTAACTATTTTCTTTAAATTCCGTATCCAAAAGGCCAGGAATTGTCCTTATAGCTTTTTCACTCTGAGACCACACCACGATAATCGGAATTATGTCGAAATTAGGTTTCAAAAAATTTGATTTGCGCCTGATTGCGATTTGATTTGATGAGTGAAATGAAGAAGAATGACAAAAAATGAGTACACGTTATGGTGCAGATTTCCAAATTAGTTTTATTTATAATAATTTAAAGAGTAGAGAGATATAACTGTTTAAAAAAAATGGTATTCTCCAAAATTTCAACATCCTTTCATAGTCTGTAAATTTTGAACAAAAAATGACTAGTAATTCTCATTAAAATTACTTTGAACAAATAATCTTGATATTTATAAACGTATCTGTATCGTACTCAATTCTTATAAAGTTACTTAAAAATTTAATTTTTTATTTTAGAGTGAGATAAGTAAATATAATTTTAAACTAAAATTATCGTAAAATCCTGAATAAGAATGGAGCATCAATAAATATCAATAGTAACGGCTTGATGCTAAGCCACGGATTTCACGTTAAGTCCAGAAATAATTAATTGCAAAACTTAATGTAGATCAAACAATATAATCTGCATGAAGGAAAACGATGAAAATAATTTAAAAGACGCCGTAAAATGTTTGCCATCTAAAATAGAATAGGATCTGGCCCGTCTTTCATCGGACTCGTCGGAATGATTTGCACATGTTTATTCCTGATATAAACGTTTTAACTAGTATCTTCCCGTAATACTAATAAATACGTGAATATACAATATCGATATATTACGTACCTACTAGCGACCCGCTCTCGCTTCGCTTCGGAAGCTGTAATTTATTATTGATTTCTCCACTATTTAATGGATGTTATTATACATATAAACCTTCCTCTTCAATCACTCTATCTATTAAAAGAAACCGCATCAAAATCCGTTGCGTAATTTTAAAGATTTAAGCATATACAGGGATATAGGGACAGAGAAAGCGACTTTGTTTTATACTATGTAGTGATTACACATAGGTGAACCGGGTAATCATTTTTCTGAGTTACGAAGTACGTCGAAGAAATAAAATTTCATTTAATTGGATTCGTTTCATTTAGGTAACTATGTTTTCTAAAATAGCAGATTCAAAATAGTTGCCTTTATTGTATTTTTTTTTTAAAGTCGTTTGTCCGTAGGTAATGGAAGTGAGTGCAAGAGCGCCAACCTTTTTATCCCTTATGAAGTACTTACATATAAACAAGGTAAATGACATGCTATCAAATTGGATGTTCATCTGTCACGTCTTATAAAAATAATTTAAAATTAATCCGACGTTTTGCAGGGGTTCAAAATCATGTTCAAAGATTCCGTTACAAACATACATACGTCTGAAGCTAATAAAAGCGTATTAAAAAGTACATTCCTGGCGATCCCATCTATATTGTATATTTTTATTTCACTAAAGAACCTATCATGCTTCATCAAAACCTTTTTTTTTACATGGTCCTTTAGAAGCGAGTGGGCATGTCCATGTTATTACCAAATAATTATTGTAACGATGATATTGAGACTACGCCAGGTGATAAATTCATATAACATGATTTTATGGCTCGTAAATTACTTAATATCAAAAGATCATTTCGTAAAGAAAAATGTTTTCGGTTTTTTTTAAGTTCCATTTGTCAATTTTTATCTTTTGTAGTGTTTGCCAGATTTAAAATAGCTCTAAAATGCTTAATGTATGTGGTTTGAAATTAAATTGATAAGTATACATTTTTTTCGACCACGTTATATTGTACATACTCTTACGCTTACTCTGTACATATGGTGTTAAATAAAGTGTTATATTATTATTATTATTACATACATTGATACAGTTATTATTGATTTTAGCCTTTATTTCAATTAGACCATTGAAAACTTGATAAAGGGATACCTTAATCACCATAAACTTTCACGAAATGGTATGTTATACACGTTACTGTTTGCTACATTGCTTTAGTAATTCAAATCATCATTATGCATATTTAGATTTACCTAATGCTTTACGTGACAAAAGTAAGGTTACAAACACAATGGCAAAGTTTAATTTTCCGTAATCCATAAAAAATATATCAAGAACGAGGTTCAATAAGCTATAGGCTCCGTCAATAAAGGCGACCGTTCGTTTTATGAACCGATTAAAAATCACTCTAGTTTGACTCGCGTACTATTTCCGTTATTTTACAGCCCATTAATTAATACATTACATATTTCAGATATTTGTGTAGTAAGCTTGTTATAATTAATTTTACTAGTCATATCGTAGTCGTTCGGATGCTCTAATTATAAATTCTGTTTTAGTTGCTTTAGCACTGAAATTAAATGATTGAATTCAAAACTTGGACTATTTAATATAAATTTGAAGCATAATATTATAATTATACTAGCGACCCACCCTCGTTTCGCTTCGGAAACTGTTATTTATTATTGTTTTCTCCACTATTTAATGTATGTTATTATATATATAAACCTTCCTCTTCAATCACTCTATCTATTAAAAAAAACCGCATCAAAATCCGTTGCATAGTTTTAAAGATTTAAGCATACATAGGGACAGACAGATATAGGGACAGAGAAAGCGAATTTCTTTTATACTATGTAGTGATAATACATTGTATAATACTTGGTATCACTATTGTCAACGACAGTACAAATTGGTATCTTTTTGGAGTAAGCGCCGAAATGCACTTTGCTCTTTACCATACTTATTGGATCGCATATATTTTTCTAATGGGCGCATTAAAGAGAAATTTGCTGACACGCGTATTACACGCATTGAGCGCTCGAGCTGAAAGTTCAAAGCTTATCGTTTTATAAACTACTAGCGACCCGCCCTCGCTTCGCTTCGGAAACATTAAAACACACATGAAACCAAAAAAATAAAATAATTTTTTTTTTTTTAAAAGTAGCCTATGTTCATAAGGGACAATGTCGGCTTCTAATGGAAAAATAATTTTTCAAATCGGTCCAGTAGTTTCGGAGCCTATTCGAAACAAACAAACAAACAAATCTTTCCTCTTTATAATATTAATATAGATATAGATAAAATTTTGACAACGTCAGTTGTGTATGTTACAAGCGTGGTACGAATGGCTATAAAATAAAAAATTTAATTTGCCATTTAATAATCGAATTCCTTTGTAGTTTTTTTTTATTGCCCTTTTAGGCAGACGAGCATACGGCCCACCTGATGGTGAGTGGTTACCGTCGCCCATGGACTTCAGCAATGCCAGGGGCAGAACTAAGCCGCTGCCTACCGCTACCAAGCCGCTGCCTACCGCAGCCAAGCCGCTGCCTACCGCAAGCCGTTGAAATAGATATTTGTAGCTACACAAAGCTATCACTTTAGTATTAAATGGTATGTACTGTGTAAATCCTATATGGTATACCTTCGCGGAAATATATTAGGCATATATATATACATACAAGAAGACAGTTTAGAATGCAAAGTAGTTAAGTGAAACAAATAACAATTACTACACGTGTATTGAATAAACGACAAATGCCTTCTACTTTAAATTAATAAGCTAGGATTTAAATCTGAAAAACGATCTATGCAATTCTACAGCTGACTGCATATTGTAGTGCTCGCAATTGCTGATATTTTTATGTTAATATTATCGTAATCAATAAATGTATTTTTGCTTTTTGCACTGCACGTACGTGGATGTGTGAATTGTCGAGGCGCAGGGTGAATGGTCACGTATGGCGCGAAAAGTATTTTTGTTTTAATGGCAAATCCCAGAAATAGCAATATACTAAACAAAAGGTACAGATGTGCTTGAAAAATCCTTGATATAGGCATCCTCCGGCAACCATGTTGCTAGGGAGGGGACAGACAGACAATTGGGTTTGTGAGACGATAATGACACCTTTCAACTATAACTCTGCATTGCTCCTTCAATTTGCCTTCCTCAGAGGTTGGCCGGGGATCGGCTGACACTACCGTTTCCACTCAATATGGTTAGTCATGCAAATGAACATTGTTTATTGTATGATGGGACAGTGGATATTCTTAATTCCTTTAAAAACGATTTGGTTTAGTGACTTTTACTCAATAATGTCATCATCGGTTCATCGTATTAACATACGATTGGGACTTCGATTTCATGTCTCAGGGGAACGGTGCTATTAATTTTGTACTGGCACTTAAACGCTCCGGTAACCACTACGAAAGCAATATCTCACTTTGTATGATATTTGCTTCTCTGATAATGTATGGCGATAAAAAGTTGGAATAATTTCGCTCTCTCCAATAATAATTGATGATGATTTATTAAAGTACGTTAATTTTTATATAATAATATAATTTAAAATAGGATACAAAAAAGATTACCGAATTTTTGTTTGTGATATAAAAAAAATCACATTCGATATTTTATTCGGAATTGTGTGACCCGCATTCAACGAAAGATAAAGTCAATTAAATCGCCTCGAAGGCTTTCTGATGTTCGTCACGAAATCGCGCAACTCTACCACCGCATTCTGATCTATAAATAGTAACTGAAGATCTGTAATGTTTTCCAGAAATTTTATGTTTTAATGCTGTGATCATGAAGGCGGGGTATTCGCGGTTCTGCCGTTTGTTGTTATTGGCACGGCTTTAAAGACTAACTTCGATTAGTCCTGCTGATTCATAAGCAGCTTGTGTGTTTTTCCTATCGGTAATTATGTCGATTTTATTTAGAATCGTTGTCTATTCTTGATTCGTGTTGTTATAGAGAAGCACTTAGACTGGCACTGTTGAATATACTTAACAATATCGCATACGTTTGACTGGTACGCTTTTAAAATTCCTAGATAATGTAACGAGCACACGCACGAATATATTTCGATAACGAATATAGTTCGCGCGCATACAAAGATCTTTGTAAGGCTATTCGTCATCTGCAAATAAACGGTCGAAGGTAATAATCGAAATAGAATTATTGTATGCGTGTACAAGTGTGTCGTAATAGTCAGTTTTGGCATAACTATACTGCGGCAGTTGGCGGGACATCCGAGGATTTAGATCGAAGATGTTGGACATACTCAGGAAGGTCGGTATCAAAGCCAAACAAGTGATTTATAACAATATCGAAAATCGCCCTCGAGATTGCTTTGATCAAACAAATGTATTCGGTATTAATATTGAATATGGGCTGTATATTAGATATCAGCATTAATCTATTTTACTTTTGTATTTTTATACACGCTGTCAAGGAATCTATCTTCTATCTTATACTTTTAAACGAGCAATTCTTGTATATATATATAATCTAAATCTCCGAAACGGCTCCAACGATTTTCATAAAATTTAGTATACAGGGGATTTCGGGGGCGATAAATCGATCTAGCTACGATTTATTTTCAGAAAATGTTGTTTTATTCGTGTTTTCAATAATCAACTTTATCGATAATCAACTTTATGACTCTTCGCGACATCTATTGGCGAATAATAATACTATTTTTCTTAATTGAGGGCAACTAACCGTTTTAAAGATACAACAAGATGGCGTTAACAAAAAAAAAAGCAAAGCTCGGTCGTCATCTAGTATATATAAAAATGAATTGCTGTTCGTTAGTCTCGCTAAAACTTGAGAACGGCTGGACCGATTTGGCTAATTTTGATCTTGAATTATTTGTGGAAGTCCAGAGAAGGTTTAAAAGGTAGATGATAAATATGAAAATGCTCGGAATTATATAAAAAGAAATAATTTTCTTTCGTCGGACGGATTTCTTTTGTTTGTTTTAAGTTTATTTTATACAAAAGCTCAGGTCTTTTATTTATCGATTGAGGCACTACGAAGTCTGCCAGCTAGTATGGGATAAATTTATCGCAAACTTTTAGCTCGTCAATGATCTCAATTTTTAATTAAATTTTGAATTGAGATAGTAATCTCAACAAAAATTATAGCCTTAAATTATTTACTCATAATTTACACGGCACCGATCTAGATTTGAAATCTCTTTGATCTCGATTTTTAGCTTGAAGTATGCAGTGACGTCTGCCGGTAAATGATCAATTTAAATTCTAAAAAACTACAATATATAATATAATACGTCTGGTCTATATTGACGTCATAGTATATTAAGTGCTTTGTTAGAATATTCGTGGTTTTATAATCTGAAATGAGGAGTATTTTTACAGCTGGCAGTTACTGCATAAAGTAAACATTACTATCGCGATTCAAAGTATAAGCTAACCATTTGTATTATTAGAAAAGTAACGGTATTTTATTTAACGATCAGTTTTTCTCAGAACAACTCAATAATTCAACTGTCTATTAGATAGAATAAGTGGGAAAGTTTCACATATATCAGATGTTGAATTTCATCCGAGACCATTTAATTTTATGGTCATGTAAATGTTGAATTACTAAACTGATAAAATTCTTGTTTCCTTTATCAATATGTAATTTTGTGAACCTTTATAAAATATTAGAAGAAAACATTATTGTGGAAAGGCGTATAACGTTCATAGCCTTGTTCCTCAAATTTTAGTTTAAAAAAGCTTTCTTTAAATTAAAACAGTTCATATACCTACATTAATTCAATACTAGATTTGTAGAGCATCGATTGGTCCGAAATGCGGCATTACACACGCGAATACGAATTGAATTATATGAATTTTATTCGCGTCCTTTTGTTATAAATATAATAACTTCTCAATTTTCTTTGTTCAACTATTTAATCATCATTAAGAGATTAGTGTATTTTATTATTGACATGTTGATCAAAATAGATAAGTGCAAAGTAGGTCAACATAAAACACATTATAATCAGGTTCTGTTATATTGTTTTTTATGAGAATAGTTTTACTTGCAACTAAGAGATGATGTTGGCAAATGACGTACTAAAAATATATGGCGACTCGTTTCCTCTCGATTATAAGATTGAAATTTTGGTTCTTGATGATGTATTGTATTAATCCTAACTACATACAATAAAATGCGCGTAATACCGGCAAATATTTAAAGTAAACTGTTGGTAGTCTTGGAAATTTACTCTTGTGATATTAGTCTTCAACTAAATAAATAATTTAATTTTAAATTTCCTACAGCTAGTCCATGGAATCCACGGAAATTGAAGAAGAAAATAAATTGATACGTGTCGTTCTCAATATCAGTGCTATGATCAGTACAGTTTCGCTAATTATAAAGTTGTCTGTTAACACATTGTAATTTGATACATATGTTTAGATGGCGCTAGGTATAACGGTTTGCATGATAAGACTTTATTTATCTTTTGAACATTTGTAATTCTGGATTTGTGCTTTCTGGAGTTAGACAAGCAAATCGTAAAACCGTGACATACATAAGATATAAATATTTTCGTTACGTCACGGACTGAGGTGCTTCAATTTTAAAATGCAAATTTTAACGTGTGAGTTCTAATGAGACTGTCACTCGATTTATCGATTTCACTCCAGACAGCACTGGCTTCCATCACAACCTTATCACCGTCCGATATCTACATAGCAATCTTTCAAAACAAATACACGAATAGTACACTAAGGTCCGTTTTTAAAGTCCAAAAATCACATTCCCTTGCTTTATGGTAACACTGAACAGTCACTGCACTATTCACAATCCGCTGGCAACACCTTCGCGTAGCTTAAATTAACTTACCGTTTCACTTATAGCTTGGTCCCGGTAACTGGTTATTGAAAATACATAGATTGTATTTTTTTTAGGTATATAAGTATTATCGAGAGAGGTTAGCGCGCCCCATGAGGACAGCGTCGTGATTGTGGCGTTCCGGGCGCGGGAGCAGACACCCGCCTGTTTTATAAGTTCCGTAGTGGGCAGCGGGCCGGCTGCCAGCGATCGAACTCTCACTGGCATACAAATTTGAAAACCACGATCTGATAAATTAAACAAACGTGTTAACTCACAGCAGTAGAGCTTATAATCCTGTGTTTATGAATTCGCCGAATGCAAATAAACTTTATCAGTTCCGGGCTTACTGATAACGGTTTGATATTATCTGAATACCTATGCAATTAGTAAGATAGTTCAGTCTCGATCAACAATTAAGCACTGATTAAGGATTACGTTTTTATTTATTTTATAATACAAAAAAACGTATCAATTGTTCTACGAGATTGCTACGACGTAGCAAATTATTATTATATTGTATTACTACTTTTATTAAACCAATCCAAAAAAAATTACAAGTAAAGTTTACTGGTGGTAGGACCTCTTGTGAGTCCGCGCGGGTAGGTACCACCGCCCTGCCTATTTCTGCCGTGAAGCAGTAATGCGTTTCGGTTTGAAGGGTGGGGCAGCCGTAACTATACTTGAGACCTTAAAACTTATATCTCAAGGTGGGTGGCGCATTTACGTCGTAGATGTCTATGGGCTCCAGTAACCACTTAACACCAGGTGGGCTGTGAGCTCGTCCTCCCATCTAGCAATAAAAAAAAAACAAAAAAAAAATTTACTTGCGAAATATTCTAAATTTTTTAAGTTTTGCTTTGCCAACATTTTACAGTACTTGCTAACGATACTTGGTAAGTACAGGGGATTTTAGACTGATCATTTTATGACTTTAACATATGGTTTATTAATATGAAAAATTATAAATCTCATCAATCGAGATAAAATATGCTTAACTGATGTTATAATTGTCATAAATAAATAGATTTTTTAAGAAAAGGTTCACATTTTGCTGTACTACATCGTAGCAGGATGGCTACGATGTTTATAAAAATATGGTAAAAACTCGAAAACATTCGAGAGCATTCTACTGCTTTATTTAATGTTTGTTAATATAATTTAATACTGCTGTCTTTATATAAGCTGAATTACGTAACTTCTGACATTAGGTTAATCAATACCGTTGTTGTATAAGTTTTTAGCAACAATCTTATGAACAGTATCATATTCATAATATGCGTAAACACACACAAACTGTACAGAGCGTAATGCGTAATACGCTTTGTGCTTATTGGTCGACAAAAGGTCGGCATGTAGTACCTATGTTACTTATTTTCATTACAAAATTCCTTAGAATCCTTTTCCTCCCTCAAGTTACTATCAGCTTTTCTTAAATACTTCTGTATTGTGTACTGAAAATTTGTTGTATAGCCAATTTCACATATTACGCTTATTTAAGTCACATTGTCGATATATCAATGGCTTCTAAATTTGATTGTAATATTAAACAAGCTTTGTCTTTGATTTTCTTTGATTATCTAGACCTGGTTCTCCAGTGTGGCAGAATCTAATCGGTCCGGCCTTATATTGATCGTCCTTCTCGATATAGCAAACTATCTTCTGGGTCATTACTTCGATAGTTCTAAATAGTGCACTCTTTCCCTACACAATCTCTGCAAGATTCGTAAAATCATGGACTGAAACGTACTACAAACCGTTCCTTTTTTGGTATAATTTTTACGTACTATCTATGACGTGTCTACGACGTCTACATACTATCTACGTATAATCTAGAATGATAGCCTTCATGAGGTTATGCCATTTCAAAAAATCTTCTTACTGTAAAAAGCAATGCCCTTAATAGTGTTCAGTGCTATTGTACTGACCTAATAGGTAATGTTACGGTTTCCGTATGCGTCTTGACATTGGCAAGTCAAAGTATGCGTTTGGCAATGTTAACAAAGAATCAAGCATTAGTTTGGCAAGTATCATTCCGGTCTGCTGTATGATCGCTGGCATGCAGTGTCCGAACACCAGACATATGCGTGCGCACTTCACGTCTGTCAAGACCACTATTAATCTTCGCCACCGGTTGAAAACTTCCAGTACAATGTATTGTATACGTATATTGTCGCTAGGTAACAGCAGATTGTCAAACTGTATTTATAATATTTTCAAAAAATACTTACTCATTTTTACTGTCAAAAGGTTGAGTAACGTACTTTAAAATGGTATTGGAAAAAAAGGTATCGAGGTAATTGATTGGACGAATTAAGGTTTCATTTGATTGAAAACTCAAACGAAACGATTTCAAAAATACAAAACTTCTAAAACATGCCGTACACTCTCGAATTAAAGTGTAATGTCCTTCAAATGCTTTTGTGAAAATTTCGAATGATTGCTTTTTTTTCTCACAATCTAATTGCGTTTCCATTAAGCCACATAACCGTATATTTTGGAATGTTTTCATGTTGAACTGTCGCCAAAACGTGATGCATTAACAATACTGTTATAAATCACTTGTAATGTTGTTCGTTACAATATAGTAATATTTTTGCCGTCTTAGTACGACTGTCAATATTTATGGGGTTTGTCACTGTGATAAAATGCTCTCGAACATATTGGACGAACATCACTATTTAGTTACTCAACAACATGTCGTTTTAATTTTTTTAAGTTATCTGCACGGCCTTTTGGCTATGTGTAGCATAAGTGACTTAGAGGTAATGTTTAAGTTTTTAATTTTTGAATTATTTTCTGAAAATTGAGGAGATACAATTGATAGTTCGACAGAAACTGAATCACAGACCGAATTATACTATGTATTTTTAGTTTCTGCTCATCATATATCTGATATTCAAATATTCTTTAATGTATATTTTTTATTGCTTGCATGGGTGGACGAGCTCACAGCCCACCTGTTGTTAAGTGGTTATCAGAGCTCATAGACACTAACAACGTAAATACCGTCACACGTCTTGAAATATGAGTTCTAACGTCTCAATTTTTATAGTACAACAGCTGACCCACCTTACAAACCAAAAAGCATTACTGATTTACGGCAGAAATAGGCGGTGTGGCGGTACCTACCCGTCTGGGCTCGCAATATATCCCACCACTAGTAATTACGTAATTAAAAATAATTGTAATTACGTAATTAAAAATAAAATTAAAAACAATTAAAATTTGATTTTTATTACACGATGTTGTTCCTTAATCGTGGAGGTACGTATTTCATTAGAAAAAGTGGTACCTGCTTGCGGGATTCGAACACCGGTATAGTTGCTTGATACGATTGGCTACGTCTTAGCCCTTAGGCCAAGAAGTCTTTTTATTACAAATTCTTATTACAGTCTATTGGTTTTTTGTTATTGCGAGGGGCTATCAGGCTTAAACTGTATTCTCTTAGAACGAAAAAAGCTCGATATATTAATAGAGTTCTAGTGATCGTGGCGCGCTCGATAACTCCCCGGTAATCGCATTTTCTGCAACAATAAGTGCGTTAGATACAGCTGTAAATAATGTTTAGCTTTTATCGGTATACAAGGGTCGGCAGGTGATTCCTGGATGTGAGCCAACTAGCCCACGCACATCGTTCGCCTACTAAACGTTACCTCTTTATACAATTTTGATGCGTATCGTATTTCTTTTGAGTTTAAATTTCCGTGAACCGTTCCGTTCAAATCTTGAAATTGATGTCCAAATCTCTGGTGGCATCTGCCTTGAGGTATATGTATTTTTATTTTATCGCGTTTATCGCAGGGCCATCGAGAGATGTTCTGAATGATAAATCATCGCAATATTTTTATGTTTAGTTTCATGATAGGTATTTTTATCTATCTTTGTTAATTTTGGAGATGCAATTAATAAAAAAACAAAAAAACATACCGTGTGCTTACCGGAGCTCATATCTGAAGACTAAAAATGCGCTCATCCTAAGACATGCGTGTTGTGGTATGGTGTAAAACGTATATAAAATTATTACTGGCTAAGCTATAATTACTAGTGGTAAGGCCTCTTGTGAGTCCGGACGGGTAGGTACCACCACCTTGCCTATTTCTGCCCTGAAGCAGTAATGCGTTTCGGTCTGAAGGGTGGGGCAGCCGTTGTAACTATACTGACAACCTTAGAACTTATATCTCAAGGTGGGTGGCGTATTTAAGTTGTAGATGTCTATGGGCTCCAGTACCCACAACATCAGGTGGGCTGTGAGCTCGTTCACCCATCTAAGCAATAAAAAAAAATATATACAGTATAGGATGGTGAATTGGCCCACCTATGTAGAGCAATGAAAAGGTCATTCAAATAACATTGGATATTTTAAATCAGTTTTACTGTTAGAAATACAAAAGTATAAAAAACAATGTTATTGATGTTTCGTATTAGAAGGCCGCTTAATTAGAAGAAAAAAAAACTGCTAATAACCGAGTTCTTCTCGAATTCGGTGTCGTTTTAACCCATGGCGTGACACGCGTCGCTGAGCGTACGACAGTGACACTAAAGGTTTCAATTTGATACTTTTGTTTTGTAGAATGTCACGCACTTGGAGATTTTTTTATTTGTTTAGTCTTTATAATTATTAATAATATTTTTTTAATCGTTAACACAAACTTTAATGACTACTCCATTGTTTATTCTAGGTGCACGGTTTCAGTTTGTTGGGTTTTTTTTTTTTAGTGCTTAGATGGGTGGACGAGCTCACAGCCCACCTGATGTTAAGTGGTTACTGGAGCCCATAGACATCTATAACGTAAATGCGCCACCCACCTTGAGATATAAGTTCTAAGGTCTCAGTATAGTTACAATGGCTGCCCCGCCTTTCAAACCGATACGCATTACTGCTTCACGGCAGAAATAGGCAGGGTGGTGGTACCCAACCGCGCGGACTCACAAGATGTCCTACCACCAGTAATTATGCAAAGTACAATTTTGCGGGTTTCATTTTTATTACACGATGTTATTCCTTCACCGTGGAAATCAATCGTGAACATTTGGGTATGATCACTACCCAATAATCAGTGTTTAGCAACTAGTTGTTAGTTTGAGTAAGTGACGGTTTATTTACAACAAACAGTGAACGAGACCTGTTGATGCCTAGTCATAAGTTTGGATCTGAGATTCACGGAGAAGGAACTCAGTCTAAGGTCGGTTTGCCGCGACCCTGAATATATCTAGATTTGTAGCATATATATTTTTGATGTAGCAACGGAACATTAACTTCGTTTGAAATAAATAAGCTCGAAACAAACGTACCTACGTCAAAAAAATTTACGACGGCATCAATATGATTTTATATTCATATTTTTGTACGGTTTTCATGTGTGATTTTTTTATTTGTTTTCGACAAATCCCGTTACGTTTAAAGGCAATCGAGGTGTTCTGAAAAATTATGAGTCAACTATACGTCACGGAAACAAAGCTACTCACAAAAAAAAAGTTATAAATCTCTACTGTCTAGTATATCGTCTTTTTATTTTTGGTTCATTGCACAAAAATAAAAATACTAGTAATAAGAAAAATTGTGCAAAGGCACAACCCAGCTATGAGTTTTCAGACAGCAAACCACAAATGCTTAGATCATCAAAATCGTCCAGCCGCTTAGAAGTTGAATGACAATGCAATTAAAAAATAATTAGGATATATTAGTGCAACCTGCTCTGCTATGACTATTGATAATTGTATGAAAAACGTCGATTTCTCGAATCTACAACAAAGAGATTCTCTGGATTACCAACAACAACGATTAAGATGCAAGTGTATCAAGTTACATCTAATATTAAGATGCAGCTGTATCAAGTCACATCTTAATCGCACGAGTAGTTTAGGAAGGCCTAAATGATTGTATGCTAATAGGTATGCCTGCATATAACCTCTGCAATAGGTTGGGGAAGTCTTTTGGAATTATGTATGTATGAACTTGTAATAAAATCCCTTTGGCTATACTATTTGTATCTGACTGGTTTTGGTATAATTAAAGGTTTAAATTTTAAAGAAGATAATTCCAAATTCAAATGAGGAAAATGTGGGATTTGTATTTATTTTTCGTGCTGTCAAGATGAGTGAATCTAATGAAGAAATTCCATACATTTTAAAATTTTACTACCAAAAAGGTAAAAATGCAACGCAAGTCGCGAAAAGAATTTGCGATGTTTATGGACCTAGTGCAGTGTCTGTGAGAGTAGCACAAATTTGGTTTAAGAGTTTTTAATCTGGAAATTTTGATGTTAATGATGCGCGTCACTCTGGTCGCCCTATTACGGATAAAATGGATGCCATTTTTGAAAAAGTGGAGCAAGATCGGCATTTCAGTAGTTACGACGTAGCTGAAGAATTGGGAATTGACCACAAAACAGTTTTGGCGCATTTGAAAAAAACTGGGTACACAAAAAAGCTCGATATTTGGGTACCTCACGAGCTCACTGAAAGAATCCTAATGAACCATGTCCTCATTTGTGATCCTTTATTACAACGTAATGAAACCGAACCATTTTTGAAGAAGCTGATAACTGGTGATGAAAAGTGGATCACGTACGACAACAACGTGCAAAAAAGGTCGTGGTCAAAGGCCGGTCAGGCTTCACAGACTGTGGCAAAACCCGGGTTAACTCGCAACAAGGTGATGCTGTGTGTGTGGTGGGATTGGAAGGGCATTACTCATTATGAGCTGTTACCACCAGGCAGCACCATCGATTCTGAACTCTACTGCGAACAACTGATACGATTAAAGGAAGAAGTTGAGAGAAAGCGGCCGGAATTAATCAACAGAAGGGGTGTGGTTTTTCATCATGATAACACTAGACCTCACACAACATTAGCCAGTCAGCAAAAATTAAGGGAGCTTGGCTGGGAGGTGTTAATGCATCCGCTGTATAGTCCTGACCTTGCACCTTGAGAGTTCCACTTGTTTCGGTCTTTTCAAAATTCTTTAGGCAGTTTCAGGTTAACATCACGAGTGGAGTGCCAAAACCAATTGTTGCGGTGTTTTGATCAGAAGCCCCAAAATTTCTATAGCAATGGGATCATGTCCCTACCTACAAGATGGTAAAAAGTAATCGAACAAAATGGTCCCTAAACAGTTTAGTTAAATGTTAATAAACTGTATTGAAAAATGTTGTGAATTTTCTTAAAAAAGGCGAAGAAACTTTTTCGCCAACCTATTATATACATATCCTTCAAATCCTCCTTCAAAAGGAGTTTCAACAATCACTTTCTGTCTCAATAATCAATTTCTTTCTTTTGTATAGCTATCTCATATATAAATAAATATCTATGTATGTCTGCATGTATAAATATATAACATAAATGCATACAAGTTTATACATACAAGTAAATACATACTAAGTTTAGACAACTTTTTTTTTTTAAATTGTTTCTTTGATTCGTTCTGATTTTGAATCTGTTGTATGCCAATGCAACAAGATCTGCAAAAGAATATGATGTGTATACGTAATCCACATTAAGGTTGTCGGTATTTATTGTGTTCTCTTGTGTTTTTTTTTTTGGGAATGTAATTAGCGAAATATATTAAAGTACTTTGAAAGCTCTCGACATCTGTATGCATTTTCTCGGGTCAAGAGCCGAATTATGTGTTCTAAATAGTTTGTTTTATTTGTTTTTAATTGTGAAAACAAGTTGGACGTTGTCGTGTTTTCGTTACGAAATAAAATTAGTTGGCTTGGGTTGGTTTTACATTAAATTAAATGTTAATATATTGACGTCAGTCAGTTTGAACAGTGTTTGATGGTGCGTAAATGTACTACTCGCGGCAGGGTCGTGATTGAAGTATTATATGTACTAGTGGTCCCGCAGTAGTCGAAATTCGACTATAATTAATTGAAATTATAAGTTTCAACATTATTATGGTCCGATTGTTACAGATTTCGCCAAGACTACACTATAGAGAAATACTCATAATATTAAAGATAAACTATTCTCTATAAGTGTAGAAAATTTCATACTCCTCCGTCCGCGCAATTTTCGTAAAAAGGGATACAAAGTTTTTGTTTCACGTATTAATATATAGATTATATAAAAGTTATTAAATATTTAGTCTGCGATTTAGGCAGTCGTTACTGCATTTTTTAACAGAATCAACATTTAAGAAAGGGTAAATACGATTGACAGTTAAGTTTGTTTCGTCTTGTCAAAAATTAAGAGGGCAAATCAAACAGCAGTAAATTTTACGAGATGTAGACCGACGCCCACAGATCGAGCGCGTATGACCGTTCTTATAATATCGACCGCAACCTAAGAGACGCGTATAACAATGATTAATTTGAAAAAAACAAAAAAAATGTTGGCAAGTGTCCATGCAGAAATTCTCGTGACGGGTCGCAGTAAGATTTGTTGGAAATAAAATGACCTGATGTGTGATTTTGTTGCGTGTTGACACTGTCACTACGGGCCTGGTCCTTGCAGAATTAGTGTGGCTCCATATCTCTGCTCTTCCATTTCTATCGAATATGCATAATGGCTTCCAGTTTAAAGGGTGATTAAGTGAGAATATGCGAGTAAGCTGTTTTGTTGTTTTTATTTATTTATTTTTTATTGCTTAGATAGGTGGACGAGCTCACAGCCCATCTGGTGTTAAGTGGTTACTGGGGCCCATAGACATCTACAACGTAAATGCGCCACCCACCTTGAGATATAAGTTCTAAGCGCTCAAGTATACTCGCCTGCGGGATTCGAACACCGTTGGTTGCATCGCTAGTTACGAATGCACCGGGCGTTTTATCCTTTAGACCACGACGATTTTTGTTGTTCGGTGATCTAATAGTGATGTGATTGATTTTGAGAAATATAATATAATATAGTACACTTCTTTCGTAATAAACGAGTTACCCGTATCACGAAAGAAGAGTAAGCTATGCCGATGCTATGTATATGTCGGCGTAACGTCACTATTTACACTGTTTCCTTAATGTTACGCATGTCAATAGCTGTTTGAGACGGTATTTAAGAGAATTTATACTTAATTACGAGTGACTATTGGCACACAAAACATTTCGACTCGAGCAGCCGACTGAGGGCGAGCTCTCTGTTTTTATCGTTGTACATTCGAAATACAATAATCGGAATTCATTGGAAAAGTGAGTCTTGATTACTATCACTATGGAATGTAATTATAATGAAGACAATGGCGTCAGCGATCCTGACGTCATCATTTTAAAAACACTATGGAACGAGTCTAGTCATATCCGTCCTAGTCCATTGAAATGTTACATTTTTTAGGCCTTACCTTGCGTTTTTTAGAGGACGCAATTTTATTTTTTTGATGTGTAGGGGGTAATTGTAAAGTTAAAATCAAGTTTGTGGGGTCGCCACCCTTGTCCCACGGCCGCCATCTTGAAAATAGGGGTTGAAACGGTTTTTACGATATATCTCTTAAACTATTTATCCGATAAAAAAATTATTAACGTTTTTTGTTGCAAATTAAATTCTCTATAACTTTGATCCAGTAACTTTTTGTCGTAGAACTATAAATAAAAAAGTTATAAGTGAAATTCTGAACATTTTCTATTTTCAAGATGGCGGCCGTGGGACAAGGGTGGCGACCTCACAAACTTGATTTTAACTTTACACTTACCCCCCCTACACATCAAAAAAATAAAATTGCGTCCTCTAAGAAACGCAACCCCAAAGTAATAATTCTTATATGCATATATCCGTCAAAATGAAATTAAATATGTTATAAAGCTGTCATACTGGTTCCTGGACGGCATGCTTTTTTAGAATCCTAATAATTTTTAGACATCGTCAATATTGAAATCGATAACTTGGCACATGTTTAAATTTTGAAAATATCGTCGCTACAAGGTTTAAGAGTATAAAATCGTCTTGAGAAGGTTGGTTTTTGGAAGATTGTAACTTAATAAAATTATAATATTGTAAAGGTACAAAAGGAAACAATTAAAAATGTGTGCAGTTCACACGTGGTAGAATTAAGGCTTCAGTTGGTATCATAATGCACTAATCACATTTTCTCGTAGGCTAGGCTATGATAAATGTATATTTTTGTCTCTTTTTAGTGCCACTTTGCGAGTATCATTTCCATTTAGTGGTACAGTGCAGTAAATAAATTGGAGAAGTTTTAACTTAAAAAAATACGATTTAAAAGCTTAATTTAATGGCTGATATTTCTATGGAGATCACATTAATAGAGTAATAAATGCTCCACATTTAATTACCACAAGCTAGGAATTTACCCTCTGTAATGGAAATAGAAACAGGATTAGAAAATTTATAGGCATACCTCAAAAATCGAACCCCGTGGAATATTAGACACCGACGACAGGGCTAATGTTCATTGTTTATTCTTATTTCTCACGTAGAAGTAGCGAATGGTAATTAAATCTAAGCCAAAAATAAAACAGGGCCAAAATCGTTTGACAGTGCATGTAAATTCGATCCGCGTGCGTCAACGTTCCATTAAATCCGGAAGAAAAATTAAAATTCAGCTTTCCAACTAATTTAATTTTAGCCAAAAGATTAATATTAATTGAAATAGTGCCAACGTGAAAAACTAACTGATTAAGTAACCGTTCCGTGGGATCATTCCGTAGACAAAAAAGTGAGTGACAAAAAAACACAGTGACAGATTTTGAAAACAATTGAAACATAAGAACATTGGATAGCAACATAATTCTGCAGCTTTATTTTCAACACAAGTATATTTACACATTAATTACGTTGTCCGTTATATGCTGTGCTACGGTATTTATGTCAACTTTAATTTTGATGTTGATGATGACATTTGCTTACGCAAAAAATGTGTTGTTATAAGTTTTTTGATGCTGACGCGAATAAAAGCTACCTAGAAATTTTCGCGTTTCACATTCAATATTACGAATATATAATACAATTTCAAATATCTGTGAAAATCAATTCGATGTCTATGGGCCCCACATAGTTAAGTGAGCTTGTCGGCTCCTCTAAAGTTCTAAACCATTAAAAGCGGCATTGTCATTTGGTCAGAAGGCACCGGCTTCGCTATGTACTCAGCACCGCGGGAGTCCATGAGCAACGGTGACAATTCACCATCAAAGGGAATGTACGCACCTCTGCAAACAGTGCTAAAAAAAAATCTAAAATTTTTGAAAAAAGTAGTTCTGTATTACTACTATGAAACTTTCACACGTTCTACTTTAAAGGATAGGACCATCGTTATTTCAATAGAATTGAGACTTCAAACATCATGTCTAAAAGTGCACAGCTAACAATGATTATGGACAACGGCATCTTTTTAACACAAGCCAGGCTGTGAGCCCACTTATACTAAAGACATTTATATAAAGCAATAGAACCTTACACATTCATATGTAACTAGCTGACCCGGCAGACTTCGTAGTGCCTCAATCGATAAATAAAAGACCTAAACTTTTATATAGAATAAACTTAAAACAAACAAAAGGAATCCGTCCGACGGGGGACACGTCAAAGGGAAAACAAAATTGTTATTTTTATTTAATTCCGAGAATTTTCATATTTTTGTACCTTTTAAACCTTCTCTGGACTTCCACAAATAATTCAAGACCAAAATTAGCCAAATCGGTCAAGCCGTTTTCATGTTATGTCGTGACAACGGAAAACGGGTTTCATTTTTATATATATAGATATGAAAAGTGAATTTCAAATCTTTGAGATTAGTTTCTGTCCGTTGTAATACGTAGCTTACGTGATTTCTGCGTCAGTTCTACGTCATTGTGAAATATTAAGTGCCAACCCAGTATCAGCTCTGCTTTTATCGAACTAATGTAAATAAGAAAGTAACTAAAACATTAACTTATGATTAAAAACCAAAATAATAAGAGTATATCTTGCTATGAAGATCGTAATTAACGTTAATTATAATAATGGTAA
Source organism: Bombyx mandarina (assembly GCF_030267445.1). NCBI lineage: Eukaryota > Metazoa > Arthropoda > Insecta > Lepidoptera > Bombycidae > Bombyx > Bombyx mandarina. The sequence continues at coordinate 4,256,808 of NC_143217.1, forward strand.
AATTTGGGAACGATAATTTAATTTCAGTGCAAAAATTCAAAACACGTATTAAGTGGTAATTATTTGATTAATTTTGTCAAAACTTCTGTGAACTTTTAAAGAAGTCTGGACCATTGGGTAAATTCTACTATAATCACAACATCCGGATGCAGATAATCGCAATTAATAGTAAAGTACCTATCTAAAAAATTTTACCGTAAGAAAGTAAACCCCGCAATTTGTTTAAAATTGTGTATTTACCAGAGGTAAGGAATATTGTAAGCTCGGATAGTGAGGCACTACTATCTTGCTTATTTCTACTGTAAAACTATCATACGTTCCGTTTTCAGTGAAACAACATGAAAATATTACACAATTGAGTATACGACCTCATGACCCATGGTAGGGTGGCGTTCAAGCTATGACCTCTGTGAGTGACGGTAGACACTTAGCACTACACAGGCTTAAAGCCTGTCTACTTATTCAAAGCAAAATTTTGTAAAAAGAAGAATTCAAATACGTCTTACATATTCTCAATATAATCCGAGTAATACGTTGAGAGAGCGGGCATAAATCTGTGGATGTGCAGTTTGGTATAAGACTAAAATATCTAAATATTATGCAGATATTACATTATGTACGATCACCTTGAGTGCAAAATTAGATAGTTGTATATCTGAGCAAGTGCTACTCATTGGTGTGAAATATTTTTAGTGCGTATGTTACGGCTAATGTTCGTATTCGCTGATACCCTGATAAACAACGTTGGCCGTCTGAAGCTAGATTAGTAATGGTTTTCATTTCGAAAAAACTTTCCAAAATTTACAATTGCAATCAATCTTATAAGAATTAGTGCGAACATTCACTCATTTTAATTTACTGCATCCTGCAGTTAGTTTTGTAAAGTCTATGGTCTTATAAGTGAGTATTGTATTCATTAGCACAAGGACGCAAGGCTTAAAATCTGAGGTAGGTATCAATTATTTTAATAGCTTACCTAAAAAGTGCTCACAAATGATTACTACTTTGCAGATATCACATTGTGTAATGAAATCTATGTGCATAATTATGTTACCACCATTGCACCTCTTTGTGTCAAGAAGTAATATAATACAATTATGAATTCGACCTCATGACTCAAGGTCAGTAGCGGCATTCATTTTGCGATTGTGTAGCCACTGAAAACAAAGTGTACCATGTCGGTCATCAATCTAAACTCGATCGCCCAAAAACAAACTACTTATATTATTGAGGTATCACTCTTAGGTTTCCAAGTAGACAGCAATACTCAGGTTCTGGTGTTTTTGATAATTTATGTATTTCTGTAACAATTAGCTTGTGATCTTGACTATCCATTTATGTTAATAAAATTAACTTTACAATTAGCTTTTTTGTTAGAAATGTAAGCCAGAATAAGCCCCAGAGACTATTAGTGTTATCAAAGAAAACAGTATTCGCGATATCTGTTCCCTTGATCGTATAAGCGGATTAAATCAATAACTTACGTTTTTGATATCTAATCCATCTTTTTGGAACAACCATCACTCATTCCGAATATGGGACGAAGCAGACGGTGCGTCTGGAAGGAAACTACGCAGCTCGATCAAAGTTATAAAACATCCTCTTAAATATCGCCTGTTTGTTGTTTTTATTTCCAGTGTTTTTGTTTCTTAACTCTTTATAAGCTACCCGACTTGTTTCAGAATTTATAGATTGCATTTCATTTATTCAACGGTTGCTTCTGTCTACTTTATATAAATCATACGCTGTTTGTTGGTAAGCGCAACTGTCGAAAATAGCTGAATCGGTTTGAAGTTAATTTTACATGTTTTTCTTAGGCCAAGTAAGGTTTTTTACAAATCCTCCTCCTCCTTGCGTCGTATTCCTTATTGCTGAGGGTCCTGATTACCCAGTTGTATCACCTTTGCATGCACGATCTTTCTTTTTTATTTTTTTTATTGCCCATGTAGGCAGACGAGCATACGGCCCACCTGATGGTGAGTGGTTACCGTCGCCCATGGACTTCAGCAATGCCAGGGGCAAGCCGCTGCCTACCGCTTAATACTCTCCACAAGCCTCGTTTGAAGAAGGACATGTCATAGCGCTCGGGAAACACCGTGGAGGGGAGCTCATTCCATAGCCGGATGGTACGTGGCAAAAAATATCTCTGGAAACGCACTGAGGATGACCGCAGTGGCTCCAGGTAGTATTGATGAACTCTACTCCGGTGGCGGGCGGTGCGATGGTAAAAACGAGATGCCGGTATCATCTCGAACAATTCCTCAGAGCACTCCCCATGGAACATACGGTACAAAATACAGAGGGAACCGAAGTCCCTCCGCAGACCCAGAGGTTCCAAACGATCCGTGAAAATGGGATTATCGACATTCCGAACGGCCCTCCTCTGTATGGAGTCAAATGGAAGAAGCTGGTATTTGGGAGCCCCGGCCCAGAGGTGGGAGCAGTATTCCACGCGAGGCCGGACTTGTGCTTTATAAAGCAAAAGTCTTTGTCCAGGCGTGAAGTACCGCTTTGCTCTGTTGAGGACTCCCAGGATTTTGGACGCCAACTTGGCTTTGCCTTCCAAATGACTCCGAAACTGGACATCACTCGAAATGTCGACCCCAAGTATCCCCGTCTATTCTTGTCTCTGGCGGTGTGGAGGGCGTTGTGAAACGTGGAATCAAAGGCGGTGCGAATCTGGTCAGACCAACGTATTGGGCTGCGCTCCCAAGGTCTTTTCCCATCTACCTTACCAGTCACGATGAGCCTCTCGAGATTGCTACCATCCTTCCGTGCAATGTGACCGAAGAATTCAAGGAGTATTTACAAATACAAATCACAAATTGATTATAGATAAATTCATTGATACTGGGCAAGATAAGAATAACCTATTCTTATCCTGCCCAAATATCTAACTATTCGATATCGCTTTGACGACAGTTCTTAATGTTGTCTCCGTAAATAAAATCTGTGTGCTTCACACGCGGTAGAAGTGACACCTTCAGAAGCATTCGATCTCATTCTCTTGAAAGCAAAATCTCATAGTTTCATCGAGTTTCAAATCATAGCCGCGCTTACTTTAGAAGTTTTTACTTCAAAAATAAACGTTCCATGTTACAGGTACCGAAACTACACATACTAGACCCCCAGGGAATTTTTGATAGATATTCATATGATTAAAATTGGAATGGCGAATTGACGATTTTGGAATTTACACGAGCGGGCTGACAATGTACCCACCTTAAGCCGTACTGCCTACTTATTATGTATATGATTTACACTACCTACCAGTAACTTAATATAATAATTTCATGCTTACAAAAGATTTGCACGATGTAGAAATAACATCATATAAGAATATGAAACCCGTACTGGTGCATATTGTGAGTACACACGGGGCTTTACCATGGTTCGGCTTATTTCTTTCTTGTTGTTCCTGAGATTGAGGAACTCGCAACGTACATATATCTGTTAGTAAAAAATACATGAATATATAGTCCGGGACAAGTCACGCACGATCTTCTGGTCCCGAACTATGATTCCCTGATGATGAACCAGAGATTGATATACCTATGTACATAATTATATACGTTTTAATAAATATATTTATAAATATTTAATACCTAGAAAAAGAGCAGACAAAGTAGTTCATAATGCGAATGTTTGTCTGATGTAGCAACCCTTGGCCCAGCAGTCAGGGGCGCCTCTACGGCACCATTTGCGTCATTATTTTCAAAGGGTGAGTTTGCATTTTTTAATTGACTAAATCATCCAACATGATAGAAAGGAAAAGCACTATTTTGAACAAGATGGTTTCATAAAACTGAATCGCTATAAAAACTTTTAACCGTATAAAACAACTAAATTACAAGATTGAGAATCGTTTAAAAATCTAGCTATTTGCCCGTACAGTTTTTCACGCGACCGTAATATATATAAATATCTCAACGGGCTGGCATCCGCCGCCAAGGTCCCAGGTGACCGCCACTCGTTTATAAATACATCGACCACGCTCAATGGGCGATTTATAGCCTTCATTACAGCATTAAGCGCTAGTAAATTGCTTATGGCTTGTGGGTAATTAATAGCGTTCGTTTTATATGATGTTTAGGGCTTGAAAGAGTGCACAAAAGGACCGTCCTGCTGATTTTGACGCCGCGCTTTGTCATCGATACGTCCCGTGTACTCGTTGTTCATTTCGTATTTAAGATCAAGATTATAAGGCATTTTACTAAACAACTTTGTTGCTAATACGAGTTCATGAAAAAATTCGGGATCATTAAGGACCAAAAGAGTTTTTTTTTCTATGAATATAAACTAGTAGTCCAGTAATGCCAGAGAAACAGGCAGACCGCTACGAACCGTAAAGAGTAAATTAGTCCTCAGAAACAGCCGACTGTGTTTCTCGCCGGATCTTCAAAGTAAGTAGGTCGCGTTTCCGATCCGGTGATAGATTCAGCGAAGCACTGCTCTTGCTAAGGCTAGTGTTAGCCAATTCGTCAGGTTAGAGCCCCGTGAGCTCACCTACTGGCCCAATGAATCTAATTATAGTATAACCCCACGAGGCTACTAGATAAGGCACGAAAAAAAAACACCGTAAAATAAATACTTTCCTTAAACTTTATTTGAAGAGGGACGTGTGAGTGACATGTGAGTTCTTGATTTAAGAAAGGAGAGTCGTTATTCAACCTTATCTCTAAAGAAGGGTAGTAAAATTCGCGAAGTAATTTCTTCTACAGGCTTTGGTAACTTAATAAGATCAAGTGGGTAGTAAGATTGCACGAACATACATGCTTAGATATTTTAATAATCGAAACAGAGAAATTTGATCCAATTTTAAATCTAAATTGTCAAAATATTGCAATCTATACTTACTTCGGTTGTAGGGCGTTTTTAGCGATGATTTTTGTTGAAATACGTTAGAATACTTTAGAAGACAGACAAGTATATGACCTAGCTGATGGGGAGTGATAATCAGTGCTCTCAGATATCAGCATCGATAGGGGTTAGCTAGCCATCGCCTCCCACTGAGAACTCTTTTCAAACTTTGTTTGGAGGTTATATCATAGTGCTTATGGAACATCATGGAGAAGAGTTCATCCCAGAGCCAGGATGCAAAAGATATCTCAATGTCAACGAGCTGTGGATGAGCGCAGTGTTTACAGGTATTATACTCGTGCTTCGGTCGCAGATGAGGCAATGTCAAATGGAGATAATAGGTTAATTTCAAACGCAGAGATAAGCCAAATCACAACCCAGAAATCTGTGAATTATAGACAATCCGAACGGTCCTTTTCGAGATCGAGGAAAGTGATATTTGGAAACTCCGGCCGAGATACGGGAACGAAGGTACTCAGATCTGTGGTTTGTAAAACACAAGGCTTCGCTTAGGCATGATGTACCGCTTTGTCCTGTTGAGTATTTTCAACATTGAAGAAGCCCACCTTAGAAATGACCCCGATATTTAATACCGCTAGAAATGATCGATAATCACATGAATCGCAATACTCTATGGAAATCTCGAACTCCCGGGGCTCCTGCCATGCCCTACGCTATATGTTAATAGCGCTGTAGGTTTATTTTACAGTAAAGTATTTTATGAAGAATAGACTTGTGACCTCATCGAAACGTACGACATACGTAAAATAATGAATTTGTTAATACGGTCCCGTTTAAGCTTTTAAGTATAAGGCTATTTGCAGACTGTATTGGAATATCACTCGTACTGTGATAAGGCTTAAGGTCCCATCATTGTCGTCATGTCATCGCAAACAACCATTAATTGAAAAAATTTCAATTGTATTTTTATACATACTGTTGTGTCCGGATTCAGCCGCGTTATTCTAAGTTCCCGTACATCTAGTCACACACACAGCTTATTGATTGCTCTCGATAGCAAAACAGCCATGGTTAAACAACGAAACAGCTAAAAACTGTACCGTGATGAAAAGTGTTTCGCGGTACGGTCCAATCATAACACATTACAACGTTGTAAAGTTTACTTAAATCATCCATGTACAATGTTTATAAATGAATTATGTTATTGGCATATGCAATGATACCGACGTAAATGATCAATTCATTTCAAATATTTATTCCGACTACGTTTTATTAGTAACCGATAGTAATAAATTGGATTACAGCAATTTTAATGATCGGTGTAATGACTGAGCACTCAAATTTTCAAATATAAACAAACATACTGATTTGTTTTGTTTTATCACTCGTTCCTAAGTGGGATTATAACTAAATGGGAATTAGAGTATAAATGAATCTAGGTTTATTTTATGTTACATGATATTATGATGAGTTAGAGTCTTGATATTTTGAACATAAATAATAAAAATAGCCGAGAATAAGATGACTAAAAGGGAATGAAGATATAAAGAAGCAGGGCTTGCGTAGTTTTTTGGAGGCTTTAAATAAATAAAGTAATTTTGTAAGTTTATATGTAGTATCTAAAATGTACGAGACGCTGATTTTCTTGCGGTAATATACCTATATAATATAAAACAGTCAGGGATAATTAATTATTTATATATCAGCATAATTTTTTTTCTTACTAGAACTGTGAATAAGAAGCACTACCATTCAGCTAATTCCGAAAAGCAATAATTTCGATTAATATTTTTTCTTTATTATAGTTTAGCAAACGGGCTCATGGTCAATTTGGTATAAAGTGGAGTACATCAGGATAAAGGCGAAGACTTACTTGTATTGAATAATGGCCTCTGTAACCCATCAAATTGGAATGGATGACTGACTCGCGGTTGAAATATAAAACGTACGGATTCCACAGGAAGATTTTGTGTAGCATTTTGTGTTCAGTTTTCTAAAATCGACGCAATGAAAATTCGTAAATAATATAACAGTAGCTCAATGCATAAACTATGAGGAGATTTTAGAAAATCAATGCATTTGCATAAATATACTTCCTGTTTATAATAATAAAATAAAAGCATACAACGAACAAGAAAGTTGAAAGCAATAAAATAAATTGTATTCTCAAAATTTCAAACTCACAAACAATTTTGTAAGGACGTTTTCGTTTAACAGCCAAAACGGAATTACAATGTAAAGTACGTGACTGTATTATTAGAACGTATACTTATAAAATACACCACGTTCTTATGAAAATCATAAATGACACTACAATTTACAATCTGCTCATAAACAGCTGTACATGGTTATTAAGAGCTGTACTTAATATTTACATATTACAATTTACAAGTGCAATATGCACTGCCAAGTCCGGAGAAAATTAATCATACCGAAAACTCTACTATTATTATTTTTACGGATACCCGATCGAGAGGGGTAACGGATCGGGTTATGTTGAACTCCGGCGCCTCCTGATGGGAAGAAGGGGAGAAGAGAAGGGCCGAGGTCCTTCACAGGAGACTACGCCTTGAAAAAGGCGCGCGAACACTTGCCCCGCGGAACGACTACCGACTAAACTCCATCGAGCTCCACCACACCGACTACACGAAACTTACGGTACCGCGGTGCGCGCCGAAAGTCTCGCCTTAGCCGGTACCCGTACTAATGGTAAGACGGGATCTCATCCCCGGGAAAATCCCGAAGGACCTCGTCTCGGGAGACCCACCGTGAGCGGCGCACAGGAGCCACCTTGCACTGCTTCACCACCGGACCAACGGTCGAGTGCCGGGCGACGTACCACTACCCTACCTATTTATGCCGTGAAGCAGTAATGCGTTTCGGTTTGAAGGGTAGAGCAGCCGTTGAAAATGCACGGGTTAGTTTTTAATCATTTATCAAGCCATGTCGTTTGTCTCACGACGGTCTGTTCTTATGTACCTTTGTCATTATCCTTAAGCTCGTTTGCAGTAGATCACGTATATCACATAGTTTTAAAATAAGAATAAATGTTTTCTATCAGGGGTTTCGTGGTTGTGAGTTATCACATAATAATGTTGTTCGGGTATCGAAAGCACTAAGTTGACTTTCACACTTTAAAAACGCGGTTCGTCTGAATCACGGAGAATACTTAGTATTTTCGTTGGTAGTAAATGACACTAAAAAGAGAGATCTGTTATCACCTTATGAAAGGTCGTTTTAGTTTAGCGGACGCGAAATTAAGCACATCCTTCAATTTTAGAGGCGGTGAAAGATGGCGATCATGACACGGCGACAAGGCACGGTCTTGAGTTGATGCGACAAAAAATGTGATAGCACGGAATATAATAGATGAGATGAGAATAGAGAATAAAAAGGTGATATTAATGATACTATTCGAATAATACTGACTTTACGTAGAAAAACTGGTACGCAAATTTCATTACTTATCACAGCAGCGTTAATGTGATAAACGTGTTAAAGAACAATAGAACAATGAGATAATTTAGATATGCTTTTTTTGTTTTGATAAATTTCTTGATTTTGTTCGGTTTTTTTATTATACCAAGGAAATGATTGTTCAGTTATTCGGATACAAAGTTGCAATTATTGTTGCTCATGGAATCGGCAATGTTCGGTGGCGTTAACTAGAATTTAGATGAAACAATTAGATAACGTAGTGAGATTAAATTAAAAAGGAAAAGTGTAGTCTAATCTGAATTATCTATAAATATATACCTAGTCAGGTCATAAGTATTGTCACACAGTAAAAACTTTTCTTTTAGAATGCTGGCCACAAAAAAGTTTATTGAATTCGAATTTCGAATTGTTCATGAAAATAAAAATAGTATACATTTAGAATTTTACTCATTTTTAAATATGGAGTGGACGCTTAAAGAAGACCGTGTTGCAGTTATTGCGTTGCATCGTTGCGGTTACGCGCCAAAAAAAAAAATCGTTTATCGTACCATCAAACGATACAATGAAGACTCTAGTGTAGATGACAGGTCAAGAAGTGGTCGCCCTCGGTCTGTTAGGACTCCAGCAGTGATAAAAGCTGTGAAGGTGCGAATTCAAAGAAATCCCAAACGTAAGCAGAAACTGTTGGCCCTTCAGATGGGGTTAAGCAGAACCACGGTGAAAAGGGTGTTAAATGAAGACTTAGGGCTTCGGGCATATCGAAGAAAAACAGGACATCGTTCGAATGCTCGTCTAATGGACCTGAGACTGAAGAGATGCCGCGCTTTGTTGAAGCGGTACGGGGGAAAAAAATATCGGGAAATTATTTTTTCGGATGAAAAAATTTTTACCGTAGAAGAGAGCTACAACACACAAAATGATAAGGTGTACGCACACAGTAGTGAAGAAGCGAGCAACCGTATTCCGCGTGTTCAACGAGGTCCTTTTCCATCCTCGCTCATGGTATGGTTGGGAGTTTCTTATTGGGGCTTAACAGACGTACATTTTTGTGAGAGGTATTCCAACAAGATTCGGCGCCAGCTCATAGAGCGAAGAGCACACAAGACTGGCTGGCGGCGCGTGAAATCGACTTCATCCGGCACGAAGACTGGCCCTCCTCCAGTCCAGATTTGAGTCCGTTAGATTACAAGATATGGAAACACTTGGAGGAAAAGGCGTGCTCAAAGCCTCATCCCAATTTGGAGTCACTCAAGACATCCTTGATTAGGGCAGCCGCCGATATTGACATGGACCTCGTTCGTGCTGCGATAGACGACTGGCCGCGCAGATTGAAGGCCTGTATTCAAAATCACGGAGGTCATTTTGAATAAACTTTAGTGTCATAAGAATCTATGTTTTGTTAAGTTCATTTTGGTATATGAATGGTTACATAATGAATAAACTTGTTTCAATTATTTTACATTAAACATGTGACAGAATTTATGACCTGACTATGTATATAAATGAATTGCTGTTCGTTAATCTCGCTAAAACTCGAAAACGGCTGGACCAATTTGGATAATTTTGGTCTTGAATTATTTGTGGAAGTCCAGAGGTTTAAAAGGTAGATAAATATGAAAATGCTCGGAATTAAATTAAAATAACAATTTTGTTTTTCCTTTGATGTGTCCCCCGTCGGACGGATTAATTTTGTTTGTTTTAAGTTTATTTTATACAAAAGTCTAGGTATTTTATTTATCGATTTAGGCACTACGAAGTCTGCCGGGTCAGCTAGTTTTTATATTTTATTTTTCTTTATTGCATATAGACCTGTGTGTTTTTTTTGTGAAACGTTTATTCTTAAAAAACTGCTGCCTGTAGCAACGCATTTCCCGGTGGACAGTTTCCCCGGGCCCGAAATAAAACAATATAAAGTTTCAGGAATAGCCATGGTCGGAAATAGAGTGAGTGCGGACGGTGACGTGTCCTTGGCGGCGGCTGGCGCGTATTGCTCAAAATATGTCATTAGCAGAGCGCCGCTGGACGTCGCTCCGGGAATCTTGGAAAGACGACGGCTGCATCGCTTAAACATTCACTAAGGTTTTCTAAAGATATTTTCGTCAAATACCTTATCTATAATATAAAAAAAAATTTATTGCTTTGTAGGCAGACGAGCATACGGCCCACCTGATGGTAAGTGGTCACCGTCCCTCATGAACGTCAGTAATTCCAGGGGCAGAGCCAAGCCGCTGCCTACCATAAAAATCTACAGTGGTTTTTACGGATGTTCCGTCATAACTATTGAACCATGCATCTGATTGACTTGAAACTTGGTATCCATGTAGAAAATACGTGTACTTAATGGATAGACTAATATTTATATGAGTGTTGGACTCCCTACACCAGTTGCGGGGGCGTTAATGATGAGAATATTTGTGGGGGTGAGAAATAATAATGTTAATTTTAAATGCCCAGCGAAGCGGACGAGTACAGCTAGTATCTTATAAAAACTTTTGTGAAAATATCTGTGCAGTTATAAAATAATGTAATTTATTCAGTAATTAAGCGATAATTCTAAATTTTGCGTCTTGCAATGTATAACTATTTCGCTATGGCTATGTATTTAATTACCTCAACACTAATTTCCTGTTTCATACCGTTTCGCTTGACTATGTAACGCATGATTTACATGAGTTTGTGTTTTCATTGAAATCTCGTATATTAGGCGTGGAATGGTTTATAGTCATGACAAGTGATAGATAGCATCGGAAACTCGTTTGTCTGATCTTTAGTCATTAAGGAAACGATAACGTAGGCACGCTATCATCAATTTAGTCTGCGATTTAACCGTTTAAAATGAAAGCAAGGCATACGGGCTTACGGTCCACCTGATAGTTGGTTATTGTCGCTCATTGACATCAGCAATGCTAGGGACAGAACCAACCTGCTGCCTACCGTTAAGGAATCAATACTGTATGTTTACCATATGGTGTGAGATGCAATGAGTTCATATAAAGCCACCTGCTCTTCATATTAATCAAAGTTTGTCCTAACAGTATTATATTACTACTGATTCGTAAAATGTGTCCTCATTGTTTGGCAACATATAAACGCGGAAATACGCGATAGCCTCGGTAAATTGATGAGATTCTAAATGACGGCTGCTTTTGGTAGCCAAAAATTTTATCGGTAAAATATTGTAGTGGAAAATTTCGTTCTGTGTTTATTATTGTGTTTTTCTGATGCCAACGAGGGCTTCCGCTATATAGTCCACTGGTTAATGCACATGAACTAACTATTTAACTTATTAAATAATCTAAAAAAAATTTTAATACTCTTTAATAAAAAATTGTGTAAGAAAAAATGATTTTATTGTAAAAAAAACCGTGGGGTGCTTTTCAGGATATTATCAAAATAACCCTTCTACTCATATCTGTTTATAAAATATTTATAACTGCTGATACCGTGCACCCCACGCATTTAAATTTATCGAATTAAATAAAACATACGATAGTTTAAAACACAGCCCCGTGTGCTGGAGTAATCAAATACAGGCCCAGCTCTATCGTCCACTGCGGTCCACGACACATAGCCGATGTAGTTTGAAAAATAGTTAGGCTTTAATAAGAATAACTCTGATTATCTATATATTAATACGTGAAGCAAAAACTTTGTATCCCTTTTTACGAAAATTGCGCGGACGGAGGAGTATGAAATTTTCCACACTTATAGAGAATATAGAGAAGAAGTGCACAATGCTAATATTTTTTTTAAAGAATGCATAAAAGATACATTAAATAAATAAAGAAAACATTACACACACTACATACCATGTATTTGACGCACACACGTATGCATACTATTTATTGTCAAACTTTTGTTCTTGACGTCTGTTGTCAAATTGAGAATAGATTAAATATTGTTTGTCTTTGTTAATATTTTTTATAGTGTAGTTTTGGCGAAATTTGTGATTATAGAAGTATAAAATACAATCATAATAGTGTACAACAAACTTACAATTCCAATTAATTATAGTCGAATTTCGACTACTGCGGGACCTCTAGTTCCTATTAAAGCCGCTGGGATACGACCTTAATCAAAACATCCAATATACATTACCAAACTTATGAGACCTAGCTAAAATTTGATTATCTAGAAAAAGCAAAACAGAAAGTGTTTGGTTGTAAAGCCCTTTATCTGAAAACGCCTATATTGCTTTATAGCCATGCGTAATAAAATGGAATATTTTTATTGGTAATAGAACTGCGGGCAGGGTGTAGGAAGCGCGTAGATGATGGTCAGGCGAGTGACGCGTGATCCATATAAATATACACCGCGGTAGTGAGCGCTGTCACTGACGGTGTTGCCTTGCCGAGGTCGATTCCTCAAATGTATAACATAAAAAAGAGAACTAGTAGTAATTAAATTAACATTTAAATCTTTAACATCAATAGTATTTTCTTCGGCTTTCGCGTGTCTTAGACATAATTAAAAGTACTTTTTAACAAAAACTTATATTATAATTATAATTAATAATTGGGAACGAATCAAGGACGGTCATCCGACCCCAAATTAGGGTTTCCTGTGTTATGGGTACCAGAGACTAACATACATACTTATATGCGTTTTAAATATAAACATATATAGATAATGAACATCCAGATAAAGGGCAAACAAATCTGTTCATCACACAAATGTTTGCCAGATGTAGGAATTGAACCCACGAACCTCGGCGGAACAGCCAGGGCCGCTAATTATTGCATCATGAAATCAGTCAAAATAAGTAAAAAAGATTACAGTTTTCGTGATCAGGTACGACTGAAACGTGAAAGAAGGAAGCCCGCTTCAGAAACTGTATTTTCTTGCTCGACTTCTGCGAGTGCACCATCTCGCAGAAGGAGGCGGCGGGGCGCGTGAGAGACGCACAATACCGTCGAGCGCGGGCCAGGGAGGGGGATTTCGCCCAAGCCCTGGCCCTCTAAGTGCTTCGGGTCCCCCTCACATGTCGGTCTGAGGACCGGCGAGGAGGGCTTAAGAAGACGACGTGCAAGCTGCTCTGCACACGTTTTACGCAAGAGCATCCGGGTGATGGAAGGCCGGCTATCCTCGACCCACGCTGATTCTGGTCCAGCGGGTTATTCCGTAGGATAGCTCACTCTGACCGGCGCCATCTAGGCGGGCTTCGGATAGCCTGCCGACCGAGAGAGCTGGTGGTCGTGGCGCGACGACCGCCGGTCCGGCGTCCCGAGGGGGAGGGTGATGGGAGAGATGTGCTCCGTACTAAACGCTTCACTTTCCCCCCTTTGCCTTTTCATGAGTTCTGTCTCATGCGAGGTTTGGACTTTGGTTGTTGAGCGACAGGAGGTTTTAGTCAGTTCGATTCTGACATGCCCCGCCTTCCATCCCTAGTGGAGGGCGGAAGTACGGCGATTTCCTCCTGACAAAAAAAAAAGGTGTTGATAAGCAGATTGGTCCTTTCAGTGTTAAATAAATGTTGACCTTTAGTCATGCGATTGAAGTCATGTTTAAACTGTAATGCTTGATTTCCAAAATCCGAGGCTGAAATAGGTAGATTACCGACCTAGATATGTGGGGGGGGGGGTCATAACACAACACATCCTACAACATTGAAGTAGGTTTGATTTAATTATATTATAAATATAATAGTTTTTCTTCATCGTTAAAGTTCGTTATTCCGTACTTCTTCACTACTGCGCAAAAATATGTATTCTTTTTTTTCTTTCTTTCTTTCTCTTATTTGAAGAATAGGACAGTCGTGGTAACAAAGCAAATCTAAACCTAGACGGAAGATCTTTCGGAGCCCTAATGTTACACAGTTACCAGATCTCATTGAAATCAAACAATCGATGCTGCTCCACTTTGAAACATGAAATCGAAGTCTCAATTGTAATTCTCTCTTAAAATCCGTCCAGTCGTTTGGATGTAAAAACGTAATAAGCAAATAAACAGAAGCGAATAGTATAATTTTATTTTATTTTAATATTATTTCAATCTATGGTAGGCAGCGACTTGGCTGTGCCTCTGGCGTTGCTGAAGTCCACGAGCGACGGTAACCACTTAACATCAGGTGGGCCGTGCGCTCATCTGCCTATACCGGTAATAAAAAAATATAATAATAATTTTAGCAATTTATACCTTAGTCTTTTACATATTATACATTTGTTGTTGTTTTTCGTTTTCTCAGTTTTTGTTATGTATCTTTTAGTGTAGACATTGTTTTTTTTATATTAGTTTTATTATTATTATTATTATTTATTTCGTAGACTGTAATTAAAATTCTTATTTTAATTTCGCGCGCGGAGAGGAGTTTCGAGTTCTTTGGAGATATGACAATTTACAAAAACTGCTGGCACCAGGCATGCTATGGGGAAGAAGGCCCACAGGCAGTAGTCCAATGCGTTGGTCGGACCAGATATGCTCTAGTCTCAGCTCAGTCCATGATGCCATCCGCGCAGCCGAGAATAGGCAGGAATGGCGCAGGATAACCCAGGAGAAAGTTATTAAAGGAAGCAACGACCCTCAGCATTGAGGACTATTGACTTAAGGAGGAGGATTTTACCTTTTTGTTGTATTTAATGTTTTCACTTGAGCACTTTGGCAATGTGACTTCAACGCTTTTATTACTAGCAAGGATTATGAATACTAGCTACAAATATTGGTAAATAAATATGGTAAATAGATGTTACTTTTATAAATTTATGCTTTCGTATATATATTTACAATTTTAGTACGAATAGTAAATTCTAGCTTTACCACCGGTTTCAAAAATGTCGGACTTGAATAGCAGCGAAGCTGTTGCCTGTAACCTAAATAACATATTAATAAGATCATATATCTCTTTCTTTTTGATTAATGAAATTATTGTTTATGTACGTTAATTAAAGATCTAAATATAACTTATTATGAATTTTCTGATAGTATCTTGGAAGACTGTCAGTACTGTAAAGTATCGGCGCGACATCATAAATAATAAAATCGCTCGTAGCAAAGGTACCAAAGTCCATTTTTCGCAACGGAACCACAAAAATTAAGAATTAAATAATGTTGATACTAGATTGATTTGACAGAAGTGTATGTTATTAGTGTTACTAGAGGTCCCGCAGTAGTCGAAATTCGACTATAATTAATTGGAATTGTAATTTTGTACACTATTATGATTGTATTTTATACTTCTTTAATCACAAATTTCGCCAAGACTACACTATAAAAAATATTAACAAAGACAAGAAACATTTAATCTATTCTCAATTTGACATCAGACGTCAAGAACAAAAGTTTGACAATAAATAGTATGCATACGTGTGTGCGTCAAATACATGGTATGTAGTGTGTGTAATGTTTTCTTTATTTATTTAATGTATCTTTTATGCATTCTTTAAAAAAATATTAGCATTGTGCACTTCTTCTCTATATTCTCTATAAGTGTGGAAAATTTCATACTCCTCCGTCCGCGCAATTTTCGTAAAAAGGGATACAAAGTTTCTGCTTCACGTATTAATATATAGATTAAAAAAATATATACATATATAAAAATTATTAACAATTGTAATTTATAATAATTATTATGCTAGGTACTATATGATAATGAATCACGAGCAATGAGTCATTGCTTTCTGTATTAGTTTAAGTATCCAACGTGTATGTTTTATGATGCGCATCTTTCAACACATTTTATTTTCTTGTATGACGATCGTTGCTAAAAGAATTGTAGTCTGTATGTCAATCTTTCAAGCGACGTGAGTCACGTTCAGAAATATGGATGGCTATAGAGAAACTTCTGAACAGGTGCCCTTGTAAAAAAAACAGCTAATTATACATATCGGATGGATTTTTTTTAAGGAAATCATATTTATACGTCATCATTGCCTACATTTATTTTACACGTCAATAAAAGAATACGTATAAGCAATGCGAACGTAATGAAACGTTCGCGTCAGTCACCCGCTGTATTAGCGCGTAGCAGCCCACGCGGCTACCAAATGAAAATATGCTTGACCAAGTCAGCTGCCAAAGAAATTAAATAGAGGGAATTTTTCATACGAACAGACATGCATGAACAATAGGTCTCGTTTAGAAGAGAAGGACGGGAGTGACGCGACTGAGAGCGGCTGTTCTTTTCCTGTTTGCGACCTGTGTGCTTAGTGCGTGTTTTTTAACGTACTCGATAGCGTAAAAGTTAGCTCATATATGTATGGAATGGGATCGTTCGCCTACGATTGCCGTTAGGGGCGCTATTCTCACTGCATTGGTACAAAGTTGGGTTAACTTTTACGCTAGCGAGAACGTTAAAAAACTCGCACTAAGCACACTGTCCCGTAGTTATTTAGAGCCACTTTGTGCCGAATTGTTTGAAACAATTACAGCATTCTACCTGTCGAACGTTGACAATTAATGAACGTTATTTGTACGTGTTTAATGAATTTTTATTGTTTTCCAAACGTAAATAGATTTCACTCCGAATGTTTGGATGCAGCAACTGAGCCAATGTAATAAATAAAAACCAATTAAGCGGCGACTAGCCGCGCTCATAATTATTTTATGTTCATATAAAACATAAAGTAAACTCACACATAACAGTAGACGATTTAGCGCCGGAGCAGGTCTCGAGTTAATTTCAGACATAAGTGAAGCTAAAATAGCTCCAACAAATTTGTGCTTACGAACTTTGTTACATTTGGATTAAATTGTTTGCTAAATACAACATTCTGTGCACACTAATGTTTTATATTGGTGAAGTGGTGAGGGGAACCTGTTTCATTGAAACCGACTAGAAGTAGAAATATTACATAAGATCTTAACACTCAAAGAATCTATTGAGTTAAATTTATAGCCTTTTAAGATGATTTTTTTTTCAAGGCAACCACAATAGCAAATTATTGAAAAAGCATTCAACAATTTATCCATTGTTAATTTTGTAACGAACAAAGTCCGGTGAGTATTTGCGGAAATATCTTTCCTATCGTGACCCACATACCAGGACATGCACCGTGCACGCTGGCAGAATTAGCAGTTGATACGAGAATACAAGCTTTAACGTGTAGATGTAAGACAGTGTTTTCTTTATACAGAATTTTGTTAAAGTTTTATTTTCCGATGTCATTTGTCCCCGGGGATCCAGTGTCGTTAATTAAGCGATGTTGTAGTGAAAATATGTAGAGCAGAGGTTTTTTACGGACTCTTTTTGTAGTCACTGAGGAATTCCGATGTCGTCATGGCCTAAAGGATAAGACGTCCGGTGCATTCGTATGTAGCGATGCACCGGTGTTCGAATCCCGCAGGCGGGTACCAATTTTTCTAATGAAATACTCTAGTACTCAACAAATGTTCACGATTGACTTCCACGGTGAAGGAATAACATCGTGTAAAAAAAACCCCGCAAAATCATAATTTGCGTAATCACTGGTGGTAGGATCTCTTGGGAGTCCACTTGGGTAGGTACCGCCTATTTCCGCCCTGAAGTAGTAATACGTTTCGGTTCGAAGGGTGGGGTAGCCGTTGTAACTATACTGAGACTTTAGAACTTGAGGTGGGTGGCGCATTTACGTTGTAGATGTCTATGGGTTCCAGTAACCACTTAACATCAGGTGGGCTGTGAGCTCGTCCATCCATCTAAACAATAAAAAATAAAAATAAATGTTTTTGGAAAATGCTTGAGATGATATAATCAAATTTATTATTCACCACCAGCCAAATTTACTGTCAACTCATATCTATAGTCGGATTTTTTATTAGACGAAGTAAACTGACGTTTACTGTGTTGTCAGTTTTTGATGAAATAAAAATAGTGTTGTGACAAAGTGAACGATTGAAAAAACTCCTGAATTAATGAAATTGCCTCGATTGTCTAGTGAATAGTTAGTGTGCCGAACTGCCGATATCGGGCATGGGGTTCGAATTTTAGCCGTGCTTTGTACATACCAACGAGTTTTCGACGAAACATTATGTTCCTATGGTATCTACCTGTACTGAATACCGAGTGTTTTAAACATTAAGAAAAACATTGCGAGGAAGCTTGTAAGACTGTCCTATTTCCAATGCATCATATAGTTGAAACTATAGATGTATAAAATATAACAATTATAGGTACATAGGTAATGAAAATAAAAAAAACTGATTGTAGTTACATACTACTAGTAACATATTATTATATTGGATCACTTTAATACAATTTTATTGTAAAATATAAATAATATTCTTTTATAGTTTGAAATTAATGAGTAACTCTTCACACTCATTGTTCATTTATGTGATTGAACGAGAACTGAACGCATCACTATTACTTTAAATATAGCAACATTATTTCACAAAGTGACATTAGCTACTGTCAGCTGGCTTCGTCTAATTAAAAATCCGACTATACCTCTTAAAGTGTTTTTTGAAATGCATTTCAAAAGAGCAATTTTACAGGTAGGTATCTCACGGTTCTAGGGTAAATTCCGCTTATCGGTATTCTCCAAATACTATAAAATATAGTTCTTGAATTGTCTTTAGCTTTAATTATTTTTGTAATTTTGAATTTTGATTTTTATGATTGAAGAAATTTACATTTTGTAAGCTTGATGTACCTATAAAAATGACAAATCCAGTAGTTTCTGCACAGTGAAACAAATTTAGGATTTGAGCAACTCGACTATACAAAATGAGTAGGTAATTTTTTTAAAGGCGGCTGTGTTACAATTGCTGCTAATAATACTGCTGATAGTGTATGATTTAAAAAAAAATCGGTTGTCTATAAAGTCGGTTTACTGACGATAGTTGAACGTGACAACGTCATAAGAAAATACTGATGGAATGGTTTCATTTTTCAAAAGAAAATTTTAATTTTATTTGTTTGATAGATATTTTGTATGGACAATTGATGCCACAGTCAGTTTTCCCTGAACTTCATACTTGACGAAAACATGTAAATGTATTATTGTATAGCAGCTGTCCACGCGGATGCATCGCTCACTCAAGTAGGAGAGAGACAGATGTCGAACGCTGCCGAACGCGGAGGCCGATTGTGCCTCTTTGTCGCTCGTTGCGCGCTCTCGCTTGCACTTCAAGCCTTAAATGGAACGCCTCAATGAGTCATGTTCTTTCGTGCGTGTAGCCGGCTCCATCGAATTATAAGACGCTGTCACGTCAAAAATGTGTTTTATTTGCACCTTCACTAAAGAAGACCAAAAAATGTGACAAAATCTTTTAATATACTAAGACTTGCATAAAATCTTTGAATGAGATCTTTCTATGACAGTTGTATCCCAGAAATTAGTAAGAAGAAAGAATGGAAGTAGTGTTTGTTAATTAAATAGCATATTGAGCAATAACGTATATACCTACCGCTTTACTATCCGTAGTCCATTTGATCTAGGCCAATTTAATTAAGCAAAATTAAAATTTCCAATGTACGCATTAATTCGTAGAAAGCGTGTTTTGTACAACAGCTCGCAGAACTCTGCAGTTTTGATATTTTCTGTCAGTACAATATAAATTTTGATCAAAAATTGTGTGGGCGCATTTTATATTACATACGTTACGTCAATAAATACAACAGTACATTGTTAACTGCCTCACGTGCTCACGGCGCATTACAATGTAATTAACGAAAACACAGTGAATTATATAGCGGTTTAATTACACGACCGATGATTACCACGGACACTGTTTATATTTGCATAAGGCATGTACCACCACATAAAGTTTCTGTTATGTAAACAAAATTATAATTTATGTACCGGCCGATCATCATATTTATTCTAGGCCACATATTAAGTACTTTAGCTATTTCGATTTTATTGAAATAATTTTGTGGCTTTTAGAAAGTTTGTCACATCGGAAAGGGATGGTCGTGTCGGTACTTTGATATTGCTGTTGTTAATGAGAAATGGTGATGATAAAACAGGTAAATTAATTCATGTCCCGTCATGCCCGTCTGGTATTTAGCGGTTATTAGTATCGACAAAGAAGATTCTTGAGCCGATGTCTTATTTGTGTTTAGAACGGTCAAAATCGATTTTTTTCATATTTAAACGGTTTGTATTTACTACGCGTATTAAGCAACTATGGCAAAAAATACATGGCATATGATTTTAAAAAAAAACTGTTGTTTTGATTAAGTATACCTTAACAGGACTATCGCTTAAACTCCACACACACATCTGAGCATGAAACTGTAAGTATTATGCTTAAAATTAAAGATTGTGTGTTACGAAATTTGTAAATATAGAAAATGATAAAAGAAATAAAATAGCGACCTTACCAGAGTCGACTACATCAATTTAGAAATGCATTATCGATACGAATTGCTGCTGGTGTCCCTGAAGATAAGTTAATAGCCATTCTGCGCTTTAAGAAAGTTATTATAATAGGACAGAATAAACAAGATGATGTCATAACAGTGACAATTAAAAAAATGAATGAATACCAGTACTTTGATTTGAGATTCATCATTTACTGCTCTCATGTCTTCAATAAGTTTAACATTTATTCTTTGTAATCAATCACCTTTCATCACTAACTTATCAGGTGACAATTGTGTTTTCTTGTAATCTTAGAAGGCGTATTTAACATAATATGGCATACCTGATCATGATAGATTATTATTATTTATTGAAACAAGTAATTTCAGAAGCGCATCCAAGTCGTTGCGTAATGCTGAAAATTTTAATCTTTTTATTTTTTAGAAAATATTTGATACTGCCTCCTTTTGCCTTCCTGCATAGTCGTATAAATTAATTTGAGTAGTCCGGGGGCGTCTTGGGCACAAGGTACTAAATTACGGAAGCTTCGAACATATCGCTACGAACTATTTGCTTAATGCCTAATAGTAATAGAAATTCAGTTAACTTTTTATTTTGTCTTCTGGCGTAGATAAGCCGATGATTTCACGAGTTCCCTGATCTATTTTGCCTTGAAATTGACTATTTATAATGAAATGATGATAATGAATAGAAGACACTATAGCTCATTGAATTCGTTTGCAGAAAAAAAAACGTATTAAATTCCAGTTATTCTGTACTTAAGTCGGAAGTAGGCACACAATTTGAGCCAATTTGCATTCCTTCCATGAAACTAAGTATTGGCATATTATAGTTTAATACTAATAGAGAAATAGACACTAATTATACAAACGTTAACGGTTCTTGCTCCATTAGTAAGAACATTCAAAATATTTGCATTCCTATTCGTAAACAGTCCACTAAATCGAAGCAAAACTCGAAAACTGTAGTGGTTTTAGCATTATAACTTCATTAGCTAACGACAAAACAGTAAACAAAGGATGTCGTGCAAACCGGCAAATAGCAAACTATTCCATAAATCTAGCGTGTCATAATATTTAAACGTTCCATTCCAATAGCGCCTGTACTCAACAGGTGTAACAAACATTTTTATTATTGGCATATTGGTCAATTGTTTTTAGATATTAAAAGTGGCTATAAATTAGTCTCCTCTCAGAATTGGCGATTGTGAGAGGATTGAGAGATGTTCATGTGTAACTATACTTTATATTTTTTATTGTTTTATAGGCATCTTAACGTTGAGTGTTCAAGAGTGTTATTGTGCTCATACTGCTTATATCAATATCGGCCGTAAAGTTATTATTACTCGAAAACAACAAATAAAAACCAAAACGGTTGAATTTTTACGAAGATATTCAAAAGTATAAGTTCTTGTCTCAAAAAGTGATGTTCGGAAAAACTTGGAGGTAGGATAACGGTTTACTGAGAAGATACTAAGAAAAATGTGCTACTTTAATATAAGTCTCATCATCATCAGCATCTCAGCCTATAGCTGTCCCCTGCTGAAAATAGGCCTCTCCTTCAGTGCGGCCTGTCCCTTGCCACCCGCATCCAGCGTGACCCAGCGATCTTCACTAGGTCATCGGTCCATCTGGTAGATGGCCTTCCCACAATGTACGGTTTTCCCGTACGTCTATCTATATATATATATATATATATATAAATGAATTGCTGTTCTTAGTTGTTGTTAGTCTCGCTAAAACTCGAGAACGGCCGGACCGATTTGGCTAATTTTGGTCTTGAATTATTAGTGGAAGTCCAGAGAAGGCTTAAAAGGTAGATAAATATGAAAATGCTCGGAATTAAATAAAAATAACAATTTCGTTTTTCCTTTGATATGTCCCCCATCGGACGGAATCCTTTTGTTTGTTTTAAGTTTGTTTTATACAAAAGTTTAGGTCTTTTATTTATCGATTGAGGCACTACGAAGTCTGCCGTGTCAGCTAGTATATTATAATATAAGGCTTTTTTATTTTTTTATTGCTTAGATGGTTGGACGAGCTCACAGCTCACCTGGTGTTAAGTGGTTACTGGAGCCCATAGACATCCACAACGTAAATGCGCCACCCACCTTGAGATATAAGTTCTAAGGTCTCACGTATAGTTACAACGGCTGCCCCATCCTTCAAACCGAGACGCATTATTGCTTCACGGCAGAAATAGGCAGGGTGATGGTACCCACCCGCACGGACTCACAAGAGGTCCTACCACCAGTAAAAACAGTAAAAAAAGGATTTTTAGAAAGTAAACTTTAGTTTAATTTAAGTGATAAGACGCCCGATGTTTTTATTCGTATCGAGCATTGTGATTATCCTCCCACAGACAGGGAGCACTTTTTATTACGAAATACATACATAGGTATACTTGACAAGCGTTCACAAACGACTTCCACGATTAAGGATTATTAAAATTGTTTGAATAACATCAAACCTGCAAGATTTCTATAATTGCGTAATTAGTGGGGGCAGGGCGTAGGTGTTACACGCATGGGTAAGGCTTTTCCATTCTGCTTATTTCTGCCGCAGTCTTTTCGGCTTAAAAGGGGGGAAAGCTGTTATGAAAAATTTAAACTTAAACGTCGTTTTAAAGTGGATGTTGGTATGGACATTACGATGTCTACGGGTTTCAGTAATCATTTAATACCATATGGGCCGTGTGCAAGTCGAATAAAACAAAACTCAATATAAATAATCTAGGCCAAGAGAATCCAAGTAGTCGTATTTTTTTATTAGAAGATATTTAAAGATAATTCTGTAGATTCCCTTAATTTATATCTTATATTTTTATTCAACACCTTTAAATTAGCACAACGAACTCTGTAATGACACCATTACGTTGATATTATAATGTGACGACGATTTTCGTGGACCAGAATAATTCAAACAAAAAAACGTTTTCCTTTCAACGTTGTTATCATTTTACTGTTTTAATTTATAATGTTTTTTAAAAATTATAACATTTTTAATAAATTATATTTTTTATTAGATTCTGTAAAGAGTACAATGTATATTATTATCCAATAGAAAACACAGGTTTAGATACCTAACATAGGTACATTTATCCCTTTTCAGTAACACGTTTAACATTTTCTTTCATAAGACATTTACATAAAGCTTTTAACAGTGTATAATGAATGTTTAGTCTATTCTATTGTTTGAGCGCCGTAGAAAAATGGCCTCTCATTATTCGCACCGCGAGTTCAGCTCCCCGACGATTGATGAGCGGAATTAATTTTAGGTATTTACCTACGAAATTGCCGTTTAGTATACCGAAAGTTAGTCTTTTTTTTTTAAAGCTAAGTATGTATCCATGGCACCTCTATCAGCGCAGTACTCTTTTTTTTTGTAGAAAAAGACAAGTTTACCAGACCCAAGAAGCCTTTTAAAGGCATTTTGTACTACTTCTCGGGTATTGAATTTTTCCCTAACAGGGAGTGGGGCAAACTTTGTAAAAAATAAAAGTCTGTCGGCACACGGTCTGGTGAGTATGGTGGATGACGAAAAACTTCCAACTAGCTCTTGGATCTTAGAGACTGTCTGTGGGCCCGTATAAGGTCGAGCGTTGTCGTGTAGGAGCAGCGGGGACGAGCGATTAATCAAGACTAGTCGATAATTCGCAAGCTTCTCCAATCAGTGACCAGTATGCTTAGTGAGTTTTTTAACGTTCTCGATAGCGTAAAAGTTAGCTCATATTTGTATGGAATAGGATCGTTAGGCTACGTTTTCCGCTAGGGGCGCTGTTCCAACTGCATACAACATTGGGGTTAACTTTTTCGCTATCGAGAACGTTAACATTAATAATAGTGTCGCTGTCGGATAAGAAGACTTGCGACATGAAGCCTCAAAAAATATATTTATTTAATTATTGCGCAATTCTAATCGGGGTATACATATTAAAAAGTCGAATGAGGTAGATAAACATTTTATTTTTCTTAAACATTTTCCATAAAAAAAACAACGATTTTAGACATTATAACAAAACAGATTTAAATTTCTTATGAATTAAGTATAACGCCAGGCCACCAGTTACAATCGAGCCGCTCCTGAAAAAATACAAAACGATTTCGTTAGCACAGATAAAATATGCTAATATGGCGCCCTCTATAGTACTTCGAATCGTGCTAAGAACTAGCATTATCAAAGACCTGAAAACATTATCCAAAGTATTAGGTATTTCAACTAGGGGCATTCAATCAAGATATTTATTTTTGCAAATATTGAATACAGATTGATTGATATCAGTTCAGCCTAATATTGATATATTAGGCTGAACTCTGAATTTTAATTGTATAACTTTTGTCCCGCCATGCTAGTGCCTACTCTAGAAATTTTCAATCTAATAAAGAGATAAATAAGTATTCTTATTTATTATAGCGACCCGCCCTCGCTTCGCTTCGGAAACATTAAAACACACATGAAACCAAAAAAAATTAATAAATAAAAATTAAAAAAAAGTAGCCTATGTTCATCAGGGACAATGTCGGCTTCTAATGGAAAAATATTTTTTCAAATCGGTCCAGTAGTTTCGGAGCCTATTCGAAACAAACAAACAAACAAATCTTTCCTCTTTATAATATTAGTATAGATATCATAGATTAGTCTTACCAGATAGCGAAGCGACCTGCAACTGAATGCCTGTATACACTGTATTTCGAAATTCTATAATCTCTGTTGTTTTCATAGGTTTTCAGAATTTTGTCTACCCTGGAATTACAGGAAAACATTATATAGATTAAATTTTTTGTGTTTATATTTTGGGAATGTAAAATAAGAAAAAACGAATATGTAATACAAAAGAAATGTATTGCTTCAGTAAAATTTTACAATTCGCATCTCAACGGTCTTCGTCTGTTAATGGAATCATAAAACACGTTTTCTCAGTTTTCATAATATATTGTTCGTTTTATTGTACGTGGCCTGGAAAGAAAGATGCGTCGTATTTTACTTACATAAACTGTGCGCCGGTCGCTACCAAGGCGGCTCGCTTGCCACAGGGCTTAATGTCGATCGAACCGAAGCTGCCCAGTAGCGACGCCACCTGCAAAACAATTCACACGGTGACACTTAATGTGAAATATTGGCGTGACAATGCCATTGTGAATCTATGTATAGTACGACGGGTCTTTCAGGCGCCCGATTATATCAAACGACAACGCTCCGGCAGCGGCTATTTATAATTTAACCTTAAATCAACCTTGACAGTGACATGAAAGATGAGGTTCCGTACATTAGAGAAATCAAACACCGACCGACGCTTTTCGTTAAAAAAACACGGCCAGATGTAAAAATAAAGAGTTTTCCTTGTGACACTTGGGCATTATCAATCTGTTTAGGGTCCGTTCACACAGACCGGCTCGCAGAGGAGAGCAGATTTTTATCACGTTGGAAACAGAGTTTTGAATGATTGTAGTAAAGTTTATTTTTGCATGTGCATTTTTTTGTCATTAAGAATGCTTGAATGCGCTGCGTCTGAAATAATAAGAGAAGCCGACCGGCTCCGATGGCGCGCGCATCCGCTTTCAGTGTGCTTAGTGCGAGTTTTTTAACGTTCTCGATAGCGTAAAAGTAAGCCCAATTTTGTATTCACTTGGAACAGCGCCCCTAGCGGCAAACGTAGGCAAACGATCCCATTCCATACAAATATGAGCTAGCTTTTACGCTATCGAGAACCTTAAAAAACTCGCACTAAGCACACTGATCTCTTCCAGCCGGTCTATGTGAAATAGTTGGCGGCTCCACTCCGGCCAATTCCAAACGTATACGATCAGGTGTGTGTGGAAAGAAAAAAGCGGGCCCATGCTCTCCGAGCCGGTCTGTGTGAACGGACCCTAAAACTACTGGCAGCGGGAAATATGTGAGCGGCGTGCGGGCTGTGCGTGTGGGAGTGAGCGAGCGTGCGTGTGCGTAGCTCTGTCACTGGCCTCGCGCCAAATGTCACTCGCTATCCCGTCACCCTCGGCGTGCCGGCGCACGGTCACATCGAGGCACGCGACAGTTGAACGATAGCCTCTAATGCTACGGCATAGAGTCGAAGTTTCTGACACCGTGTCGCGAGATACGTGAGTTGGAAAACGTGGCCCGCCACTACTACTTCACCGGCCGAGGTGACAATTATTACTACCATAACCGTTCTTTAACATACGAGCGCTATTTTTGGCTCCGGGACTCGAGACGGCACCGATGAACCAAACCCTGTTTACAATTTCGATTTAGTATACGATTGAACTAGTTACGCAAGCATAATCTTCGCTTTCAGGTATTACAGATCGAGCAATAAAATGAAGGTATTGTAGCGCGTCTTAGTACGCCGCTTATTCTCCAGAGGCATTAGCAATCTATTTCCAAGACGTTAGAGTTGAAAATTCTCTGTACGTGACCACAATGTAACATAACATGAAATGTAATTTGTATCTGTACACACGGAGCGCGATATGACAGTTTTAGACGAGAACTGACACATAACAGACGCCCTATGAATAGCAAAAAAATATGACTGAATAGTTTAATATTGTTTCAAGAAAATTGGTACCGGTGGTTCGGATATAAATTTCAAAGATTAATATTACGTTAAAGCCAGCGTTACAGTCTTTAAAATATGATTATTTACACAAAACTACACAATCGCGCATTTTCTTGATGTAATTTCTCATTAAATTAATTTTTCTTACAATATTTTTTTTCAGTTCAAGCCTTGTGTTCAGGAAATCAGACTTGAATTTTATTGTCTCAATGTTATGAAGAGATGAGGTGGTGCTATTCTAGACACCACGCATCCACACATTGAGGTGTTTCTTAAAAAAATATAAGATCCATTCCTTATAATTTTGTGTAGATATTAAGTTATTAAATAACTATACGTCCCGCTATTCCACGCATTGTATTTGTAATTCAGAAATAATGAAGCTTGTTTTATTATCTTGAGATTAAAATTTCCTTTTTTAAGTCATTCTCCGGTCCATAACCGGCCAGTCTATTTGTAGATTGGTTATTACGTAAAGTCACGAAAAAGCGAATACACTGTCGTATTATACCAGATATACACGACGGAGGTTGTATAGTTTTTCTTTTTTACCAAGTATCATTTGTTTTAATTCAGGTTATAAGCATTTTTGTGCGAATATATAATCATCAATATCTTTAGAATAATTTGCGTGTTTGAGGAAAAACGTACAGACATACAAAATGACAAATTTCGGTGTATTAGTATAGATAAGACAGCACCATTAGTCAGATGAAATTTTTTATACTCTAAATCTCGACACTAAGAAAATTGTTAAATTTATTTTATAGTCAAAACTATTTGGTGATTGATAGTACACAAAAGGAAACTGACAAAAATAATTTATTAAAAATCGCGAATTTTTCATTAGGTTGAGAATCCTTGTAGTTCATAAATATTTAAATTAGGAATGCCTTAAATTCTAATATCTTCATGGTCAATATACAATATTTATGTAATGGCTTAAATATCTATGTGATAATCGTTTACCAATTTTTTTATTTACGGTCATTGGTTATCCTCCTTTTAGTCTATTTATTCTCAATTTGAATTCTTAGGAAAATGACAGCAATTATTATTTTAAAGATACGGACATTTGGAAAAACTCGAGAATCAAGCACGGCCGTTTTGTCCCAATTCTCTTGCATTTTGTTAAGAGCTAAGTAATCTCCTGCACTCTTACTGTGAAGTCATCCTAGAAAACGAAATTAGACGGTATGTTAACAAAATGAATTATGATAGTTACCTTTTCAACATCTATGACGGTGTCTTTTAGACATTTAACGTGCAACAAGACAGGTCTGTTCCGAGGTGGATCGTTTTCTGAGAAATTCTGAAACAAATAAAGTTTTTCTTTTTATTTGGCCTAAAATTGTTTGTTAAAGGTAAAATGCAAAAATACAAATCCGCTTTGTTTCACCGTTTTTTCTCAGACCAGCGGTTTTTTTTTGGTATCGATGTTATAGTTAATTTTTACATTGAATTATTATGATTTCATGACATCCAAATCAAGTTAATTAATAATTTTCAATTTGTCAGATTTCCTTTTTCTCTCAAAAAGTTTTAGTAACATGTTTATAACCCAAAAATTAATGACATCTTGGGTTGGGTAATTAATCAACTTGATATAGTAGACCTGATTAGCTAGCTAGCTACCAGGGTATTTTTTAGGATTCAATACAATAAATCCTACCATCTAATAGCCCATGCGGCTCAGTGTTCCATAAAATAATATTGAAAAGCTCTCACTAAATAACTCACGGAAAAAATATTGTCTATTTGAATCCAGAAGATTGATTTATTGTGAAATGTTAATGTTACTTAAAATTTGTATGAACAACTTTATTTTTATTCACTGTTACAAAAATTTGATTGTACTCAATCAAAATCGTTTTTTCAATTCAATTTCAAAGTGTTGCGCAATTGATTGTCTCGAAGTAGTGAAGAGTGGAAAGTATTTTTTTGTAAAGTTGTAGATGAAAATACCGCAGATGAGCAAATGAGCTTACGGACCACCTAGTCAATGGTTACTGGATCAAGACAAGAAACTGGTACCAAATCGATAAAGCGGCACGACACGAGAACCCTCTCATCGAACCCGTAACGCTCGACGAGTAAATTAACCCTCCGACACAGCCCACTGAGTTTCTCGCCGGATCTTCTGTGGGCCGCGTTTCCGATCCGGTGGTAGGTTCTGCGAAGCACGGCTCTTGCTAGGGCCAGTGTTAGCAACACACGCGGTTTGAGCCCCGTGAGCTCACCTACTAGTTAAGGTTACGCTGAAATAGCCTCTCAAGGCTCTCACTTTAGGTAGGAAAACAAAAACAATAAAAGGTACCAAATCAGAACGTTACGTTATATACGTTTAATATCAAACATTAACATTAGCCATTAGATTTAATTTAAAAGCATTGCAACTTTAATTTTTTTTTTTTGTTGCCTGTGTAGAATAGCGAGCATACGGCCCACCTGATGGTGAGTGGTTACCGTCGCTCATGGACAGCAGCAATGCCAGGGGCAGAGCCAAGCGGCTGCCTACCGTTAAGTACTCTCTACAAGCCTCGTTTGAAGAAGGACATGTCATAGCGCTCAGGAAAGACATAATATTGTACGTTTTACCATAATATATTAAACTTATTAGAATAGTACTTATAAAGCGGTGAATGTTTTAGAAATGGGCAACTTAAGTTTCAATTACGCTTACGTGTACTGCAATTTCCAATTCACTACTCACAATTTATGTGTGGAGCGCCATCCCTAATTTTAGGTACTTAATTTCTGTAGCTCACTGTGCAGGGTATACAATATACAGACATACAGTTGCTAGTTAAATAGTAATTTCATGATGATTGTCTCTGATGACAATCGTTTAGCCTTACCATATAAGAAACGCCACCTCTTATAACATTGACCTTGTTGCAGTAAGGCGCTAGGGCTGCGAGTTTCTCCCTGGGTCCGATCACGTGAGACTTGCCGCGGTTCTCGCAGGCGGCCCAGTGACCGAGCCGTATAAAGCAATAACCTATTGAAAATAAAATAATTCGAGAAATTATATTAGAGTGATTAACTGTTCCTCAAACTTTAATGTTAAATTTATTACAATTAAACTATTTAATGGTAAATTTGGTACCTTAGTGAATATGAATATTATAACATAATAATAATAATATCGAATTTTCACCTGAACAGTAAGCGTCCCATCCGGCTTCATGATAGCTTTGTTTAATATCAAACGGTGTGGTCAGTCGTACAATGTTGATTCCATATTCAAGTTTCTTACATTTTCTTTCAGCGAAGAATTCATACAAACTGTGAAAGAAAATGTAAGCTTGCCTAATTTTATTTGATACATACTTGAGTGATGTCATGTGCATTCAAACCGAATGGTTTGTTTATGATTGCCACTTAAATACATAAAATATGAAATTATTTTAACCAGTATGTAGAGATAACTTAAGATTTGAATATAATTTTTTTGTCGGAAGTCGAGAGGAGATCTTTTCCCGCTAAGAGGCCTGGTATCGAGTTGGTATTACCTCCGTGGATATAATGAGGCCTTTATCTAACATGAAATTAAAATGATTAGCTTCTAATAAATATATTTTTTTTTATAATTATACTGTTACTTTTCTCTCATTCCTCATTAATTTTAAGTTTTCTTATTCTAGAGTTATATTATAATTGTTCTATATTAGCGTGGCCAATTGCATTTTAGATCGTCAGGTTTGACAGCATTACACAGGTTTGATAGCACACAATGGTACTTGCACTCGCTGGTCTCCGTTGTGACACAAGGGAGTCTGTGAGATTTTCTCGACAGACCACAAAAACAGAGAAACTTTCGGATGGTAAGTGCTGATGGTTATTGCCATTAAGAAATCGCAATCAAAATTTATTAAGTTTTATAATAATAATATGTCATAATTTTTTTCTTTTTATCCTACCTAAGCTGATAGCCTTGAGAGGCTATATCAGCGCAACCTAACAAGTAGGTGAGCTCACGGGGCTTAAACCTGACGACGTTGTCAACACTAACCCTAGCAAGAGCAGTTCTTCGCTGAATCTACCACCGGATCGGAATCGCGACCCACTGAGAAGATCCGGCGAGGAACTCAGTGAGCTGTGTCTGTGGGTTAATTTACTCGCTGAGCCCTTCGTCCCAAGCGACGGGTTCGACGAGAACGATAACCGGATATGTCATAGGGATAATAATGAAATACTGTGCTAATCGTCAATAAGTTACACCATTTAACGGAATTTGCCGAAATGGGCAATTTTTTTTTATTCAGTAGCGTGACCACAAAATACCCTTTTCAATGTGAAACATATGGTGCTTTGCTTTAATTTTTTTATTATTGATGCGTGATATGTAGAAGCTCTCACTCAATCTATCCTTTATATCTATCTTTCTTTATCTATCATCTATCTTTTATATACTATCTATTTTTAAATAGAAAAAAATGCTTTGGGGTAGAATTAGGGAGTGTGGTGATGCTAGCTCTTGTCGACACACAGTATCCTTTCCACCAACAAATTATTATCTATTTGACATATTTTCCAATAATCTAAAGTATTAAAAAATTAAATGAGCAAATTCCATTAGATACAATCAATGTTCCGAAACTAAATTATGTCGCTAGTACATACTAGGGCTGACATTTCACTTAATTTTTTTATAAATTCTACTTTACTAATTAATATTATTATTTTTGGATCCTATAGACATTTACAAATAAATGTCTAAAATAACAGTAAAATAAAAAAATCTATTCATATCTTTTGTGAAATTCATATGGGTACAGAATAGAAATGTGTCACGGGTGTGCAAAAAAATTTTTACATCAACATCATTCTTCCTCATAAACTTTTCAAAATTAACAAATACATATTTTTTCTAATACTCACTCTTGTAATGCATTTGATTTCCAAGACTCAGAAAAAGTGAGTTTCTTACTCATAGCATGCGATATATATTTAGTATCAAATATAGTTGGAAATACACTGTTAATGTTCTTTTTAAACATTGTATAACTATCCGGTAGTGGTCCTATGAATTGATTGTGAAGGAACAACATATCCAAAAACATGTTGTGTCCTACAATGGGCTTCTTGTGTGTTTCTAGCAGTTTTATTACGTGCAAGAAGCCCAGTAAATAGGCTATTAAGTTATCTTCCAGTATTGCTATTGGTGCATTTTTGGCTCCTTCAACATTTTTGTCTCTGTATATGAGAATCTGAAAGAGTAAATGTAATTTATTTATTTGTTGTTCCTGAATAATTTAGTGGCAGTTTGAAAAAAAAAGAAATATTGTCAATGAATCAGACGTTTAAATAGAAAGAGCAAGTTAAAATCAAGTCAGGCATATGTATTGTCTCTCAAATTTTAGATATATGTATATAGGCTGAAGTATGTACATTCTTGTTGTAGTCATTTATATTATTTGAATTAACTTTATGTTATAAGTGCAAGCTAAAAGCGTTTTTATATACGAGCGAGACATATTTTATATTAATAAAATTACAAGTTTTTTTTTTATTGCCGTATAGGCCACCATCAGGTGGGCCGTATGCTCAGACGAGCACCTGATGGTGAGGGGTTACCGTGGCTCATGGACGTCAGCAAAGCCAGGGGCAGAGCCAAGCTGCTGCCTACCGTTTTATTTTACCTAAGTTTAACAATTTAAAACAATTTTTTTCTCCCTACATAATCAGTGGTAGCCGAAGGGGCTATGTTAGTTATGCTTGGATGGAAAAACAGATTTTTATAGACGATTCAAAATATAACTACACTTGTCTGCGGGAGTCATGGTCCAGGCGGCCGGCCGATCCTTCGGCTGGTCGTAGGACCGTCGAGGCGATTCGCCCGATTCTTGTGGATCGTGACAGAGGACGCCTCACTTTCCGGCTCACGCAGGTGCTCACTGGGCATGGTTGCTTCGGTGAGTTCCTGCACCGGATCGGAGCCGAGCCGACGGCAGAGTGTTACCATTGTGGCTGCGACTTGGACACGGCGGAGCACACGCTCGTTGCCTGCCCCGCATGGGAGGGGTGGCGCCGTGTCCTCGTCGCAAAAATAGGAAACGACTTGTCGTTGCCGAGTGTTGTGGCATCGATGCTCGGCAACGACGAGTCGTGGAAGGCGATGCTCGACTTCTGCGAGTGCACCATCTCGCAGAAGGAGGCGGCGGGGCGCGTGAGAGACGCACAAGCCCGCCGCCGTCGAGCGCGGGCCAGGGAGGCGGAACTCGCCCTAGCCCTGGCCCTCTTAAGTGTTTCGGGTCCCCCTCATATGTCGGTCTGGGGCCCGGCGAAGGGGGCCTAAGAAGACGACGTGCAAGCTGCTCTGCACGCGTTTTACGCAAGAGCATCCGGGTGATGGAAGGCCGGCTATCCTCGACCCACGCTGGTTCTGACCCAGCGGGGTATTTCGAAGGATAACCTATTCAAACCGGCGCCATCTAGGCGGGCTTCGGACAGCCTGCCGACCGAGAGGGCTGGTGGTCATGGCGCCGACGATCGCTGGCCCGGCGTCTCGAGGGGGAGGGTGATGGGAGAGATGTGCTCCGCACTAAACGCTTCACTCTCCTCCCCTTGCCTTTTCATGAGTTCTGTCTCATGCGAGGGTTGGACGTTGGTTGTTGAGCGACAGGAGGTTTTAGTCGGTTCGACTCCGACATGCCCCACCCTCCATCCCCAGTGGAGGGTGGGAGACCGACGATTTCCTCCTGACCAAAAAAAATAAAAATAAAAACACTTATCTATCTTAAATTACCTTCTTGCTATTACCTAAGCTATCTGTAGTCAGGATACCAGGATAACGTTGTCTTAGCTCTAAGTGCAGCAAGTACCGGCAAATAGCATTGTCAATATCTAAGTACATTGTGTCCTCTACACTCGATGACAACCATCTGGAATTTATAACATAACATGATTAATTGATTTCACTGCATGTTTTACTAAAGGCAGTGAATAAAAATGCAGATTCAATCAGATACGAAACAATGACTACTACTTAATTAGGTTCAGATTGGTAAACTGTTATTTGTTATCTGTTCAGAATATTAATAAGCCTTTAGAGTTCCATAACAATGTACTGTGTATATAATCTAAAACTTTTAGTAGTTAAATTCTGGAAGGGGATCAGTTTAAAATAAAACATTTTTTTAGTCTGAGTAGACAAACAGAATGCAGAAAAATAATTCATTTTACTCTGATTTAATCTTACTTTGAAACTTCTGAAGAACATTGGTTGATTTGCTTCTCTTCATCAAATTCAAGAGACTCACTGACATAGTCAAACAGGTTGTTTTCTATTCTGTATCTGTTTAACAATGCCTCATCACTCTTGCTAAGATATGGAAGGCCTTCATAGATGAACTGAAAAATAATACTTTCATGTCTAGTTTTTATAGAAAATATCTGGCCATCGGAACCATATTGTATTTTATGTGTTAGCGTGTTTAAGAGCAGAAGATAAACAGGACAGATTGGTCTACACCGATCATCCTACCTGCAGTCTTCAGTGTACCCATGATCATGGGATTTAGAATAGTACAACAATATTGGGAACTTATTAAATGTAAAAATTATAGTAAGAACCCATTAAAAATAGTGGGTAAAATAATGTAGTGAAAGCAATTTACAAATAAATGGTCTCACCTTATTGAAATCGAAATTGTGTTTACATAAAAACTTGAGGGTCGAGGCTTGAAATATGAGCGACTGATTTATCCTTCCAATTAGTTGTGGACACAAATGAAATGTATATCCAGTTGCAAGGTATGCATCTAATTCTCTATCATATTGAAACATAGTCAGTCCTACTTGCATCATTTTCATTGTGCTTATTTGTGTTTTGTACTTATTGTATCTTTCTTCATTTGTGTCGAACAAGCTGAAATATTATATTAAATTTCAAAATTAATATAGATTATCTGAATGCTTTGATAACTCTTATAATTTATTTTATAAAAAGCGACCAGTTTTTGTAATGCAAGATCTTTAAAGTTTGTATGTGGAGTTTAAACTTTTTTACTTTTACTTTTTTACTTTTAGATGTTCAATAGATGTTGTGTCAACTAGTTAAACAATTTAATAATACCTGTATTTGAACGATTCTCTGGTAAGTATAGCTGAAAACTCTGCATCAAAACTTATAAAACACGAGTCTTTTATATTTTTTGCTATGTTATCAAGTTCTTCATAAAAGTTTTCTTTGGTGATATCCATTTTTGATAAAATTAATATTGAGTATAATACACACTAAGCTTTTAGTTCATTTAAATCAACGTAAATCAAATCGTAGTATTAATTTAAGTAGTACAATTTTCTTTTCAGTCGTCCCGTCGTCCGAAATCTTCGAAATAAAATTAAAAAACACCGCATGGAAGATTTTATGACCTGGTGACTAAGACCTTTAAGTCATGTCTTATTTTAATTTATATTCTTATTTTAATAAAAATTATAATATGGAGTGAAATGAAATGAAATGAAGTGAAGATGAATAATTTGAGACATTGGTCAACCGGGATGAAATTAAATGAAATGCAATTATATGGGATGAAATATAATCTTAATAAAATGGTGGTCATTTACTAAGATTTTTTCAGTAGACTTTTTGGAGGATCCCGAGAAGTTATGTCCAGCCAGTCCAGCGGCTTTGTTTCATTTTCCCACATTTGTGCACTTTCACAGATATTAAACAGTTAATAAACTACCGTTATTACACATTTAAACCTGAAGAAACGCTAAATAGACAAAATAAAACACATTACACAATTTCATTCCTCGTGTTCCTTAAAAAACCGACACAGCTTGGAAAACCGCGAATGCAGCTAAAACTTTGGATAATCATTTGCAAATGTCGTCCTACACTTGCGGGTTTGCGTATTCGTGCGAATGTGAGTGACCGGTATAAGGGTATCGTATTCTAACATATAAGGTAATGAATAATGTTAAAAAACTAACTCTATGGAATAATGATTGCGTGTATGCTCTGTGTAGTGCCACCAGCTCTCAAAAACATTTAGAAGAAGAAGAAGAAAATCTTTATTCGCCAGAAATATAGTTTACAAGATATTATGGATATAGGACAGTTTCATATATTACGCCTGTTTAGGCATGCGAAAATTTAACTTATTTTTATATTAATTCTAACACAAAATTTACTAAATCTATCTATTTTTACATTTTATCACATCTTATTCTATTATTTTAAAGCTAAAATAAAAACTCCTAAAATCACAACATTAAAAATTAAAAACCCGTCAAACCAATTTGTTTTGTTATTAATCTTTGTTTTTAAACTCTATGCAAATTTTAATATTCTTCTTCTCAGTTTTTTCCTTTAAAATGTTATATTTTGATTTTAAATACATTGTATATCGCTACCTACCTTTGTATATAAAGTGTTTGTTTTTATCTCTGAAGATTATTATTAATAAAAACAGCGTAGTATAGAGAGAGATGTACTTCCACTGTATTTCTAATTAGCACAACTAACAAAGTAACCACCGATTAGCTATTGTAAATATTAAAATCATTTATTTTCATTTAACTATGCATTCTTAGCAACGAATAGCTGTACTAGGTTTACAACTATGTCATTAGCAGATTCAATTAGGCCAGGGTCCAACTTAACAAAAAGCTTATAAAAATATTAGTCGTTTAAGGTTCCTTCTCACTTATTTAGCCCTTAGGTTTGGGGTAAAAACCACTTAGCTGGGAGCCCTAACTTTTTGACAAATAGGGCTGAGGATGTTGGGCTGAAAAATGAAATTGAAAACTTTGACAATAGTACATAATCATGTGTAATGGCCGGACCAAACCAAAGACCAAACGTGTCTACAGTTAAGCCATGGTTTTTGATAGCTAGGGCTAATTGGATGTTTTGGTCATTATGATCGTAAGAGTCTTTACTAAATAGGATTGGCTAATGCCATGTTAACTAAAACTACTAAAGCGAGGAATGAGTTTAAGTATAATAAAATTAACTAAAATCAATGTGTTTTGAAGAAATCACTTCGAGTAGGTATAGCATACCTACCAGCCCGCGTGAAGCTAGAATAGCCCCTAAGGCTACCAGTGAATAGGTAGGGAAATATTTTGTTTTTACTGGTGGTAGGACCTCTTGTGAGTCCGCGCGGGTGGGTACCACTACTCTGCCTGTTTCTGCCGTGAAGCAGTAATGCGTTTCGGTTTGAAGGGTGGGGCAGCCGTTGTAACTATACTTGAGACCTTAGAACTTATATCT
Organism: Bombyx mandarina; assembly: GCF_030267445.1. Lineage (NCBI taxonomy): Eukaryota > Metazoa > Arthropoda > Insecta > Lepidoptera > Bombycidae > Bombyx > Bombyx mandarina. The sequence continues at coordinate 4,294,098 of NC_143217.1, forward strand.
CAAGGTGGGTGGCGCATTTGCGATGTGGATGTCTATGGGCTCCAGTAACCACTTAAAACCAGGTGGGCTGTGAGCTCGTCCAACCATCTAAGCAATAAAAATAAAAATTGTTGTTTATTATAGTTAAAAATGAAATTGATTGTCGTGACTTGCGTATAAACATGAATTATTTGAAACTACAAGCGCGTCATCTGTCGTACGTTGATCGTGCTTATTAAAATCCATCCAGAGTAACAAATATCCATCCATCTTCACAAGTCTTTGCATTTATCGTTAGGTAGCATAGTGCATGGCGGTAATCCGTAAGCCCTAACCTACATGTCCTCGGGATAATTTTTGTCCACCTTCAATATGATAGTAAGAGGATTTAAAGTAAGCCTGATTTCTCGAAGCTGCTTTTGCCTAAAATAGCACCACCCTATCTCTTCTTGTGGTTATCGTAGAAGATGATTAAGTAATTCGCCAGAGAAAAGGCAGAAGCGTTCTCAGAGTATTTATACCACCGTAAATAAATCACCAACCGGTAAGTAATGGTGATGTATTGCAATTCTGCATCATTAGGTTGGTACCTCATTATGCAGCGGTCTATACTTTTTTTATTGCTTAAGTTTGTGGACGAGCTCACGGCCTACCTGGTGTTAAGTGGTTACCGGAGCCTATAGACATCTACAACGTAAATGCCGTCACCCACCTTGAGATATGAGTTCCAAGGTTTCAGTATAGTTACAACGGCTGCCCCACCCTTCGAACCGAAGCGCATTACTGCTTCACGGCGGAAATAGGCAGGGTGATGGTACCTACCCGTGCGGACTCACAAGAGGATTCTACTACCAGTAATTACGCAAATTATAATTTTGCAGACTTGATTTTTGTTACACGATGCTATTCGTTCACCGTGGAAGTCAATCGTGAACATTAAGAACATTTGTTGAGTACGTATTTGATTAGAAAAATTGGTACTTGCCAGCGGGATTCGAACACCGGTGCATCGCTAGATACAAATGCACCGGACGTCTTATCCTTTAGGCTAGACGATTTCAAAACTTCTTTTAATTTAGGTACATACTTCGACTCCTTTTAATTTACATTGTAGGCACGTAGTTATGCGTTCCGATTTAAAGCGTACTACAGCATGCCTCAGTGTGGGTGGCGGCATTCACTTCTGATGTTTATGGGCTCCTGTAACCATTTTACACTTGGTGGGCCGTGAGTTCGTTCTACCACCCACGCAATAAATAAATAAAATATTCTAATATTATAAAATATATTCTAAAGACATTAGTTAAAATGTTTATAATTATTATGCTCATAAAACACATAGTTTAAATGTTTAAAATGTGTCTAGCTTAGTAAATGCCATTGTTTTTACTTTCTGTGCGTGTGTGTGTTTTTTAGTATTTCCACTTTTTGAATGGTTTGTTACGCCCTGAAGCTTTCGATTATTTGTTTAGATAAATTGTAGGTATTTAATTATCTATTCTATATGACGAGTTTACACACAACCATTGCGCACATCAATGAACTATAAAATATTATCAATTGACCAACCTTGAAAAACCATTTCGCATAAATAGTATTTCAAAAATTTGAAACGCCTTCGTAGATCAATCCTAAGGAATCAAAATTTGGATTATGAGATATAGAACAGGATCTCAAGACGTTGAAAATATTTACATATTTATATTGGCATATTCTTGTTACGTCAATCTCATGGTATATTAACTGTTGTTTTGTGATGTGATGACATTTCTTCTTCGTGTTCTCAACAATGAATAAATTGGATATATTTGTACACAAAGTAAAAAAAATATCCGTGATCCTATGTTTTGTTCATAATGAAATATTATTAACCTTGTTCCTTTCAATCACTACAGGTCACTTCTATCAATTTCGTTTATCATAGTTAGGTACTTACGTTTCTTAAGTTTCAAGAAAAATAAATGATCAGCTTAAGTTTTTACAGTGAAAAGCTTATCACTAGAGAAACTAACAAAATTTGAATTTTTTTAAATACTTTTTATTCCTATTTAGTTCGTTAGCGTGAGTTTCTGGTTTTTGAATGTATGTTGATAGGATTGGTATTCATAGATATTTAGGTATTAACGCTTGGAAGCTAAATCGTATGTCCCTTTTATTGTTTGAGAATATTTTCCTGAGATTCAACTCGTATAATCTAGCGTATAGAATTTTTTTTATTCTTTTTTTTATTTTTTATTCTTTATTTATTGTACACACAGTTAATATTACAGTAATTGCGTAAGATATAAAAAATGGCGAGCTTAACTCAACAATTGAGTTTTCTACCAGCTAACCGTTATCTTCTAGATATTTCTATTTATCTTCTAAATAACAGCAGTTTGGGATCAACATATAAATTAAAATTCTGGATAGCAACATTTAAATGTAAAACTGAATACATATATGTAAAATGGAGTATATGAAAAATATAAAAGTAAGGTTCGAAGCATTACTTTTATCTTTATCTTAAACAGAATTACACATTCTGAAATTACATTCTCGTCCAACAATTTTGTTTTGTGCTCAGCATGTGAGTTATTTTGAAGTATATGTGTATGTATATGCCATCGAAAGGGAGAATATCATAATTGTTGCACAACATATCGTTACGCAACCTCATAGAGAGAGTTCATTCTTCGCCAATTTGTTTCTGAATACGAGGTCCAATCAGGGCTTCGAATTTTCGCCTCAGGCCTGCAGCACTCGTTGCAAAACAATTACTGTGAACTGACTGACTAGCCACATTACCAGTTTCCAGTTGATGGTCGTCTCGCGTCGTCGTGCGCGGCACCGCTGCCCCACTTTACAAGCGCGTTCACAACTTTTTTTGAAAGATTTCGCCATATAACGTACGTCATTCAAACATGTAAACAGTGACTCGTTACATGCAAGTTAAATTAAATATAAAATGGAGCCGCCGAAAACCGCGATGGAAGTGCACGGTGTGCCAGTGCAGAAACCAAATTACATGCTCATGTCCTTACAAAGGATATTAGTGCTTGTTATTATATTCGCATGCGTTCTAATTGTAGTGCGCTACACACCGATGCCTGGTAATTACGGTTTATGAACTAATTAGCAATACGCCTATGTCACCTTCACACTTTCACACTATTCATGGGACGTGCGTATAAAGCAGAAGTTGTCAACATTGAAAATAATTTCATAACTGAGAAAAGTTTTTTGTAGTACATATCCAATCAACACCACATTGATTGTCAAATAAAGGCGATTACCAAATCAAATATCGATCAAATATCAATTAGATTAAATATCAATTATCGACATTAACGAAAATGAAATTATATTTATCCGTGTCTTAGCCACGAAAATTTTTTGTAGGTAAAGTTACGCAAACTAAGACTAACGTTGATTTATAAGCTGTCTGTCTGTATTTAAACTACACGTAAAACTTCTATATCCTTGACCCGGTTAGCAATTGTTACCTTAGAGTAATTGCAGGTCATTAATACGAAGGTAAAGGGAAGATATTATTATAATTTTGAAATTTTATTTGCAGAAGAATACTTTGAAAACTGCGACAGAGAATGTCATGAATTAGACTGGCCAATGATTTGTCGTGTGAAACTAGTAATCGAAGTCTACAAAACTCTTAGCAAGTAAGTGTGAAATGTAGACGTAATTTTATTGTGCAACCACGTAACAGTGGCATTTAGAATTAATTGGCTTCGGAATCACTTTTGAGTTTATTTTACGGTTAATTCATAATTGCTATCTTCTTTCACAGATCATGTGGCAATTGTACTGATAAAGATGGAACAGGAGAGTGTCCGTCCACGTGTATATCCGCAGACGGACGGGAGCGAGGTGTTCTCACAGCGAACCGTGCTTTACCAGCACCAACGCTTCACGTCTGTCACAACGATATCCTCGTAGTCGATGTAGTGCATAGAGCTCCGGCTCATGCGTTATCTATCCATTGGCGCGGTCAACCACAAAAGGAAACGCCTTTTATGGACGGAGCCCCAATGTTGACACAATGCCCGCAACCTGCATATACCACATTTCAATATAAATTCCGAGCATCTGCAGTTGGAACACATATGTACCACGCTCACTCCGCAGCGGACGCTGCTGATGGGCTCGCAGGCGCCCTTGTGGTCCGACAATCTCCTCGTCAAGACCCATTGAGGAAACTGTACGACACTGATGCTTCGGAGCATACAATATATGTTTCCGAATGGGGTCATTCAATGGGACCCTTGGCGGGTATGATGTCGAATGTTCCTAAAGCTGAATCGCTTCTCATAAACGGGAAAGGAAAGACCGTTGAAAATATAGATGCACCGTTAACTAAGTTTTCCGTTGAATATGGAAAGCGGTATAGATTTAGATTAGCATACGGTGGAGGATCGAAGAGTTGTCCTATTCAATTTTCTATTGAAAAACACGTTCTCACTCTGGTCGCTTTAGATGGAAATGGAATAGAACCGGAATATGTTAATTCTATTGAATTAGGTCGAGGGGAGCGTGTTGATTTTATACTAGAAGCCAAAAGAGCTCCGGGCGTGTACAAAATGTCCGTTGTGGCGCATCCGGATTGTCAAGATAATTTAAAAGGTGCAGCTGAGTTGGTTTATACAAATAAAGATAAAGCAGTGTTAATTAAAGACATTGACGAGCTAAATAAAGTTTATCGTAAGTTTAGCACAGTGATTAGTGTGCAGTGTGAGGACGAAAGCGTCTTGTGTTTGACAGAGGCTCGTGGCTATCAGCAGATGCCCTCTGAACTGACAAAGACTCCTGACCGGACTCTCTATGTGCCTTTTAATTATTCCACAAGAAGAATATCAGCGAAGCGAGTCGGTAAGTGAAAAAATCTGTTTTGTTTCTTGAAGTTAACGCTTTGCAAATATAATTATTAATTTACTTGAAAATTTCATAAAATAATTAGTTTTGTAGCTAATTTGAATTTAGGATAAAGTAAGAGGGTATCACGAGCGAACTTGGTGCATTTAGTAATTTTTTTTGCGTGTTAAGGCGTAGAATCACTTTTAAATGTTTATATTAAACAGGAAATTGTAATAAATTTATGATTTTTTCTTTGTGAACATCGAAATGAACAGTTTCTAAAACTAGTTAAGTGTCGTTATGAAATTATCTTTAAAATCTAAATTATAGGCTGCCCAGTAGTAATTATATGTGAAACGCAAAAGAAAAGCGTAACAAAATGATAAAACATGATTTCCCGACATCAGAAATATTAAGACGAATCTTTTTTTTACAAAAATCGTCCTTATTTGAATTCTTGTGTTTTTTTTGTTTTTTTTTAGTATCGATAAGTCTATTAGAATCCACTAGTATTTGAAATAAATTAATTTCACACTGAAAGGTTGAAGCCATTTTTTTTTGCTTAGATGGGTGGACGAGCTCCCAGCCCACCTAGTGTTAACTGGTTACCGGAGCCCATAGACATCTACAACGTAAATGCCGCGCCGCCCACCTTGAGATATGAGTTCTAAGGTCTCAGTATAGTTACAACAGCTGCCCCACCCCTCAAACCGATACGCATTATTGCTTCACGGCAGAAATAGGCAGGGTGTTGGTACCTACCCGTTCGGACTCACAAGAGGTTCTGCCACCAGTAAAAAGCAAGCATATAAATTCTAGCTTGTTACTTGGAACATTGATTTGCTACTTGTAATGTTATCGTAATATTATAGTTTTAGAATTACATTGTTTATCAAATTATGGTTTTTAATGACTTTTGTTGTTAATGCTGCATTTGCTATCGATAACAATGTGTTTAACTACTTTTAAGAAGTAGCGTTCTTAAAACAAAATTCGTAAACCCTTTGCTTAGTCTTTTTTTTATAAATGAAACTAGTTCGTAGTGCCTCAATCGAGAAATAAAATACCTAAACTTTTCTATAAAATAAACTTAAAACAAACAAAAGGAATCCGTCCTACGCGGGACACATCAAAGGGAAAACAAAATTGTTATTTTTAATTAATTCCGAGCATTTTCTTAATCATCTACCTTTTAAACCTTCTCTGGACTTCCACAAATAATTCAAGACCAAAATTATCCAAATCGGTCCAGCCGTTCTCGAGTTTTAGCGAGACTAACGAACAGCAATTCATTTATATATATATAGATAGATACAAAGATAAAATAGAAAGATTTGTTATATATTGTTGCTAGCAGTTTCAGTTGTTTTTCAAAGTTTATATATTTAGAGCATACAGTTTATAAAAGCTGCGTTTCTTTTGGTGCTACCTAGTCGTTCGGAATCTAGACTGTCGGTATCATGCGAAAGAGGTTGATGAGTTTTTCTTTTTTGATGGATTTCATCGGAACCATATCGAGTTATTTTTGCATAGATTCACTCATAAAGACTTATGTAAAGATTGATTTTTTTTTTTAAATCGTTTCTTATTTCAAGATTACTTCGCGTGAATTTGATTGGAATTCATGAATTTCATTTATAAATTAAATTAATTAACGTAGATAAGATTTCCTAATTAATTTAACTATCGGACCGCTGAATCTATCTACCTTTTCAAAAATGTATTTTTTTAATATTCCACATGGGCGATTGTTTAGAAAATCAGATTCACATTAGTGTTTTTATACAAAGGTTAGTACTAAGAACAGATAGCTGGTCCAAAAACAAATTTATATATGAAGTTTTACTGGTAGTAGGACCTCTTGGGAGTCCGCGCGTGTAGGTACCACCACCCTGCCTATTTCTGCCGTGAAGCAGTAATGCGTTTCGGTTTGAAGGGTGGGGCAGCCGTCGTAACTATACTTGAGACCTTAGAACTTATATCTCAAGGTAGGTGGCGCATTTACGTTGTAGATGTCTATGGGCTCCAGTCACCGCTTAACATCAGGTGGGCTGTGAGCTCGTCCATCCATCTAAGCAATAAAAAAAAAGTACGCTATTCAATAGTCTTTCATAATAATCTGTAGTGTTCTAGTGTGTTAGCAATAGTTATAATGGTTTTTCTGTGATTTAATTTTACAGTTTTACTTGTTATTGGTGATTATCATGTTTTTGACACATCCAATGTTTATATAAAATGTTCATCACCGTCCGTTCACACGGGGTAGAAATGAAACTTTCAGAAGTATTAAATCCTTGTGAATGTGTTTGTTTCATTTAGTATCGCTTTTTCGTTTCATGTAGATTCAAATCACAATAGTGCTTATTCGACGATAAAGATACCAGATAAGAAAACCGTTATATTCTATTAATCAAATAAATATCTTTGGCGAAGATACTGACCTGTGTCCCATTGTTCAGTAGGAGGTTCATCAACCATTAGAAAAATGATATGACCAATAAGAAATAAGCGATACAAGATATAATAAGATTCATTATAGCTGTTATAAAAATAACTCAAAGGAGTCTTTAAATACAATTTGCTCGAGATTGTTTGACTTAAAAAAAACTTACACGACGGGTATTCGCTTTGACCTTAAAGTTGATGTATTCTTGCTAATCGGAAATATTCGAATTTTTAAACTGACTCGATAAGCGTCATTAAAAGAAATCGTTTACAAAACGTTAAGATCTCTTCAAAGAAAATCATAGCGTAATTTCTTAATTTGTTTTCACGTTTTTAAACGTTTCGACCCACTTGGCTTTTAACAATGAACATTACGATTAGCTCTCAGAAAACAATAATGAGCAAAATTTTTTTTCGACTTTGTTTTTTAGAAAACAGCAACGAGCTAACCGATTTGCCAAATTCAAGTAGCAGTACTTGTACAATACTAATGAACCTTAAAATAAAGTAATGAAATACATTTTTATACGAATCATAAAATCCGCGTGAAAGTAAAAGGGAGAAGTTTGCATTTTGCAACCATTTCGATTTGCATTCCATATTATGTCAAGAAATATTGACTTTTTTCCGATATTCCTGAAATATATATACTAAATTTATTTAGACCTAGAATAGCAATCATGCTCTTATCACGAGTGTCGTAAAAGGCACTTAAGGTACATATTTACTATAGTGGGCGGCAGTGTTTCCTGGCTATCATACTAGGATGCTGCGATCTTCAGCCGGAATTTGTTGTATTGTACGCCCTGTATTGTAAGCCTGCACAAGGAGGCTCCACTATCCTATCTACTTCAGCCGCAAAGCAGCCATGTTTTCGAGTTTGAAGGTTTAGGATAGCAGTCATGCTGTATAATTCCGAGATGGCTGACGTACAGTTGTCGACTATCGTCTCGATGACCCATCAGTCGGACATCCTAGGAGTGGCGCCGTTAGTCTGGTTCTACAACCCTACGGTTCTATATGGGTTCTGACCCTGGGCGGAGATCGGATGTCGGGTGAGAGAGTGCAAGGTGGGTCGTTTTGTAGGTAGGGCCATAAAACATCCTTGGGCCCGCGGTCTGGTCTCAATCTCTGTAGACCGCCAAGTTCCACATATCTCGCGCATCGCCTAAGCTCGGAAACTACGAATGAGGTTCGGCGCCCTGCCCAAAAAAAAATACAATGTGCTCTTCAACGAGTACCGGTAATCACTTAACAATAATTTATGGTTTTATCTCTAATTATGGCTCCAATTATAATATGTTTATCTGCCTATTTCTGTTCAACTATTCGAACTTATAATCCTTGTTGCAAAACAAACAATATAAGCCAATTATTAGGGCTGCCTCGAGTTACACAATGACTTTTGTACGAGCGTGAGAAAAAAAAAGCACTAATATCGTAACATGCCGCGTTCCGTACCTACAATTGTAAAAAGACGACAAAAGGGTTTTAGGCAATGGTTTTAGAAGACTTGCATTGTAATTTGATTAATTTATATAACTTGTATTATTTTCGATTGTATTTCAACTCCAATGTTTACAACTACAACTACAGTTCTTATAGCAGAATAAACTTGTTTCACGGTACTGTGTACTTAATAAAAAAAAAATTATATCACTAAAAAGCGCAACATGTGTGCTATATATTTGTTTCTTAGCTCACTAATGCCGACTTCTCGTTATTCAAGATAAGCGTTTCGTTTTGCAAGCTCATTTTTTGCCATTTTACGCAATTCTTTATTACGCTCTGTGCATAAGTTAGTAGTTGTAAGAAAGTGAACTAATCACCGTATGTATATGGTCACGTCCGCGCCGACCGCATGTAATGTTGTCTGATTGCTGCATTTGCACGGGCGTCTCTCGGAAACTTGTTACGTTTCGATTCCAGAGGCGGATCGAGTTTGACCTATAGTTATTTATAATGTAAACTTTCGCAATACTATGCATATCATACAATAATAGTATAATGCTAAGTTAATTTCTCGACACCGACGGAAATGTAAATAAATTCTTACTGGTGGTAGGACCTCTTGTGAGTCCGCGTGGATAGGTACCACCACCCTGCCTATTTCTGCCGTGAAGCAGTAATGCGTTTCGGTTTGAAGGGTGTGGCAGCCGTTGTAACTATACTGAGACCTTAGAACTTATATCTCAAGGTGGGTGGCGCATTTACGTGGTAGATGTCTATGGGCTCCAGTAACCACTTAACACCAGGTGGGCTGTGAACTCGTCCATCCATCTAAGCAATAAAAAAATTAAATAAAAAAATGCACAGTTTGGTGAAATCGCTTTATACGGATTGTTTGGTCGTTTTATTTTTGCTTTTTTTACTTGGAAGTCTCTATATTCCCAAAATACTAGCACGACGAGCGACGATAGATACAAATCCACAAATTCATTGATATCCGATCCGACCTCTATGTCTCCAGGGCATCTCTTTAAGGCAGGTCTTCTAATAATAATATTCATTCAATTCTATTTTTTTAACTTCTCAGTAGCTTAAGTTCGATGATCGATATGTTTGACAAAAATAACAGACTTCAGGGTATTATTCTAAAACAGAACATAGCGTGAAAAACGACGACCAGTGCCGGTGAGCTATGTACGACATAATACACTAAAAATAGCGAAAATCCTTGAATAATATTTTTTTGTGATGCACGCAATGTAACACGATTACAAATCAAATGACGTGTCGGATCAAGGGGTCGGGCGTCAGTCCGTTTTCATCGCTGCAGACAATTCACGAAACTTGACCTTAATCTATACATATAAATAAAATTACAGTGTCTGTTTGTAGTATTGGAATAACCGCTTTTTACGACATGCATATGAATATATAGTTATATACGGTACATACACCAAAATAACATTTTTTACAATTTTTGTCTGTCTGTCTGTCGGTCTGTTTGTTCCGGCTAATCTCTGGAACGGCGAGACCGATTTTGATGAGACTTTCACTAATAGATAGCTGATGATATAAGGAGTAAATTAGGCTACTTTTTTTAGACTAGCTTTGCCCCGCGGCGTCACCCGCAGTTATTGTCGTACCGCGCGCAACATGGTGGGCTTCGCCTATCAATAATAGAATTTAATGTTTCCGAAGCGAAGCGAGGGCGGGTCGCTAGTTATTGAATATATTGAAACGACAAATTCTTGATAGTTGTTTAGTTTAGCAGTTCTCCACTTACCTTAAAACTTTATAAAAAAATTCTAGTTTTTCGATTTTATCATACCCTATTTATTGTGTCTAGTATCGATGAAATTTTTGTAGTAAATGAAAACGTGTTACTGCCAATGTCATGATCGTGCGCCTTTTCGGGTAAAAAGAACGAAATCGAACGCACGAACTCTACAAAAGTATTGAAGTCTCAGGCTTCTCTATAATGACTAAGCTAAACCCACATCCACTCTAGTAAAATTCTAGCCATGTCTGAGTTAGACTCGCACTCGCTTTGTTCCGTTTCAGATATCGATAATGTCATGATATTGGTGCCAGAAATGCTTTTAACAAAATTCTTTTTTAAAATTTCAATTTACTTTCGTTAGGGTTCCAATTATTATTATGATTTTAAGAACTGTTCTTTAACTATGTTAGTTAGTTATTTTTAAAACTATAATTTGAAAATATATTATATACTTTCCTTCCTTTCTTTCCTTCAGAAAACAAAATTACTGATACGTATTATTTAGGATGTGAAGTCTAGAAACAAAGTGAAACTTATTTTCATATAGTTATTTTCATAGAGTTAAATTAATATCGAAGCATGGTTTGGAATCACTGGTGGTTTCTAAAATAGTCCCGACACACCTTTTTCTGCTATCATTAAAAAATCAGATACAATTTTTTTCATGCCTAATTTAAAGATTCAATTCCAAATGGATGTAGTAGATTCAATAGTTTTTGATTAATGAATTTGCGACTCTCAAATATTATTATGTGATAACAATGGCCACATTTGCGTTTATATTGAAAGTCGATTTTTTAAAGTAGCTTTTATCGCGGGCTATGAGCACGGCGACCGAATCAAGAAATTCCGTAACGAAAATGAAACCTAACACTCCCCACTTCATCTACCATGTAGCTCGGGTTCAACACATTCACACCTTGCACTTGTGTAGTATTTGTGTCAGTTTGTGAAGAAGCGCGCGGCGTGACTTCGCACTGCATGCGCATCATGAAAAGTCTGCCCATCTCTCTCTCGCGCTGTCTAGCTTATGAGTGTGAAGGGGACAGTTAATGTTTTGCTTTTGTTAATGTTTATAAATATAGCGTGGTCTTATTTTATTATTGTTTTAATATTAAATTATTATGGTCTAATTATAATTGTATAAGTTAATAAAAAAATGCAATAGCTTAACCGCGGCAGTCCCCGAGTGCCACACGTGCTTTTTATTTCTAGAAAAATAGACATTCGGAGTATGTAATATTAGATACTAATTGAAAAGTTTCATCATCATCATCATCATCATCAACAGCCCACAGTCGTCCACTGCTGGACATAGGCCTCTCCCAATCTACATCACTGAGCCCGGTCTGCGGCTCTCCTCATCCACTTCTTGCCGGCCACCGTGCGGAGGTCATCGCACCATCTAGCCAGGGGGCGTCCCACGTTACGTCTTCCGCTGCGCGGTCTCCACTCGAGAACCCGTCTGCTCCAGCGATCGTCAGTCCTACGGCATATATGGCCAGCCCACTGCCACTTCAGCTTTCTGACTCTTTGATTGAAAAGTTTACTTGATAAAAAAATGACTTTTAATTAAAGACAACCGACCGATCGATGTCCAATCGCTATCTCCTAACCCGTACGTACGTAAATAAAAGTGAATTGTTTTGTTATGTATTTACAGTTTAAATATTAAATGTAATGACTAATAAGTAAATGTGTACTATACATAATACCTGGGATAATCTGGATTGCGGCCAACAAAGTAGAACTTGATTAATTATTACGCTCGAAGTCTCCAAGAGAATATGTTAGCGTTGTTGCATCGTAAAATATAGCGCAAAAGAAAAGTTGTCACAGCACTTTAATGCTGTTTTATGGCTTTGCGTGTTAGAATATTTATTGCCGGTTCATGTCTAGGTTTCAAATGGAAATGAGACTGAAAACTATAAAAATGTTTAGATTGTTCCAAGAAAATCATAAATATCGCAAAACTGATTTCAATACATTCAAACATCGCATAGGCTTAGTTAAAAACGATTTTCAAATATCACTGAATTATTCGCTCTCGTTTTCTATGTGATCTTTCTAAAATTTTAAATATCACGTGAAAGTGATATGTACTACAGATTTTTTTACAGTTTTATCTCGCGTTTATTGTTTTCATTTAATAATTTCCGAATTAGAGCTTCGATTACTGTTCCCGATCACGAACCGTTAAGGTGTTATTTCTCAATTTTTTAATGTTATGTTAACTGCCATCTATTGCATAATATATAAAAAGAAATTTTTACTGTTTCCTAACACACCAAAAGAAAGAATAAATTATGTAATGAGAATAAAAAAACCAAGATTAGGTAGTCAGCAGTTTTAATTATATTTACAAATTATTCAGGATATTTAACTATACTATATAAAGTTGCTTTCATTTAGTTTACTAGTAGGTATTGCGATTTGATATTATCTTTTTTAAATTTAGCAACATATATCTGGATTTAATACTCGTATAATATCTCAAGTGCTTAACTATATTGCGTTGAAATATTAATGATGGGTATTAATTAAGCGGGCAATAAAAATAATTTTCCCCCCTGTATTTTCTGAGATACGTGACCGACAGTAACCACTTTATTTTTTATTGCTTATATGGGTGGACGAGCTCACAGCCCACTCGGTGTTAAGTGGTTACTGGAGCCCATAGACATCTACAACGTAAATGCGCCACCCACCTTGAGATATAAGTTCTAAGGTCTCAGTACAGTTACAACGACTGCCCCACCCTTCAAACCGAAACGCATTATTGCTTCACGGCAGAAATAGGCGGGGTGGTGGTACCTACCCGTGCGGACTCACTAGAGGCCTACCACCAGTAAGTACGCAAATTATAATTTTTTGATGATGTTATTCCTTCAGCGTGGAAGTCAATCGTGAGCATTTGTTAAGTACGTATTTCATTACAAAAAATAATCATATACATTAATTACATTAATTAATAAATTACTTACAATAAGCTACAGCCTACTGAGGTAACGAAATCAGCTTTTGTTGCATTAAATTCGCTTCAATGGCGACATAATGGAGCGTTGGCAAATTTTAACGTTGATGGCAATTGCTTTACTGTTACTTTTTCAACATTAATTCAAAATACATGCCGTCAATTACTGTTTTATTGAGTAGGAAGACCAGGCTGTGTCCCAATGTGTCAGTGGTCATCGATCATTGACCTCAACAGCGAGTCACACATTCAAGCTGCCTTTTTTGTTATTTAATATTATTATCTATTTCAGTGTTTTATTCTTATCAAAGACTACCTGATCCGGCAGACTTCGTAGTGCCTCAATCGATAAATAAAATACCTAAGCTGTTGTATAAAATAAACTTAAAACGAACAAAAGGAATCCGTCCGACGGGGGACACATCAAAGGGAAAACAAAATTGTTATTTTTATTTAATTCCGAGAATTTTCATATTTATCTACCTTTTAAATTTTAATCTTCTCCGGACTTCCACAAATAATTCAAGACCAAAATTATCCAAATCGGTCCAGCCGTTCTCGAGTTTTAGTGAGACTAAAAACAGCAATTCATTTTTATATATATAGATAGATAGATAGTATGAAAAACGATAAGACCGTTACGTAAATACGTCCCTTCTTTTTACTTCATTACTGGGCATCATGATCATCTGCTGGTTGATGTTGTGACTACATCTATGGTGATTGTTAGTGTTTTGTAAGGCTAGAGCTTGGAATTAAGAGATAAACGGATTTAGCTCGCAAATCTAATGCCTCTGGTAAACTGGTAATGGTTCAATTGCCGCAGGCTATGTATGTTGTTCCCGACTACCATGTGATCACAACTACGATAAACGTTTGAAGTTATAAAACAAAATAATAAATAATTGTAAAAACGTTTATTATATAGCGAAATAAATAGCTCTATTTATTCAATCAAATCAAATATGGTAGGCAGCGACTTGGTTCTGTCTCTGGCATTGCTGAAGTCCATGGGCGACGGTAACCACTCACCACCAGGTGGGCCGTATGCTCGTCTGCTGTATATATCCAATAGTTTTTTATTTAGTTTTATCAGTTGATCAGTAGTTTATTAGAGGATTGAATAATGTGAATCCCTCACAAGCTTCAAGGCCTTTATGGTATAGAAGAAGTATGTGAGCGTTATAGGTGAAAATTTGCCTTGAAATTGAGTTACCTCGATGTATGTACGTATGCTCTTACTTCATAATTGTGTAACCTTGTTATAATTCTTTATAACATTAAAATCAGTTAAATTAGTAAGTGAAATTGTGAATTGAAAATAATTAAATACTTAATTCTGTAAAATAATAAATGTATTATATTTATCTATTGCAAACAATACAAATAAACATCTTGACTTTTTTTTTTTTTTTTAGACTAGTGAATCTGATATACATACATATGTTGCCGTCTATAAATAAATATATATTTGTTGAATTTGCTCGTGCGCTCTCTATCGTACTTTGACGTTATTACCGTTGAAACATTTTCTTTAATGCCAACAAACAAAAAAAAAATACAAAGCTTTAAAACAAGGAACATAAGCATAATATAAAACAAATAAGCGCATAAAAACAAATAATAATAAAAACTTTCAAATCAAGTGTAAGCTGAGAATGAAACTATAAAAAATATATCTATACTTCTATACTAATATTATAAAGAGGAAAGATTTGTTTGTTTGTTTGTTTCGAATAGGCTCCGAAACTACTGGACCGATTTGAAAAATTCTTTTTCCATTAGAAGCCGACATTGTCCCTGATGAACATAGGCTACTTTTTTTTTTTTTTTTTTTCGGTTTCATGTGTGTTTTAATGTTTCCGAAGCGAAGCGAGGGCGGGTCGCTAGTATTTCATAATTATACAATATATTTTTATGGACAGTTATTATCCGTGAACACAAAGCTGAATCCGAAACGAAGGAAATTTCAAAATTAATAGATGTAATAAATGCGAGGTTGTTCATAGAAGTGTTGTAAGTTGAGAATTAAAAAGAAATCAACAAGGTTCATAAAAATATATTTAATGAGGTGTTGTTGTTTTTGTCGCTGAAGATATTTGATGTATTATTTTATAGGCCATTATATAATTTCTTATTTTTTATGATTGAACGATTACTGGTGGCTCGTAGGCATTTCCAGTTTCATGAGGACAAGTGAGCGAGCAAAGGCTCAGCCAGGAGGAAAGAATATATAATTTTGTACATTTACCATGAATCTCGACATATGACTGTGTTGATACTGATGAGTTTATCACTATCATCTCTTCCCGCCTATTTCTGCTGTGATGCAGTAACGCTTTCGATGTGAAGGATGGAACAGCCATTAACACTGGTGGTAGGCCTCTTGTGAGTCCTCTCGGGTAGGTGCCACCACCCCGCCTATTTCTGCCGTGAAGCAGTAATGCGTTTCGCTTTGAAGGGGGGGGGGGGGAGCCGTTTGGACTTCATATACTGAGACCTTAGAACTTATATCTCAAGGTGGGTGGCGCATTTACGTTTTAGATGTCTATGGGCTCCGGTAACCACTTAACACCAGGTTGCCTGAGGTCGTTCACCTATCTAAGCAATAACAAAAAAAAAAAAAACTATACAATTGAAACTTGACCTCATGTCTCAAAGTGGGTGCCGGCGCTCACGATCTGATGTTTATGGATAACGTTAACCGCCAAACGCACGTTGGACTATGAGTTCGGCGAGTAATTAAATATTTTTGACTTGATGCGCTTAATTCCCGAAATACATAGATTGATAAATGCATGGTCATATTGTCCAATTGTAGTGTTGGGTTTTGTTTTAAGAGAATATTTTTATTTCAGAGAGTTGGGGTCAATCTGACGGTCATCGTTTCACATATCCGGCATCTCCACTGCTCACTCAAGGAGGCGACGTGGGACCCAACACTCTGTGTCCTGAAGGGCCCGGCGAGGGCGACGAATGCGTCCATGTTAAAAATATTCCATTGTATTCTACCGTGGAAATTGTTATGTTTGATCAAGGTAAGCCGGTTCGCAAATTACCATTGTTTTCAGCTGCTTAGGCTGTTCTTTTGATTTTATTGCATAACGGAGTCCATAGACATCAAATTGGAACGCACGATTGCTTCGCGATCAACATAAGCAGAATGTATCCACGAAGCTGACTTACAATATGCCCTATTACCGTGTTATTCTATATGTAACAATGATTTAATTCCCTATGAACTAGGTAAATTAGTAAAAATCCTAGTCTGGCTAATGTTAAGTAGAAATGGTCCGTTTAAGTACATATAAAGATGTAGGTATACTTTTTTATTATTATCTAAATTATATTAGTTTTTTTATGTATATACTTGTTCACATAAATTAAATACTTCATATTATATATACTACATAACATCACATAAAAAATATAAGTTTCTCCACAGAATTTCGACAGCTTAGCAAAGTGATTCGTAGTATTTAAATTCAAGGTTTGCGTCATTTAATGAATTTTATTCGTAAAGGCTCATATAAATAAAATGAAAATTATGAGTTAAAATGAAACAATTAAATTACTATAATTAATGTTAAAATATTAATGGCGTTAGAAAGTTTGAAAGTATGTTTATTAAAGAAAGTTCTTTTTATATAATTTTAATTCATAAGTATTTTCTGTCCACCGGAATATCATGATATTCTGTAATATAGTACAGTGGAATAATTCTGTGACTTTTTGGCGGGAACGCGAGGCGTGAAGTTGTGTGATTTGTTTTATTTTGTCTCATTAGTGTTTCTTCAGGTTTAAATGTGTAATAACGGTGGTTTATTAACTGTTTAGTATCTGTGAAAGTGCACAAATATGGGAAAATGAAACAAAGCTACTGAACGTAACTTCTCGGGATCTTCCAAAAAGTCCACTGTAAAAGTCTCAGTAAATGACCACTATTTTACTGAGATTATACTTCATCCCATATCATCTCATCTCATTTCATTTCGTTTTCATTTCACTTCATGCCATCTTTCATAATATTTAACTTCATATCATCTCATAATATCATTTTCATACAAAAAAGTTAAAATTAAAATAAGATTTGACCTAAAGGTCTTAGCTACCAGGTCATAAATCCCATAAAAAAAAAATCTGTACCTACGGTTTTTCTGTCTGTCTTAACAAAATAATATAGTTAAATAGTACCAATTCGTAATAGCCTGAGATATTTCTAGGAACTTTCTTAGTCCAGACCTGCGTTCAATCCGAAAGCAACACTTTCACAATCGATCCAATCATGTAACAATACGAAAAGACTAATTGAGTTATAGCCGTGAAATTAAGAATCAAAAGCATATTTCTATTAATAATTCGGTTACACAAATTACGACCGCAACGATTCCAAGGTCGTTGAATAGTAAATTTATTCATAACCGGTTTTCGATATGGAAATGACCTTGTAAATTGTTTGTTTTGTGTCGAAAGAATTAATTTGATAGTGGCATCGCTGAAAGTGGCAGCTTTGGCAATCCAATTGTTTGGTGAACTCAATGTTTGTTCAAAATAAGGACAAGGTTTTTGGACCAATGAAAGGGAATTTGTGTTGTATACTGACCGGTCTTACATATACTTACACTAATATATTAGATGCAAATATAACTTTACTGGACACCTAATTAAGTAATATCAATTATTAATAATAATAAGTTATTGTAAAATAAAATTTAATTATAAATTATTATTATAAATATTATTATAATTAATATATTAGACTTGTCCCTGGCTTAGTAACGGTCGACAAGTTTTATAAATTAAGTCACATAGGGTCACCTAGTCCCAAATTAAGATTTACTGTACTGTGGGTACCAGAGACTGATATACATACTTATGTACATTTAAATATATACATTGTTACGCCGGTAAGAGTAACGCCATCTGTCGTTGAATAGTAGAAACGAATATCAAAAGAACGCATAACAATGTATAAATAGTAAACACCCAGATAAGTCTCAAGTACTCGTATAGTTAGTATATTAAACAGCCTATTTAATAGTGTCAGTGTCGTAATAATAGCGCTTCATATTTTAAAATAATGCCTGATTGTCGTAGTTTTTTTTTTTTAGCTAAGTATATTTTATAGGTAGCTTGGATTTCTATTGTAAAATATAAAGATATATTTACAGAAGGCGTTATAACGTGTCCGCGTTGTATGTCCACAAAATTTGAGTAAATCTTGTCTGAGTAAACACTTTAGATTCTTTAATAAACATTCTTCAAACTGATCAGCTCTTTGTGATGTTTTGGCGTTAATATTTTTTAGGTGATTGATTTTGGGTGATTTTGAAAAGCTTTAGTCGATATTTGGAAGTGATAGAGAGTAAAATTTATTGCGGCTTTTAAAAATACGGCTACTCATGGAAATTGATTTAATGTATAATAATTAAAACTCAACGCTCATCATGAGTAAATCAAAAGTTTCCTTGTGAATTTCGAATATGACGTATTGGTACATATTACTTTATACTTTTAAAGATTCGAAGCTAATATTGGAGACAGTTCAGATCGGTTTGGGGTCAAGATACGTACGTGTCTTTGTGCAAACTACAAAGTTTCTCGGAAGGAAGTTTCTCGGAAACGCTTAATTCTCCATATATTTTTTATTGGTATAAAAGGCATATGACGCAAATACTTGAATCAGAATATTTTGTAAAACGGATCACCTGAACATTTTCATGTGGAAATATTGTTTGGAAACATAGAGAGGGAGAGGGTGTGATTTATTTGTAAATAAAAATGCAAAACATTAAATACAAAAAAGTACAATGGGCGGTCTTATCGTTAAGAGAGATCTCTTCCAGACAACCGTCAGGTAGACAAGAATTAATTCAGGTAATAAATTACCCGCGGTGTACGTATCCATTGTAAATGTATATAAATATATATATATTTTTAGCAACGGCTTAATAATTTAAATAAATAAAAAAAATACGTCCCCGCTGGTCGGTCGGTTGCCCCTCCAGATGACGTCACGAGTCCACGTGAGTGCTCGTCATCAATGGCTCCGCCCATCGACTTTGACTTAAGAGGAAGTCGCCTCTAATACGGCCTCTCCTGACTGGTGGACGTCCACGTTCACCTCGATGTCATGACCGTCTTCAATCTCTGACGATGCAGGACTCACTGTGTGCACAGCGTTTCTATCGGGGTGTTCTATGATATCGTCATAGAAATAGATTGTTTGCATTACCATCATGATTTTTGTACCATGAACCATTAGTAAAAGTTAGTAGTTTTTGTGAGCATTTTACATCACATTTCAGTGTGTTCATGTATAGTAAGTAGGCTCTTGTTGAGTTACGTTAGATGTACTGACGACATGGCACTGTTACCATATCGGGTGTATAATATACTGTGAGAGTAAAGTCTGGTTGACATGGCCAAGTTAACATGTCAAGCCAATACACTCGTAACGTGAACTGCGTTACCACGTCACACCTTTACGTGAACTTTGTTACCACGTCACAACATATACGTGAACTATGTTACCACGTTACAACATCTACGTGAACTATGTTACCACGTTACAACATCTACGTGAACTATGTTACCACGTAAATCTCTGCGTGAACTATGTTACCACGGTACAACATCTACGTGAACAATGTTACCACGTAAATCTCTGCGTGAACTATGTTACCACGTAAATCTCTGCGTGAACTATGTTACCACGGTACAACATCTACGTGAACTATGTTACCACGTTACAACATCTACGTGAACTATGTTACCACGTAAATCTCTGGAAGCATGCAGTCAACCCCAAGAATGTTTGACATTACGCGTCACTGGTGACTCAACTAGTGCCTGAACCCTACGAGGACTCGGCCTTACCTGACCTCCACCAAAAATTAAATCAAATCGTGAATCTGTAGACTAGCGTTCGCGAGTCAACCAGAGGGCCCATTATGCCCCGTATCATTATTAAAGTTCCGAGTTTGTCAGTCAGACCTCTGACCATCTTAAGACAGAGCAACGATCTCCTGGCCCATTCGACGTATGATGCAAAGCAATCTGATGCTAATTGCATAGCATTATAAAGAATATTGGCATAGTCTTACTTTTGCGGACCCAACGGCTTAAAGTCTTTTACGAAGTTACCCCACGTCCGGTCACTAGACAATCACACGTGTAACCAAGTACGCTCATCACTCTTGAGACAGCTCAAAACTCGTGACAAATACTCGGTGCCTTCCCAGTTAAGGATCTAGCCCGTTCTACTTCCTTACACAATGTGTCTATGTATTGCACGGCAGGGTAAAACTTAGAAATAAGGTAACCATGAGTTCGATCTGAATTTACGAATCTAATGGATTCGGTTAACATCCGTGCTGATGTGGTAGTTGCCTCTTTATTGTCACAACGCGTGGTGGAACTATTTTACATCTATTCTCAAACGCGGGTACAATCGACACGGCGATGGAACAAGACGGCATCCCGTTTACATGATCACCGACTTGGACAGTCGGACTGTTGTCTAATTGACGTATTGATGGAGTGTGTTGCCGACTAGTAACATTTTGAACCCTTCGAATGTTATTTCCACCCATCGAAACTGAGCATTCAGTCTCGAGCATGTTCTATCGCGTCAATAAAAATAGACCGTAAGGTCGGTTGTGATAGTCGTTGACCTAGTTACTTGGTGATTTATTACATTTCATAAGAGGGTATCCGACAAAAAATCTACTTCGCACCAAGAATCGATATCATTAACGCTGGGATCAAAATTAGAAATATAAAAATGTTTCGACCTTACTTTGGACAGTGCACTTAATGCTCCGATGATCCTGTCTGTAGCGTCGTACGCGCGGGACTTTGACGGCGGCGGTGATGTGATTCCCAACGCCACCACGGGTCCGGCGCCACCACCGTCCGCGGTCGAGGGACGTGCGTCTTCTATCTGCGACCCTAGCGGGCTCGACTCACGCGCAACGTTCACATTTGAGTTTTAAGCAATTAAACGCGCCAATATTATTCCTAATTGGTCTCGAACATTCGGCGAATGCGAGCGTCCTCCTACCCTGCTTCCAGTTACACGTATATCGGTCATTACGTTGTTAATTTAATGCAAATTTTAAAAACAAACTGTATGCCAGGATAACCCAAAAGCGGATAGGGCACAAGCCCTATCCCACTTCTGATTTTAGCAACGGCTTAATAATTTAAATAAATAAAAAAAATACAAAAGTGGGTAGGAACGATCGACACAGAATATTAAATCTAAGACAAGTGAACGCTGCGCACGCTGCTAGCAAAAGTGATCCGAGGTGGCGTGATGTCCCCGCCGGTCGGTCGGTTGCCCCTCCAGATGACGTCACGAGTCCACGTGAGTGCTCGTCATCAATGGCTCCGCCCATCGACTTTGACTTAAGAGGAAGTCGCCTCTAATAATATATATATTTTTATTGCCTTTGTAGGCAGACGGGCATACGGCCCACCTGAGTGGTTACCGTCGCCCATGGACTTCAGCAATGCCAGGGGCAGAGCCAAGCCGCTGCCAACCGCTAAATATTTATAAATGTATATATAATGATAATTTTGCTATTTTACACATAAAAAAGAATAAACAATTTACATACTGAACTGGAGGTAGTTGTAGATAAGCATGATGATTTTGCTCGGGTTGCATCGGTTGCATAGGACGATGGATGAAGGAAATGTCATTCTATCGCTTGGAGTAGATAGACCTTGTGGAATAATATATTCAAATTCAAATTCAAAATCTTTTATTTCAACTTAGATGTCAATATGACACACTTGTTGAATGTCAAAATACAAATAACAATGTTAACTCTACCACCGGTTCCAAAAAAAGCCACAGTCCTGAGAAGAACCGGCGAAACAAACTCAGCGGGCTTTTTTTTTTTTTTTTTCTCATATATTTTCTTTTTTTTAAATAAATAAAAATATTTACAATAAAAGAAAAAACAAGTCAAAAAATACAATTAAAAAAATAATAATAATAATGAAAAATGAAAAGGCCAGGAGCGAGCGCCTCATATAAATATAAATCATTAATGATAGCAACTCGAATCCTCAACCGTATAAATAAATACGAAAATAAAGAATATTTTACTTGCACAATTCGTACTGCAAGGTTGAGTGGGTTCGTAGTATTGGGAGAGTGAATTCAATACGCAATATAAACTGCAATTTGAAGTAATATTTACAGACGAACCCATAATCACTGTTGAAAATGATATACAGTTGAAGATCAATGAAATTGATACAACTTCAAGTTATTTTAACGTTAGTGAATTCGCGCAGACGATGAAAAGTAAATATTTTTAACATCGTGTAGTATAGAACTTCATATATGTTTTCAAAATACTCATGTAGACACGTAAATGTAATTGAATGTTCCAATCTTAAGATCTTATATGAGAAATGACGAAGACAGTAAATTCTCAGGGTAATGATTTTATTTTCTCTGCCGAAAAAAAAAACGAAAAATGGCTACGTTATCCTTAAAACTGATTTAAGACAAAAAATTAAATTCCATCGTTTCTACCTACTGTACAAAAAAAACCTCCCGTCAGGTCAAAAACATTACTATCAATATGGCATATATCGGCCTTAAATTTACCCAATATTAAATAACCTTTCACAGTCGATGTTCTTGGCTAAGTAAGATAGATACGAAGATAATTTCTGTTTTCAAATGTATAAAAACTTAGTGAAAACAAATGTAGATGTCAGAAACGTTCGGTATGCAAATAAAAAGGTTTAAATAAAGAAAACACGAAACCGCTTTTAAGCAAATCTCGTAAAAATAAAAAGTACTCATTATTAATAAAAGAGTTTTTTTTACATTGCTTTGTCATGCAAAAATGGTTTTCATTTATGTTTATAGCAGAAAAAAAGTATTTTTTTTTATTACAATAAATTTTAAATTATACAAGAACTTTAATTGAAATACAAATGTATTCATTTTTAGAAGACACCTGATCTTTGAATTTTTCTAATTGAAGTGAACTAGACTATTTAACTTAATCATCTATCTTTACTACTATTATTATTACGAATAGGGATATACTTAGTATGGCCATAAATACTGTTTTAATTAAAAATAAATAAAAATTCTATTGCAAATAACATTTATTACTTTTACAGTGTGTTAGTTTAATACATAAATGTAAAACAATTTAAAGTATAAAAAGCTTATTCGAAGTGATCTCCATTGGCTGCAATATAGTTCTTTAAACGTTGAGGCCAATAGAATGAGGTCAATAGAAGCACGCACTCTTTCCGTGCGAAAATTTTTCACTGTCAATCGTACGGATTGTTTTAGGGACTCGAAATTATCATGGCGCTTAGAGCAAGCCGTACTCTCTAAAACTGACCAAAAATCATAATCCAGCGGATTAAGATCGGGACTAGACGACGGCCAGTCTTCAGCTCTGATGAAGTCCGAAACGTTCATTTCCAACCAAGACTGCGTAGACAGAGCTTTATGACCTGGTGCCGAGTCTTGCTGGAAGGACCATTCTTGATTATTGAACATGGTGTTGTTAAGGGGCTTCACTACCTTCTCAAGAATGGTATCTGGCTCCATACCTACTTTGTGTAATGCAATCACAACGATTCGGTTCTCTTTATCACCCCACTCCATTTTAATATCGCAAAATATTGTACAATGTATTGGCGCCAAAATGAGAAAACACAATGAGCAATCATATAAAAATGACAGATTCCAAATTCAAATGTAATATTTTGTTTATTTTTAATTGTAACAGTATTTATGGCCAGACTAAGTTAAGTACATATATGTATATAAGGATCAACTATACAATTTGAAAGCAACCGATTAAAATATATTATTTTTTATCTCATTGAGCTAACAAGCACGCAGACCACCAGATGGAAAGTGGCCACTGTCGTCCAAGTACACCAGGGCACGTCCAAGTACACAAGCAAGCTCAAGGAAAGTGTCATAATATATAAGTGTGTAGGGAAGAATAAGACAGCGTTCCATACATGTCTTTCCTTAAGATTGTTTGAAGCAATACAGCTCGTTAATTTTTGAGACGTGTCGTAATTTTCAATAAATATCCATTGTAGAAGTTCTTAGACATATTATGAATAGGAAGCTGTCAATTCTGTCTTGTGAAACTTGATTACTATCTATCATTATTAATCTTTTACATTTACTCTCAGATGATTTAACCTAATTGCTTGTTGACGGATGTGGATGACTTGCAGCAATAGGAATTAATTAAATGCCAGCATCAGTTTTCTTATGGACATGTCGGCCATTTTTATTTTGCATACTAATCACTGATGTTAGTTTCGTGATTTAGTATTTCCTTCAGTTTTAGGCAGTCATAGACATAATCAAAATGAAATTTTCGGTTTAATCTCACATTTTTCGTGAGCACACAGCAACTAAGGTGTTATAGGATTAGGATTATATTAAGTTAAAGTGGTTATAAAATTTTAAGGTTATATTAATAATACGACATACTAATACAAAGACAACAAATAAAAGTGATTAAGCCGTAAAAGTAATTTTAATTACGTTTATTGCTTGTAAAAATGATTTTCTTAAATTTCGAGAAATTTATAATAGTATTCATAGTTCGAAAATTATATTCGCATGTGTCTGCAAGTATTTGAAAAAATAGTATATTTAATATTTAAGTTATTTCATACATTTGAAATAATATGCAATCACAGATAGTTGTATAAAATGCAATTTTTGCAGTTCAACCTTTTTTTTAATGAGTGATGTTTCTAATGTCAAAATATACATTAGTATTTTTATTTATTTGAAATTTTTAAAGTTGAAAATGTAAATTTGATTTTGTACATGTTTGAATCAGCTTTACTAAATTTTTGAACAGTAGGTACATATTTTGCATATGAGAGTAATTAATAAATAAGATTAGTTTGCATGCGTCATCCTCTTCTATTGTTTTTTGTATTTAAATTTTACCAACAACTTTCTCAATACATGTAATGACTATAATCAAAACGTCTAGGCTTTCGTTTTTAGGCATCAATCATTTCGAACGCTCAGATTCTAATCAGTACAGCCATTAATTTATGTCTTAGTTTTTGTTAATACACACAAATACATGAAAAGAGCTGAGGTAATTTTTTTGAAATGGTATTTCTTTTAACGTTCTAGAATAATTGCGATTCATCAAGACGTGTTATGTAATGTTACACAACAGTTTTGAATTACGTGTCTAATATATTTAAAATTACATAAAGAGGTTAGGTATTGAGGAGATGTTAGTCTCCTGAAATTTGATCTAGAAAAAGAATATTTTTAGAAATATAGTAATACAGCTTATAAACGTTGAAGATACGTATTAATACTTAAAATAGCCTATTAAACTAATGCTTCTTACTTGTAAAATTAACAATAGTTTTTAGAGGTAAAAAAAATGCGTTTAATTTTTTTTTCTCTAAGTATGCTGAAAGATCACCGAATGTGGATCAATCAAAAAAATTATATTATACAATACAATTAGAACGAAGTTGTTCATGATGAATTTATGTAGTTTTTAAATATCATGGTCGTGATATAGATTATGTTAGATTTTAAAATGTTTGACATAGGTTTTTTTAGCTTTGAAATTGTTTTAACACATTCATGGATAAAAAAATAATATTCAAATTTTTATTTTTATTTCTACGATAATGATTCACGACAACGAAGACTAGATTTCGAAGTTTCTGGTGGTTCTGTCTTTTCCAGCTTTACCAGAACGACGGTTTAATCAGAGTTACGACTCACGAAAGTCTTAAAGCTTAGTAAATGTATAACAACTTCGACACAGTATTACAAAAAATAACATCTTCTTATTGAAACCGAAGTGGATTTATATTATTTAAAATAGAAAGCAATAGTAAAGAGCCGTATAATGTTGGAGAGGCTTATTGTGATTTGATAGCCGCTAGTGGATATTGGACATCAAGCCCGTAATGGAAATTGAACATTCGACATTAAAACAGCAATAGTTATCATTGTGAAAGCTTTTATGTCAGACACATAAGGGCTAGTTAAATTAGTATTTTAAAGACAAGGAATCGCTTCTGAGAATCATATTGGAAGTCACGTTGAATATAGATGTTTACTGAGTGTTGGATCATCGCTCTCTAGTAGATTATTCATTTGAGACACAGATGTTCTGTAACATGGACCTGTTTGTGGTTTTCCTTTTATATAATGTCAACTTAAATAATTCACCTATACGATAAAAACTTCGTTTAGTATTCCAAGCGAACGTTAAAATGGTACGAGCCGTGAGCTTCCACGAGGGACGCAATTAGGTTTGGATAATGAGGCAATTTCTTTTTATTGCAGGTGGCGAGTCGGACCACATTTTCCATCTGCACGGATACGGTTTCTACGTTACCGGAGTGAGGGAGTTCAACAGGAGTCTGAGTAAGGAAACAGTCATCAAAATGAACGAAGCGAACACGTTATTTGTGAACAAGAATCTCATCAGACCCGTATTAAAAGACACTATCGTGATACCTAAATTCGGCGTAGTCGCGTTGCGTTTTAAGGCGGATAATCCGGGGTACTGGATGATGAGGGACGAAAGGTCGACCCACTGGACAAGAGGACTTGATTTCATATTAAAAGTGGGCGAACAAAGCGATTTAGTGCAGGCGCCTCCTGATTTTCCGAAATGTGGTTCATATGTCGGCCCCGAGTATTTTCTAATTTAAATTGTAAGCGTAGATATGTGTGAGACTTCGATGAGATAGTTTTGCTCAACTAATTTATTATTGTGATAATTTTAATGTTATGTAGATTTAATTATTGTTCATTTTGACAGTTGTCGTTTTTAATCTAATCAATCAAGTATGAAGTCTAGTTGTTCCAAGTATGTATTTATACATCTTGTATTCTTCGTGCATTGCTCAATCTGATTTACGAGTAGTTAAATTGCTTAGTTACAACATTCCTAGAAATATTAAGTGCCGCGCCTTCAATCTAAAATGCTTAATTCAAGCGACAAAGACTGTATACGACATTTAAAAAAAATCTTTACTTGTAAATAGATTATTGTTTTCAAATAATTGTTTTACTGATACCCTTTACTTTATAACAAAGTTTGTTAATACGGAAGATTATATGTTAATTGTATTGAATATTATTCTGATATTGGTTCTAAGTACAAGCTCACGATAAATTTGGTATTAGGAGATATAGGAACTCATAGAGAATACAGCTTAAAATAATTGCTAAATAATAGTATGTAACTTCTTCGGCTTTCGGGCGTCGTAGACATAGTCGAGCCACAATAGAATTTACGGTTTAATCGGAGCTGAAAAAATAAATAATAGTTTAAAAAAACTAACAAAATACGCTTTTATAGAAAATCACACTAAAAAATAGAAAATAAATCTTAATAAATTTGAATTAAAAATAGTGTAAGAAAAAAAGATTTTTACACTAAAAGCGTGGGGTGCATGGTATCAGTAGCTATAAATATTTTATGAACAGATATGAGTAGAAGGGTTATTTTGATAATATCCTGAAAAGCACCCCACGCTTTTTTACAATAAAATCATTTTATTTACTCTATTTTTAATTCACATTTATTAAGATTTATTTTCTATTTTTTAGTGGGATTGTCTATAAAAGCGTATTTTGTTAGTTTTTTTAAACTATTATTTATTTTTCCTTTTATTGATGAATTTAAATTTTATCAATAATTTTTTAAATGTTGAATTGTCATCGTTCCTTAATAATACCGAATTTCGAGCTAATCCGACGTTTTGAAGGGGGTCAAAATCATGTTCAAAGATTCCGTTACAAACATACATACTAACATACATACGTCTGAACCTAATAAAAGCGTATTAAAAAGAAGTGTAAATATTCAGAAATATTTTTATAGAAAATAAGACGGTAGTTAAACTCAAATGCACGAATGCTGAATAACACCTTAGTCGATCGTGACCAAGAAAACTGTAAAAAAAATCCAAATTTCGGATATAGCATAACGCGAGATTAATCAGTAAAATTATAATCGTTTTAACCGGGATAAACTTTACAGAAATGTGGTCATCGTGGCTCATAGGCATCAAAATATGAATTGGTACTGGTTAATTCTACAACCAATACAAAAAACTCATGGCTGTTTTCAACTTGGGTGTACCTCTAGTTTTGTCGCTACTCAGTTTGGAATCTTGAAATGCTCGTGAGTTAAATAGTGCGTAATAAATCGATAACGTTTTCAGTGAACGAAGAAATCAAGCAAAAACAAATTGGCTACAATTTCGGCTGTCGTCTGACACTGTGAAAGTGTTCGTCATTGGCTCCGCTATAGCGCCGGCAAAGACGCGGTCAGTACTTTAAGCGATGCCTTTGTTACTGTGACCTCAATAAGCCGAAACTTGTTGCCTCTTTGCGAGCAGCAAGCTTGAGTAATTTTAATCTCTTTATATAAAAATGAATTGCTGTTCGTTAGTCTCGCTAAAACTCGAGAACGGCTGGACCGATTTGGCTAATTTTGGTCTTGAATGATTTGTGGAAGTCCAGAAAAGGTTTAAAAGGTTTACAATAAATATGAAAATGCTCGGAATTAAATAAAAATAACAATTTTGTTTTTCCTTTGATGTCCCCCCCATCGGACGGATTCCATTTGTTTGCTTTAACTTTATTTTATACAAAAGTTTAGGTATTTTATTCATCGATTGAGGCACTACGAAGTCTGCCGGGTCAACTAGTATTGTAATAAAGATTTAATCTTCTACAAGCATTTATTGAATTTGGAATTACACCGTAGTTCCGGAATGTGTATTAACAAGCAGATATTTTAATAACTGTGTGTACCTGAGGTCGATTGCGGTGAAGTATCGGCTGTCCCACGGAATAGATAACCTTATTTATCTATTCCGTGGGCTGTCCTATTAAGAATTTCGCGTGAGAACCATGATTGGTAAAAATGTGGTGAGTATAGGTGGATTTTTTAAATTGATAAGTAGGTAATGTTTTAAATCATTGTCCGGGTTTTCAGAGATATTTCACTAAATAGATAAAACGATTTATTTATTGATGTAAACGTAATATTTTTCTTTATGTGTTTTTATATTGATATTAATTACTATTGCGGAGGGTAGTTTATTAATTATATCTTTTTTAAATTCCTTATGATTCAAGTGAAAAACCTAGAATAAATTATTTTTTCAGTTGAAATTTTGTCCCCATTATCGTGATTTATCAAATAATAAAAATGATAGGTTGTATAGTTTCTAAGTGTAGTGATTGATTAACTTTGCAAAAACAAAGTTTTGAAGTCGTCGTGGCCTAAAAGATAAGACGTCCGGTGCATTCGTATCGAGCGATGCACCGGTGTTCGAATCTCGCTGGCGGGTACCAATTTTTCTAATGAAATACGTACTCAACAAATGTTCACGATTGACTTCCACGGTGAAGGAATAACATCGTGCAATAAAAATGAAACCCGCAAAATTATAATTTGCGTAATTACTGGTGGTAGGACCTCTTGTGAGTCCGCACGGGTAGGTACCACCGCCCTGCCTATTTCTGCCGTGAAGCAGTAATGCGTTTCGGTTTGAAGGGTGGGGCAGCCGTTGTGACTATACTGAGACCTTAGAACTATATCTCAAGGTGTTTGGCGCATTTACGTTGTAGATGTCTATGGGCTCCAGTAATCACACATCTAAGCAATAAATAAAAAAAAATCAGGTATCTCTTATCACGAATAACATCATCAGGCTACGTCATACACTTTTGGACGGAGGTCTTCTCCCTAAAAGGAGTGGGTGCGGTTGCTATAGTCGCTACGCTTGGCATGAGAGCAGACGATCATAGTGTGTTGTCATAATACTCCTGGAATACTGCTGTCAATTCTCCGGAGAATCCCGAATACTCAACTGGTGA
The DNA here is from genome assembly GCF_030267445.1 of Bombyx mandarina. Classification (NCBI taxonomy): domain Eukaryota; kingdom Metazoa; phylum Arthropoda; class Insecta; order Lepidoptera; family Bombycidae; genus Bombyx; species Bombyx mandarina. Next base: position 4,324,494 of record NC_143217.1, read on the forward strand.
GAGTGGGAGGTAATACTCTTTTTTGAGGCCGTCACAACATAGCTCGATTAGAAAATTAAATGTAGTTTTGTGAAACAACGCAGTTCTTATTATATTATCATCTTAACATTTTTTTTATTCTTTTATTCCTTAGGTGGATGGACGAGCTCACAGCCCACCTGATGTTAAGTGGTTACTGGAGCCCATAGACATCTACAACGTAAATGCGCCGCCCATCTTGATATATAAGCTCTAAGGTCTCAGTATAGTTACAACGGCTACCCCACCCTTCGAACCGAAACGAATTACTGCTTCACGGCGGAAATAGGCCGAATATTTTTTCTTATTATTCTAAACTCAATGCTATCTATGTTTGCTCTATGATTTTTCTGTTCTCTTTTATTTCCCCGATAAGACAATTAAGTAAAACAATCGCTCATTATCAAACACTTTATGTAAGCTCCTAATTTTTCCCTTAAATTAAAATTCAATATTATGAAAATAAATTTAAATTTCGCATTAACAAAATGAATTTACTAATAACGTAATATAATCCGCAATCAGTATTCAAAGGCTTAGCCAACAAATTGACAATTATCGCCTGCTGTTGTAATTAATGCGAGCTCGATTGGATTCAGGCGGTTTGGTTAACCGAGCCTTTCTATGTTTTAGTTCATTTCACAGATCATTTTGTTTGTTCGAATACAGATTTAATATAATTCTAACCATAATTTAGATTCGAGCGTGATAGTTTAAAAAAAGGAACAAGTAATTAATTATAAAAACCTTGAAGTTACCTCGCTCTTTATTTAAATAAGCGTAAAGCACATTTTTGCATTTCTGCATTAAGACAATAGAATGTATTTTTTCTTTATTGAACTACGAAATGTTTGTTAAATTATTAATAGATGATGACTGAGCTTTGCTCGGCTTTTTTTTAACGCCATCTTGTTGTGTCTTTAAAGCAGTTTCTTCATTTTCTGAAAATAAATCGTAGCTAGATCGATTTATCGCCCCCGAAATCCCCTGTATACTAAATTTTATGAAAATCGTTGGAGCCGTTTCCGAGATACAAGAATTGCTCGTTTAAAGGGATAAGATTAGAGGCCATTGTGAATTCATTTTTCGCTTAAATTGACGTTTTCCATAATTAATTAATCATAGTATCTAAAATGCTGTCTAACGCCAATAGCTGTTTGTGCCAATAGTGTCTGTTTGACTATTGTCGATTTTTAAAGATTGTGCAATTTGAAAAATTTCGAAATATCCGGTATTGACTAAAATAGCCATGCAAACATTTACTAACACGTTGTCTTTGTAACTAGCTCTCATTTTGTTTAAATATATACGTATACACATAGTTGTTGAGTGTTACAATACACGTTTAAAAGTATTTCGAAACACTCATTTTGTTTCCAAGATATTCAATGTATTTTTTTGTTTGGATGGATGAATGAGTTTACAACCGTTCGATTACTGTCCAACACAAGGTGGGCCCAGTCGTGAAATCATTGAAGTTTCATTCATTCATCACTCAGTGAAGAAGAGAAAATTAATCGGAAAAACATCGAATTAGATACTTAAAAAGTTATCACGTTGTAAATTGTTTAATGGATTCAACTTATAATAGAAGACATGCGTATAAGACTAAAATATAGTTCGAGGTCGTTAAACTTTACGATTTTAATGATAATAATGAAAGTAACGAAAAGATAATGTTAAATTACAAGAAGACACGCGTATAAGACTAAAATATAGTTAGAGGTCGTTAAACTTTACGATTTCAATGATATTAATGAAAGTAACGAAAAGATAATGTTTAATTACAATAAAATCACCCGAGCGTCAGTCCGAAAAATACATAATGCAGCCATTTGAACAGACATTCAGATTATTACAGCAATACCGCTACCACCTTGAGACTTAGCCTTGAGGTTTCTAATGCATTAGCATAATATATAGTGGTGGATCAAGAGGTTCATAGACGTTCTTCATAGAGGTCAACAAATGAGCATTGGCTTTTTTTATTTTCGAAAAAACATTTCGAAGCGATCTGAGTACAAAAACCAATTATCAGTGAATAATAATTACCAGTATTTTTAATGCGTTTGACCTTGCTTGGCTGCGAAGACTTCATAGTGGGATTTATTAAAAAATATACTTTAGCCTGTATTTTTAAATGCTCTGTGTCATTAAATGTCAGTTTTGTTGTGATTTTTAGATTAGCACAGTTTTCTTCAAAACACTTTCCTAATTTGAATTCAAAATATAAAGGTAGTTATGACTTGAATACTTTTAAGAATAATCCATCAATGCAGTGTGTAACAATCCGAACATGTTTTCAGAGATATTGTACCCACTTCGTGGTAAAAATAGAAATTCATTATCAAATGAATGGTTGACATTGATAGAAGGATGAAAAGGGTACCATGTCACAGGCTAGCTTTTTGTGATAACGACTACACTTTCATAATACCATTGATGATATTGAATTTTATGATATTGAAAAACAATGACATTTTCAATTAATTATATAGAAATAGCTACTGTGAATATTTATAGAAATATTTGAATTAATTTCCTAAATTCGTATGTATTTAAAAAAAACAAATCTTAACTAAATTTTTTTAAACAATTGTTTAGATGCACATATCGAAAACGTATTATTTCGTAGTCTTTTTAACGACACCATGGATTGCAGTTTATAGGAAGCATACAAATACGATTGCAATATTTAGGTTACATTTCTAAGGTTACACATACACATCGAGGGCCGCAATTACTCTACATAAAGTGAAAGGTACACATAATTATATTTCGTTCGAGCGTGAATTTAATCTTTTGTAAGAATGAAATATTTTTCATCAGAACCTTATTATATAAGACTAGATGCAAAGAATTACGTATCGTCCGCTGTTGCAACGAACTCCAAAACGTACTGCCAAATAACAGGGTTGTAACAAAGAAATTATAGGCGTACTATATTTCCAAAAATCCAAATCCGAAATAAATATCGAATAATTAAATTGAGTGATTGACGACTATTTTTAAATTCATACTTCTTTATGTCTAGGCGAATAGGTCATCTCGTAAAATAATAACAAAAATTCTAATTACTTTCATTGCAGTTCTCATTATTAAGTTTTTGCAATGGATTGATTGACTTCCACGGTGAAGGAATAACATCGTGTAATAAAAATCAAACCCGCAAAAATTATAATTTGCGTAATCATTGGTGGTAGGACCTCTTGAGAGTCCGCACGGGTAGGTACCACCACCCCGCCTATTTCCGCCGTGAAGCAGTAATGCGTTTCGGTTCGAAGGGTGGGGGTAGCCGTTGTAACTATACTGAGACTTTAGAACTTATATCTCGAGGTGGGTGGCACATTTACGTTGTAGATGTCTATGGGCTCCAGTAACCACTTAACACCAGGTGAGCTGTGAGCTCGTCCATCCATCAAAGAGTGCCCTCGAATAACAATGCTATCCTCATTTCGAATATGTAATATTTACGGTTCATAATATGGTAACCCTAAAACCAGAACCTGTTTCGTTTAACTTTCACTTAATAAACATACAATTACAACGCGACTTGATTTGTTGGTATTTGTCTTAAGTCGAGTTAAAATGATACTTGTTTCAAACAAAAGAATGATAATTAGATGATTAAAAGGTGATTTTACATGATAGTAGTCTTGTATGGCTGTCGTGGCTGATCTATTGTAATCAAATTGTGAATGCTAGAAGGTTCCTTATGTGTACTAGGATGGTCTCGATCAGGGAAAGATTGGAGGAGACTGTGAAGCATATCAAATGTGCCTCCTTCGATACTACATGACGTAACCAATTTGCTAACAGTCTAACGAATAAGAAGAAAATGTTAATGCCGATCTTCATAATACAATATGAGATAAAAGATTCAATCGTATTGTATCGTGCTCAATAATAATCCTCTTATGGTCGCTGCCATTAGTTACATCACCTACTCAGACGCCATCGCCCTAGACATGTTATGAAGTCGTCGTGGCCTAAAGGATAAGACGTCCGGTGCATTCGTGTTGAGCGATGCACCGATGTTCGAATCTCAGGCGGGTACCAATTCTAATCAAACACGTACTCAACAAATGCTCATGATTGACTTCCACCGTGAACGAATAACATCGTGTAATAAAAATCAAACTCGCAAAATTATAATTTGCGTAATTACTGGTGGAATTAGGACCTCTTGTGAGTTCGCGCGGGTAGGTTTCTGCCATGAAGCAGTAATGCGTTTCAGTTTGAAGGGTGGGGCAGCCGTTGTACACGCACACTTATGAGACCTTAGAACTTATATCTCAAGGCGGGTGGCGCATTTACGTCGTAGATGTCTATGGGCTCCAGTAACCACTTAACACCAGGTAGGCTGTGAGCTCGTCCACACATCTAGGCAATAAGAAAAAAATCAGATCATCAAATCCATTCCCAATGCTTGATGCCAATAACCTACCCAAGAGTTCGAAGTGCAAATTACTTCACGGACGCAACCCATTGAGTTTCTCGTCGGATTTTCTCAGTGGTTGGCTTCTCTTACTAGGGCAGATGTTAGCAAACAATCTCAGGCTGAGCCCCGTGAGCTTGCCACCACTCACAGTGAAGCAAAAATAGCCCCTCAAGGCTACCGGCATAAATGTAGGCAAAACAAACAAAAATAAATTTGTATAGTGGCCGTTCAATTTTTCAAAACAAAATTTATGAATAATTAACAGCAGAAATAGGCATGAAGATCATAAATAATCGTATAACTCACACCACGAGTAATTAAGCAAATTGATAAATTTTAGAAGTTACGCGATGTTATTATTTATGGCGAGAGTCGTTGATCAACACGTGTCAGGTGCGTATTTATTAAGAAAAGTTGATGTAGGATGTGAGCGCGTCGGCAGTCATACGTTCCAATTTATGACAGTTTAATATAGACTTTTAGCTCACGGCTCACGATAGCATCGTTAACTTATCACTGGTGGTAGGACCTCTTGGGAGTCCGCACGGGTAGGTACCACCACTCCGCCTATTTCCGCCGTGAAGCAGTAATGCGTTTCGGTTCGAAGGGTGGGGTAGCCGTTGTAACTATCTGAGACCTTAGAACTTATATCTCGAGGTGGGTGGCGCATTTACGTTGTAGATGTCTATGGGCTCCAGTAACCACTTAACACCAGGTGGGCTGTGAGCTCGTCCACCCATCTAAGCAATAAAAAAAAAACATTGTTATAGCTATAGGTTCTTGTAATATTAATAATAGAGAAGCCGTCAGATCTGTCAATTTACAGTAGTAGTTGAGGAATGTCGATCTTCACGACGATCTAAATTTAGAAGCGATACGTATATAAGTATCTAATGGTAGCATCAGAACGCTACTTCGACAAATCGGCGTGACACCATAACTGCCGTCGCTAATTACATATCCGACCCAGGCGACGGGGCAACGCAAAGCCGCCGTCACCCGAAACGTGTCTTGGCGGATCCCCGGATCCACTCTCGGTAATTTTACAGTCCTCAATCACGGGTCACTGTCCTCGTCGAATTCGTCGATTTCGTAGAGTTTGACGAACGAACAAACCTACAGACACAACCCACTGAGTTTGTCGCTGAATCTTCTTAGTATGTCGCGATTCCGTTCCGACGTTTGATTCTGCGAAGCACTGCTTTTGCTAAGGCTGGTGCTAACAAATTCTCTCAGGTTGAGCCTGTGAGCTCACCTACCTGTTCGCTCGAAGTTGGAATAGACCATTAGGCTACCAGCGAATCACAATAGGAACATAATCCGATGATAGTAGTATAATTTATGAAGTGTTCCAATAGTAGATAAAACGTAGCCGAATATGGATTTGAATGTATTTACAGTAGAATGTTCTGACACTACCTTCTCGGATGATGGATAGAATATCCACACAAACTAAAGTGAATTAATCCATTTGGGCAGAATAAGTAATAAGGTAGCATTAGAGATCTTTTAACAATTCTGTAATTGTTTACGAATAAAGTAAAGAATACTAAAAGTTCTCTTGTCACTTCTTAAAATAAAATCAAATATTGTATGATTTTATGTTGTTTTAGTATCACCTATTTGATGTTAAGCACACATTTCAGTGCCCATTGTAGAAAGCACTCGTTTGAGAATTTATAAATTAAATAACCAAAAAGTTGACATTCAAAGATAATGCTGTATGATTCGATGCAGTTTATTTTATTGGTATAGCTGTACATAAACACAGTAATTTGAAAGTAAAAGGAGGAAAGCATAAAGTTTCTTAAGTTTATTGCCGTTTTTATTACATTCCGACACTACGTTGTACATCCCATTGTGCAAACATCAAAATTTAACCTCTGACATCAAGGAAATATTGCAGCTTACACGACAATGGTTGGATCTTTCGCAATGTATGAAAAAGCTATGCGTAATGTACAGTTGAATTCAGTGGACGCTGTTTATTAAATTCGAATTGAAATTGTAATAACAATAAGGTAAATTATAAATTATTAATTAATTAGAAGAAGGTCGTTGGGACTGTCAACAAATTCAATCTCACGTTTCGTTTGGAACCTCTAGAACTATGGAGGGTCTTCGGTTCTCCCTGTGTTATGTGTTGCATGTTCCATGGAAAGTTCTGAGGAATTATTTGTAATAACTCCGTTATCTTTTTTCTAAAATCACCCCGCACAGCACCGGAGTAGAGTTCATCTATAATAAGTGAATCTATGCGTTCATCTACAGTCCGCTATGAATGCAATCGACGTAAATCGCATACATAATAGATTTTCATTACCGTCGTCCACTTAATAATAATAAAATAATGTTTTTATTCGTGGTAAACTGTATTGTGATCCCTCATGGGATTTTCAGTTCCATGATTTTATATTTATCAACGTTCTATTATTGTATTTACTTATTATTAACTGCTGACTTAAATATTAATAGTAGGTAATACCATTGAATCCATTATTTTATTTTATTATGTGGTTGTAGAAACGGAATTTAATAAACATTTAAGCAACCATCTGATGATTTGGAAGGTCTTTCATTTGTGACATTGATAGTACATCCATTCACTTTGTTTAGAAAAGATATTGTTCTCTTAACAATAGGCTATTACTTGATTTTTGAAGTGAAGCTTCTTTAGAATCATTGTGATTTCAAACACGATGAAACGAAATGAAATGAAACGAAAAAATAAGTGTGCCGCGATTGGCTTGCCGAAGCCGCTCCGAGCGGCGCCGACAAATCACGAAGCGCTCCACACGGTCTCGTGTCCCCGACTAGTTCAGTGTGTATTTGACGTCCGTGCACGTTGTCGTGGCTCTTGGAGCACCCTGAGATGCTTTTATTTCTATTTAGTTTGTTATCAACAGATGTCGCTGCACGTAAATTCAACAATTCCTGAATCGCGTTGATAGACGTTCTCGTATTTCTCTTGCTAAGTCACACTTGCCTGGCGTAGGGATACCGTGATCATGCAGGCGGCTTCCCCAGGGTGAGGCTGCTCCATTGCACTGCGGAGTGGTTGACCCTTGGATTATTTTTATGTTTTATAAGTTTCACTTCTACCGTGTGTGACTTGCACACATACACATTTTTTTGTCTAAATATTTTACATTTAACATATATCTATCACATTTATTTTGTCAAAATGCACTTTCTTACAAATTCAAATTCATATGTTCTCACTATTACTCAATGTATTTTTTTTCTCAATATGCTGTCATGGTGAAATTGACATTTCTGTTGTCCAAGGACTCCAGCAGCCAGTTGCCAACATGAGGATTGCAGCCCGCAATGAGCTTGCTTAATGATTGGTTGAATGACTTTTTTAGTTATATTAATTGTTGGTAGGGCCTTTGAAGACGCATGGATAGATACCATTACGGTAAAGTGTAAACGTTTAGCACCCGACAGACCGTGAGCACATCTGTCCACTTAGAGCAATAAAAGAATACGACAAGCCTTTTCGGATGGCTCTTGGAATAACGTGAACGAATTCATGTTTTGTTACATTGTGAAAGAAAGAAAGGATTCGGAATCAAGTTACTGGTGGTAGGACCTCTTGCGGACTCACACGGGTAGGTACCACCGCCCTGCATATTTCTGCCGTGAAGCAGTAATGCGTTTCGGTTTGAAGAGTGGGGCAGCCGTTGTAACTATACTGAGATCTTACGATTCATATCTCAAGGTGAGTGGCGGCATTTACGTTGTAGATGTCTATGGGCTCCAGTAACCACTTAATACCAGGTGGGCTGTGAGCTTGTTCACACATCTAAGCAATACAAAAAAAGTGCCTTTTATTAAGTTACGTTTTTTTTTTCCAAAAAATACTCAAGCATTGCTTATTATTGTCATTAACCCTGACAAAACATTGCCGCGAGGAGCTGTCGCCATTTTCGATGGTCAATAACGCAGCGAACTGCCTCAGCAGTTTCGTGTGAAGTTATTTCAGATCTTTGCTCTATCCACTATGTTAGTGTATCAAGATTATGGTACGTTATACTTTAACCCATCTTCATAGATCACAGATTTTTATAAAGATTTTTTAAATATGGACGTTATAGATATCGGTTCTTTTTTAATGAGACTGGACATAAAAACTATCGCATGGCCAGTTATAAAAAAGAAAATAAAAGCAAAAAAAAAAAAAAATGACTGTCGCCGACCGCACCGCACGCGCTGTACACGCACACGCCGCTTCTTTTTTCACCTAAATATTTTTATGGACTCTTATTAATTTTCTATTAAATTACGAACTTTTACTGACTATCATACTCGTCGTTGCGCGAGTGGTATACCAGTTTTATGAACAAATAATTTAGAAGAGTGCCGTGTCAAGTCGTCAGGCCAGCCGCCGCCATTACGCGTCGTCCAGCAGTGACGTTGAATTCTGCAGCCTGTAAGAAGCTAGCGACGGGTTAGCAGGTATGTCTACGCCTCATAACCTAGCCTCTGCCAAGCCCCTCTTTTCTGCATCTTTAGCGATACTCGCCCCCGCAAAAACTTTCTTCCAAAAATATAGAACCAGCGCACCGCTGTGGTGAAAATTTGTAAAGAGTTTTTCCCACTAGATATAGATTGCATCTCATGTTAATTTGTCTGCTTAAATGCGACTCAGTAAAAAGGTCATCCTACAGATCTAGTATAAAAAAATCCTGTTAATAACATCGTTCGACCCGGAAGAAAGATGAACAAACTGTTGAATTGATTAAAAGCTTCCACCGAAGTTAATCGAATAACAACAAGATCTGAAGGTCCCTTGTCTTTGAGACAAATTGCTTATGTTGTCTCAGAGTTTTGGTATCTGTTGTTTTTGACATCAATTTTTGATGTATCGATAATGAAAACAACATGACGTTGATAGGAAGATTGCAATGATATATTTGTATATTGAAAATTAAGGTGTATAGCGCAACAAAGATTTATTTATTTATTAAGATGTTTGCTTGTGTTGTATAAATCTAATATGTGTAATATAAATACTACGCGCATTAAGTCTTGTATTGTTTTCAGTATTTTGATGAATTTTATGTAACACGCAATTATGATACACAGTTTTAAAATTACTTGATAATTTCTATAAAAAATCTTCTTCCGTGAAGCAGTAATGCGTTTCGGTTTGAAGGGTGGGGCAGTCGCTGTAACTATACTGAGACCTTAGAACTTATATCTCAAGGTGGGCGGCGCATTTACGTTGTAGATGTCTATGGGCTCCAGTAACCACTTAACACCAGGTGGGCTGTGAGCTCCTCCAATCAGCTAAGCAATAAAAAAAATGCCGATAATCGTACCGTATGACTTCAAGAACTAGAGAACAAGAAACCGAACTAAGGACATTTCATTATTTACTTGTCATCAGTCAAGACTAATCTATGCACTAATTTATGTGTATTATCTATGTCTATGCCGATAAGTCATTTATAATATGTACATGATACATGAATAATTGAGAAATCCCGAAACTATATGCTTTTGCTGAAACCGGATTTGTGAAAGTAGCTGAATTATTAATAGATAGTCAAACGGGTATAGATACGAGGAAGCCTTAACATAATAATGCCACTCAAATATGGACCCTTTCCTCGAAGGATTTGGTTTAAAGCACGTTTGATCTTTTCACTTGTTGTCGGAATTGTATTCGTCGTCTACAATGTTTTCGTGTTTTGGGTATCATGTGGTTAAGCCCACATTCGGTCGAAGGAGCAAAACTAATATTTTCCGGAATAAACGCGGCCACCGTTATTGAGTCGTGAGAGCGAAACGTGTTCTGCGATCGCATTTTACTTTTGCCTTGTATGTATTTGATGTTTTTTTTTTCATTCGAATTCGCATCAAGAGAAAATTAACTTGAAATCGTGAATTGAAGTGAATTATTGTAAAAACAAGCATCTAGTTTATGAATTGAATTTAGATTGAAATATACATACATACCTAATACATTTTTTACTGGTGGTAGGACCTGTTGTGAGTCCGCGCGGGTAGGTACTACCACCCTGCCTATTTCTGCCGTGAAGCAGTGATGCGTTTCGTTTTGAAGGGCAGTTGTTGTAACTACACTGAGATCTTAGAACTTCTCAAGATGGATGGCGCATTTACGTCGTAAATGTCTATGGACTCCAGTAACCACTTAATAGGGTGGGCTGTGAGCTCGTCCACCCATTTAAGCAATAAAATATATAAAAAACAATTTCAAAAATCTTTTACGGATTTCTCTCGGGTTTTTAACTGTCATTATATTGTTTGTGGCGTTTCGAACACTCCACAATTTTCGTGGTCACGGAGAGCCGTAATAACAAGTTCTTAATGACAATAGAACGCGGGGTTATGCCGTAAAAATAGTTTTAATTATGTCTATGACCCGTAAAAACCGAAGTAAATACCATATACGAGTATATCATGTGTTACGGGGCCTAGAAGACTTCATTTCTTCTGTATCATCATACTACGTATTTCTGTTGCCTAGTCATGACAGAGTCAAGTTTTTATTATTATTTTTGTTCCTACCTAAGCTGGTAGCCTAGGGGATTATGCCAGCGAAACTGAGCGAGTAGGTGAGCTCACGGGGCTTTAACCAGAGGACGTTGCTAACACTGGCCCTAGGAAGAGCAGTGCTTCGCAGAATCTACCACCGAATGAGAAACGTGATCCACTGAGAAGATCCGGCTAGAAACTCACTGGGCTGTGTCTGTGGGAGCAAGTTTGAAGGAAGGAAACAATATTTGTTTGTATCCCATAATTGTATCCCATAATGACCGTCGCAGTCGAGACGTCGCCTGCGTATTCCAAGCTGGCAAGCGTTCGCGTAATTATGCTTAAAGGCGATGTTCACTTAATATTAGATGAGCCGTAAACACGTTCGACTGTCCATTGCAGAAAAAAAATGTATTTAATAATTCCATACAATGTGACATTAGAAAGTTTGAGACGATTCTTTTAAATGCAGATAAACATTATTTATAACAAAAACAGATTTATCTTCCATGTATGCGTCAAAAATAATTAGCCACATGCAAACTTTGTCTAGACTTCAGTTGTGCGACAATTAACCTAGTTCATGTCACCAGGGGCTTAGTGTACGTGTTTCATGCTTAGATTAGACTACTATAAGGTAAGTAGGCACAAAACTAGACTTAATGCTGATGGCTGGTTTGTAAATGCCCATGAAAACTAAATAATAAATGTATCTTTTTTAATTTGATTGGTTTTTGTTAATTTTAAGTATGTTTCAATGATACTATGTACACATATGGACTTGTTGTTGTCTGAAATAAAATAAATCATTCATTCTTTCATTCATTCATTCATTCATTCTAGTCATATTAGTTTGTGTATTTATTTTATGTTCACTTTAAACTACGCTTTGGGAATCGGAGATAAATTCACAAAAGGTGACCTGACTTGATGCGGTCAGTCAAGTAAGTCCCTTAGGACAAACGCCAGTGTGTCGCTGCTACCTTCCGTTCTGAGAAATATCTCTCTTTATATTATGTTTAAATATATCTTTTGATATATATCCATTGAGAAATATCCATTGCTGGCCGGCTGGTGGAATCTTTGTCGTATATTGAAATTCATTTAGCAATAATCTCAAAACTTGAAGCGATCTTCATGTAGATCTTAAATTGTATCTTAAAATGTATCTTAATAATAAAATGTCTCTTAAAATGTAGAATTCATTTATTTGTCTCCCTAGCTTAATTGAATATACAATTTCGAAAAGGGCACATGTCACATATTTTGTCAAATACGATTTTTCATATACATGTAGTTTCGAGGTTTACCTACACCCATTTTATAATAATTCCAGTAATTTTCAATTGCTAATTAACACTAAAATATATCTCAAAAGTTAATCTTTTAAATTTTACACTGCTTTAGAAAATAGTCAGTTTTATTTTCATTTCCTGAACATTTTACATTTTCAGAGATGTGCCCATTTCGAAATTGCATATTCAATTATTTTTAATATGAAAACAATAAAGGCGAGATTATCAACCGAAACGAGAGTTGACGAAAATTTCTTTGTAAAGGCGAATTGCTGAAACCAAAGAAGTATTATACTCTAAAATAAATGTGTACTAAGCTGTTAAATCGAAAGTGAATGTTTGTGTTTCAAACATTTAATTCTGAAGATTGCGACGTCTTAATTAGAAATTTACTTTTTTTTTTGTCAATAAGATTGAAAATTTGAATTTTTGTGGATTACCAAGTCGAAATAAATATGTAGTTTATTATGCTTACTACCCAATGTAAATAAATAACATAAAATTATCAGTTCCTTTCCTTCTTTATAAGTTTCATAAAAGAATCGTCATCTTGCAATCTTTTCAATTCAAACACTAAGCCCTGGCTATTGACCTTTTGAGCCCCTAATCTGCCGTTAACCTTTATCACAATCGATCAATCTAGTGAGAGGTCGCTCAATACTGCCTTTCGTAAAATGACAAACTATACTGAAATGATCATTAGTTATTTCCTGGAAACTTTCTTCTTTCTCATTGTGAACTGTGAACTCATCATTCAGTGAAACTGGAAAGGCCTCCGGGCCATCAGTAATACCTAATTCATAAAAAAAACTTTGAGAGTACAATCGGTGAACATTTTGTGGACTTCTCTACAATGATTGAGAAAAGGTCCATCTAATCTCGAGCATATCATGGCCAGGATTCCAGCCAGGCCATGGCCAGGTTATGCGGTACACGCAGGGCGTTATACTCCCTTTGCGTGTAATTAAGACTACCGGAGGTGACAGACATCGTAACGTAAATGCCACCACGAACTTTGAGACACGTAGTCTATGTCTCAGTTGTATAGTATTTAAGCTAATCATATTTAATCCGGGTTAGACACGTTGTTAATTCATCGTTGAAGTAATTTATAAAAATATGTTAATAGCTATTTAATTAGAAAAATTCGTCATCATCCAGCGATCCAGGATTTAAACTTTGAAGAATATAGTTGCATAGCGCGTCTATCGAAAGCGTTCATCAAGAGTTTAAAAGAGTTCTTTTCGATTAAGAACCAGCCATTCAAGGACCTAAACAACAACGAACTACAAAAAGCCGTTGTCCTCTGTACTGATATTTTTAAATGTTAATTCTGTAAAAGGCGCTAGTCGTGCATATAATAATGCAAATTCGGGTAAGGCATCTGTCTGTGTGCCAAGATCTATATTTAAATAGGCAAAGATAAAATGTATGTTTTTCTCCTATGTTTGTCAACTGATTTTCTTTTTTCATTATTATAGTTATTACATAAGTTGATAGTGACAACATATATCTTTTTCAAAAAATATAAATGAAAAAAAAAATTTTAGTATTTGCCGCTTTCAAAAAAAAAAAAATGGAAAACAAAACAGAAAATGTAGGACACAAATGAATCGAAATCTAGAGGGGCTATCAATTATAGTCGAATTTTGACGCTAGTTATTATACTCATTCAAACCATTATTAAAACTCGATCGAATGAATTAATCATACAAATCATTTTTACCGACGCAACGATATCAACGAAGCCGACATTAGCTTACGTAATTTAAACATAATTTAAAACCCAAAACCTAATGTTACTCAACACACATTAGAAACATGTTTTAAAGTCATAATATTTTTTACGGTACAGACTTGCGGTATAGGCGATCGGTAACTTTATGTAATAGATTGTAATGATTCGTTATTCCTAAATTGGGTCAGTAAAGATTGAGTCATGTTTGTTGCATTTTGTAGCGATTGCATTATTTTAAATCGCATTAGGTGCTGTTTGAAATCAATCGGTTTCAGTCAGTGGACTTGAAGTTGACTGACTTCTGGTATTGACGAAATTTTTGTGAAACAATAAAATCATTCTACCATAGGTACTCGTGAGCAGTTTAAGCGCTAAATACATACATCTAAGACTTAATCATCGTAACTTCTACATCTTACTCGGGGCGCTCACTTACACTATTTATAAATATATCAATAAATATTTTATCGAGAAATTTATTGTTTATTTATTGATAAAACTGTGGTTTATGAATAAATTAATTTGGTGATGTGACAATTAGTGATGATGACTAATTATCAATATGTGCACATGTACAATTGGGGTCGTGGCAAATATAACTAAACTCGTATCGTAGTTTTGCGGTTCAAATACCAAAATTTCCCTGTCATTATAACTAAAATATAATTGACATTTGTTTTACAAACCGCCATTGTATTTTTTCTTCTATATTTTATTATTTCTGCTGCTGCTTCGTGATTTGCATCTACTACTGGATCGGAATCGCGACTCACTGAGAAGGTCCTCCGAGTAACTCAGCGGGCTGAGATTATCTGATTGGTTTCACGTAAAACTCTTCGATGATTTCGACTAGTACGGTTACCAGGGTCGCTATGCTTGATTCTAGTATTGGTACTGCAGGCGTTTAATAAAAGTGGATCGGGTGTCGATGGGGACTGGTTCTTAATTAAGCCGATTCCGGGAAGTAGTCGGCGGTGGCCACGATGATGCGGCATGATAACCACCCCATCGTAGCTACCAGGGACGTCTTAAACTAGGCTGCGGCCCTTGGGCACACAAGAATTTGAGGCCCTTTTGGCAAGTAAAAAAAAAGCGAACTATAATAACATTTTTTTACTGAGTATGACCATTTATCATAGGTAATCAAATACAGTATGATATAATAATATTAATGATAATAGAATGCTGCTGGTTTTTTGGTTACGATTACGATAATGGTTTCTTTCGGGATTTCTGTTGAGCAAAATATTCCATTATATCTTTAAAGTCAATTTTTTGAAGGATATCACTTTCTATGCCAATTGACAAATTACTCAGCCGTTCTTGTAACATTGTTGTTCGCAATTCATTTTTTATGCTCTTAAGCTGCGAAAATGACCGCTCTTGACTACAATTGGTAACCAAATTGTCGGTTCTTCGGGGCACCCTGAGAATGGGGGCCCTGGGCACGGGCCCCGTGTGCCCTTATGGTAAAGACGGTATTGGTAGCCACCACAAAAGCATAAGCATAAAATATGCGACTTGTTAAATCAACGGTTCCTACAAATTTTTAATAGCAAACATTTACAGATGATGCATTGAAACAACCTACATTTAATTAACGTTATTATTGACTTTAATATTTAAAATCAAATTACAATCAAGTTGTTAATTAAGAATTATTCGAAAGGTTGGCGTTCGTGTAATTAATTACACTGACATTTATTGACGTTTGTTAATTAAGTTAAATAAAAATTTCCGAGATATTTTCATAAATTGACTTCGTGTTTTAACAAAATGTTTTTTTTGCAATATTTTTTACGCAGGTAGGTAAAAGAGCTCATGGTCGATCTGGCGTAAGCTACCTTGAGATATTACGTCGAAGCCTCAATTGTTCAGTAAAATGGTTTCTTGGCTATCTATTTACAAATAAATAAGCAAAGACAAACGGTATCGTTTTCTTCTCTAATTGTCAATCGATTTTTTATTGCTTAATGGTAGAGCTACGGACGAGGTTTACTGGTAACAAAACAAAATGGAAAATGCAATTACATATTTTCTTCAAGTAAAATACACCGGCTAAATATCTATAAAATTTATATTCATCAACCTGTTTCATTTTTCTCAGTAGTTATAGATGAAATATTTTGGATAACTTGGAGATTAAAACGTAATGAAATAACAATGCAATATATAAAGTTATTCTAAATATTGAGATGTTGTGATTTTAGTCGAATTTTGATCAGCGGGCTATCAGTAAAAGTTAGTGCGATTTTTAAGAGCGTTTTAGTTGTTTACTATGTATTCCTTTTTTAATCGGTTTTAATGTGTAGACGACTTCACTGTTAACCTGGAGTTCACAGCTATCAGAGCGTGATAGCCGCTGAGAACCTTTGACCATTAGAATGAATTTTGTTGGATTGACATAAAGTCTCTATTTCGTCGTTTATACCCGTGACTACTTTATGACTGATATGCGAGGTCGCCCAGGCTGCAGGCGCTCGTGTCACTGTCTGTACTTATAATAGGAACCAAGAAATCAGGTATCAACGATTTTCATTCGAAAATAGACGAGGGTACAGCTGTACGGACGAATAATTATCATAAAATCATCATTAAGATCTTCTTACCTGAACCGTAATAGACGCCCAATTTGAAATTTCCGAATGAAAGTAACCAGAAATATTACATTAATTTGTTTATAGTCGAAAGATTTGTTTATAAATATTCCATTTAAAATAAATTCTTCTTACAATAGCAGCTATATTTGCAATGTTTTCATTGGGGAAAATTGGTATTCGCCAGCTGCTTCTATTGTGTGTATCTTAAATTACAATGAATACCAAAGCCGTGTTGTTTCTGATTAAGCTTTTTAAGACGTTATAATAAGCACGACTTTCACGATGAAGGAATAGCATCGTCAATGAAAACAGCAATATTTATGAATTTTCGTATTAGACATATTACATCGGTAAGAATCTTCTCTATTTCTGGCACGAGAAAGGTGTTCGTTAAGCCAACTAGGGCAAGAAAAACTTCATAGCTTTTGACTGGGTGAATCGATTTTGATGATTATTTTTTTATTAGAAAGCTTCCGTGTGGTCCCATTTCAATTTAGTCTAGTTCTGATAATGGTATCCATGAGAAAACCATATAAGTCTTAAATTTGCATTAAGTTCCTGCGCGATGAATTAACTTAATATCACGCCAACCGATTTCGATGATTATTGTTTTTAGTGTATGTATATGTTTTTTTTTTTTGTTTAACTACATTAAGTCGGTTTTTGTTAAATCACATCTATTTACAATTTTCATATTCGTTCTACTTAATGTATTAACTAGTCGTACAAGTACACGTCGTGATGTTAGTCTGGATCTCGTCCCGACGAAATGGCGGCAAAGTAATTTGGTATACAATATTTTATTCAGTGCTCTCTCGTATAGTACAATATGGACGTCTACTGTTGATCTTATTCGGAAATCGATTTTTAAAAAATAGCGTTAAGGATTTTTTCTCTACTGAATATTCGTGTATTTCAAACACGTTTTTGCAATTCAGAAGGAATGAAACAAACACTACTACTATTACTTCTACTGTGTGGTCGATAAGCTACGAGTCGTGTTGTAGATCCATTAGTACGTGTATTTATTGTAATGGATACATCGAACGTCATCCGGGTCATATCGTTAACAACGGTAAAATGTCTTTTTTTTTCATTGCTTACATGAGTAGACGAGCTCACAGCCCACCTGGTGTTAAGTGGTTACTGGAGCCCATCATCATTATTATCATTCTTTTCTATTACCCTCTGCTGGGATGTAGGGCTCGAATCAAATCCTTCCACTTACATCGGTCTTGGGCAGTTTGTTCTAGCACCTCCCACGTCATGCCCAAGACACCTAGCTTCTGCTCCACCGAGCATAGACATCCACAACGTAAATGCGCCACCCACCTTGAGATATAAGTTCTAAGGTCTCTATAGTTACAACGGCTGCCCCACCATTCAAACCGAAACGCATTACTGCTTCACGGCAGAAATAAGTAGGGTGGTGGTACCTACCCGTGCGGACTCAAGAGGTCCTACCACCAGTCAACCCATTAGTACGTGTAGTGATTGTAATGGATACACCGAACGTCATCCGGGTCATATCATTTAAAACGTTAAAATGTCTTATATTATATGTTGAACTAGGTGTACCAGGGAAATCTCATCCGGTTCCGTTCAGTGACTGATAGTACATCTTGTGATTCCGATAGAGGCACCCGTCACGTGCGGACGTGCTCATCGTCCACTCGATCGCCCGGTCTTTGTTCGCCCGGCTTTTGTTAGCCCGGCCATTGTTCGCGCGGCCTGTGTTCGTGATACATCTGCCGACCAAGTGTGTTTCCTGGAAGCTTTTATTTGTTTTGTTTTAGTTATTTTTGTGTTCGTGGAACATTTGCCGACAAAGTGTTTTCCTGCAAGTATTTATTTGTTTTGTTTCTTTTTGTAATTTCTGTTTTGTTGTGCTTTTTCTTTGTCCTGTAGTAATCGCGCCGCATTGCCACCTGTGTTCAATAGAACCGCTCAGGTCCGAGAAGTTGGGGCCTCGCCGCAAGGCGAGTGTTTCAAGACCCGGGGCCGCCCCACCTGGGTACTCAGCGATCATGGACGCTGTATTCGCGGAATTCCTCCGACTTCGCCACCCACAGCTCGCCTCAGAGTTTCTGGCCTTCAAGGCCAATCACACTGCGAGCCCTCTCGAGGACTCCGCCGCGCTCGCTGCTCCTGCGTCGCCTGTACCTGCGTGCAGAGCTTCTGCATTGAGCACCGCAGCCTCTGTCGTGCCTGCCGCTCCCGTGTCGCCTATACTGGCGAGAAAAGCTGCTGCGTCGTCCGCCGTGACCATCGTTTCAGCTGAGCGATCATCCGCGGCCTCCGTCGCGCCCTCTAAAACACCTACACTTGCTCGTAGGTCGCCTGCACCCGCCTCCTCGTGCTCCGACTCTGACTCGGACATGGAGGTCGACCTCGCCCCCGCCTCATCGACGGATGGATTCACCCTGGTACAGAAGGGTAAGAAGCGTGCCGCGGAGTCTCGAGCTCCCGCGGCCGCTAAAATTAGCAAAGCCGTGAACGCGTCGCGCCCCCGCCCTCAGACTCCCGTTGCGCCCCCAGCCCGTGCCACTCCGTCGCCGCGTCCGGTGGCACAAATTAAAACCCAGACCCCTCCCCCGGTTATCCTTCAGGAGAAGGCAGCTTGGGATCGAGTTTGCCTGGCCCTTAAGGCCAAAAATATAAATTTCACGAATGCCCGTAACCTCGCGAACGGCATTCAAATTAAGGTTCAAACACCTGACGACCATAGGGCCCTCTCTTCTTACCTCCGTAAGGAACGTATAAGTTTCCATACTTATACGCTCCAGGAGGAGCGCGAACTCCGCGTTGTAATACGCGGAATCCCTAAAGAGTTAGATGTAGAGCTCGTCAAGGCCGATCTGTTAGAACAGGGCTTTCCAGTGAATTCTGTGCACCGTATGCACACCGGTCGCGGTAGGGAGCCATATAATATGGTTCTAGTCACCCTCCAGCCTACCCCCGAGGGTAAGAAAATCTTCAACACACAGACCGTCTGTAGGCTCTCCGGTATCGCCATCGAAGCCCCCCATAAAAAAGGCACTCCTAGCCAGTGCCATAACTGTCAATTGTACGGGCACTCTTCCCGTAACTGTCACGCGCGCCCCCGATGTGTTAAGTGTTTGGGCGATCACGCCACGGCCCTCTGCGCTCGCGACCAAAAAACCGCGACGGAACCGCCTAGCTGCGTCCTGTGTCGAACACAGGGTCACCCCGCGAATTACCGTGGTTGCCCCCGAGCCCCTAAAATAAATCGCCGCGTCGCCCGCCAAAACCGCCTCCGAGCTTCCGGCCCAGACATCAAAGCCTCGGCACCCTCTGCGTCGCAGGCTAAGCCAGCGTTCGTTCCGGCGGCGGTGCCCAGTGTCTCGGCCTGGGCAAAACCGCTGCCGTACACGAACACGGCTACAACTCCCTCCTCCGCGATTCGTCCCGCCCCCGCGACTCGTCCCTCTCCCGCGACTTGCCCTCCGACCGCGTCCGAAAATCTCGCTTTAGCGATCGACTTCTTTCAGTCGATCAACTTTGAGCGCGTTAACGCTTTGGGCGACGCCATTCGCGCTGCCTCCACTGCACAACACTTTATCGCCGTTGTGCAAGAATACGCCGACGTATACGCGTCATTAAATACGTACGTCCTCCCCTCACTCCGCCGGTAATCAATGGCGTATATAAGTAGAATAAAGCCCCTATCCGTAACGATAGGATTTTTTAACGCTTACGGTCTCGCAAATCAACGTGATCAGGTTTCTGACTTTTTGCGTGACCATCAAATTGATATCTTTTTAGTGCAGGAGACCCTACTTAAGCCCGCGCGCCGTGACCCTAAAATCGCGAACTATAACATGGTCAGGAACGACAGGCTCTCTGCCCGTGGTGGTGGTACCGTCATTTACTATAGAAGAGCCCTGCATTGCGTCCCGCTTGATCCTCCCGCGCTCGCTAATATCGAAGCATCAGTGTGCCGAATCTCACTGACGGGACACGCGCCGATCGTTATCGCGTCCGTTTATCTTCCACCGGATAAGATCGTTCTAAGCAGTGATATCGAGGCGCTGCTCGGTATGGGGAGCTCTGTCATTCTGGCGGGCGACCTAAATTGTAAACACATCAGGTGGAACTCACACACCACAACCCCGAATGGCAGGCGGCTTGACGCGTTAGTCGATGATCTCGCTTTCGATATCGTCGCTCCGCTAACCCCGACTCACTACCCGCTAAACATCGCGCATCGCCCGGATATACTCGACATAGCGTTATTAAAAAACGTAACTCTGCGCTTACACTCGATCGAAGTAGTTTCAGAGTTAGATTCAGACCACCGTCCCGTCGTTATGAAGCTCGGTCGCGCTCCCGATTCCGTTCCCGTCACGAGGACTGTGGTGGATTGGCACACGCTGGGCATCAGCCTGGCTGAATCTGATCCACCATCGCTCCCGTTTAACCCGGACTCTATCCCGTCTCCTCAGGATACCGCTGAAGCCATAGACATCTTAACGTCACACATCACCTCGACATTAGACAGGTCATCGAAACAAGTTGTAGCGGAGGACTTCCTTCACCGCTTCAAATTGTCCGACGATATTAGGGAACTCCTTAGAGCTAAGAACGCCTCGATACGCGCCTACGACAGGTATCCTACCGCGGAAAATCGTATTCGAATGCGTGCCCTACAACGCGACGTAAAGTCTCGCATCGCCGAAGTCCGAGATGCCAGATGGTCTGATTTCTTAGAAGGACTCGCGCCCTCCCAAAGGTCTTACTACCGCTTAGCTCGTACTCTCAAATCGGATACGGTAGTAACTATGCCCCCCCTCGTAGGCCCCTCAGGCCGACTCGCGGCGTTCGATGATGACGAAAAAGCAGAGCTGCTGGCCGATACATTGCAAACCCAGTGCACGCCCAGCACTCAATCCGTGGACCCTGTTCATGTAGAATTAGTAGACAGTGAGGTAGAACGCAGAGCCTGCTTGCCACCATCGGATGCGTTACCACCCGTCACCCCGATAGAAGTTAAAGACTTGATCAAAGACCTACGTCCTCGCAAGGCTCCCGGTTCCGACGGTATATCTAACCGCGTTATTAAACTTCTACCCGTCCAACTCATCGTGATGTTGGCATCTATTTTCAATGCCGCTATGGCGAACTGTATCTTTCCCGCGGTGTGGAAAGAAGCGGACGTTATCGGCATACATAAACCCGGTAAACCAAAAAATCATCCGACGAGCTACCGCCCGATTAGCCTCCTCATGTCTCTAGGCAAACTGTATGAGCGTCTGCTCTACAAACGCCTCAGAGACTTCGTCTCATCCAAGGGCATTCTCATCGATGAACAATTCGGATTCCGTACAAATCACTCATGCGTTCAACAGGTGCACCGCCTCACGGAGCACATTCTTGTGGGGCTTAATCGACCAAAACCGTTATACACGGGAGCTCTCTTCTTCGACGTCGCAAAAGCGTTCGACAAAGTCTGGCACAATGGTTTGATTTTTAAACTATTCAACATGGGCGTGCCGGATAGTCTCGTGCTCATCATACCGGACTTCTTGTCGAACCGCTCTTTTCGATATCGAGTCGAGGGAACCCGCTCCTCCCCACGACCTCTCACAGCTGGAGTCCCGCAAGGCTCTGTCCTCTCACCCCTCCTATTTAGCTTATTCGTCAACGATATTCCCCGGTCGCCGCCGACCCATTTAGCTTTATTCGCCGACGACACGACTGTTTACTATTCTAGTAGAAATAAGTCCCTAATCGCAAAGAAGCTTCAGAGCGCAGCCCTAGCCCTAGGACAGTGGTTCCGAAAATGGCGCATAGACATCAACCCAGCGAAAAGTACTGCGGTGCTATTTCAGAGGGGAAGCTCTACACGGATTTCCTCCCGGATTAGGAGGAGGAATCTCACACCCCCGATTACTCTCTTTAGACAACCCATACCCTGGGCCAGGAAGGTCAAGTACCTGGGCGTTACCCTGGATGCATCGATGACATTCCGCCCGCATATAAAATCAGTCCGTGACCGTGCCGCGTTTATTCTCGGTAGACTCTACCCCATGATCTGTAAGCGGAGTAAAATGTCCCTTCGGAACAAGGTGACACTTTACAAAACTTGCATAAGGCCCGTCATGACTTACGCGAGTGTGGTGTTCGCTCACGCAGCCCGCACACACATAGACACCCTCCAATCCCTACAATCCCGCTTTTGCAGGTTAGCTGTCGGGGCTCCGTGGTTCGTGAGGAACGTTGACCTACACGACGACCTGGGCCTCGAATCAATTCGGAAATACATGAAGTCAGCGTCGGAACGATACATCGATAAGGCTATGCGTCATGATAATCGCCTTATCGTTGCCGCCGCTGACTACTCCCCGAATCCCGATCATGCAGGAGCCAGTCACCGTCGACGCCCTAGACACGTCCTTACGGATCCATCAGATCCAATAACCTTTGCATTAGATGCCTTCAGCTCTAATACTAGGGGCAGTCTTAGGGACCCCGGTAACCGTACTCGTCGAACTCGACAAAGAGGTCGACGTGCAACCTAACCCATGCATCAGCCCGCTGAGTTTCTCGCCGGATCTTCTCAGCGGGTCGCGATTCCGATCCGGTAGTAGATTCATTCGCGAAACAATTGCTCTTGAGTTGTTAGGTCTCCTTCGGAGGCGCTCGGGCAGTTGTTAGAAAATCCCACCCCTCTTGGCTGAGCCTTTGCTCGCCCACCTGTCCTGGTGAAACTGGAAAGGCCTTCGGGCCACCAGTAAAGTTTCAATCATAAAAAAAAAAAAAAAAAAAAAATACATCTTGTGAGGCTGTGCGGGTAGGTACCCTGCTGATTTTATTTTTTTGCTAAGATGAGTGGACGAGCTCACGGTCCACCTGATAAGTGGTTACCGGAGTCCATAGACATCAACAGCGTAAATGCCGCCACCTACACTGATACATGAGTTCTTAGTCTCATTTTTATACGGCTACCCGGGCTACGGCTGCCCCGCCCTCCAAACCGAAACCTATTACTGCTTTACAGCGGAAACGGTCAGGGTATGTTGTGGGCTCACTAGTCGCCCTATCACCAGTAATAGCGCAAAGTATAACTTTTGTGGGTTTGATTTTTATTACACGATGCTCTTCCAGTAATGTGGCCGGTTTGAAGTGTATGCAATACAATTGAAGTTTTGGTTCTTGTGGTTAATATCAACAGTCACGCTGTGATGTCAATGTACTCCGATAACTATTGAATAGTATGTGGGTGGTGAAGTCCACTCATGTCCACCATCCGGCTTTGGAATGAGCTCCCCTCCACGGTGTTTCCCGAGAGCTATGACATATCCTGCTTCAAACGATGCTTGTAGAGGTTACTTACGGTAGGCACCGGCTTGGCTCGGCTCCTGGCATTGCTGAAGTCCATGGGCGACGGTAACCACTCACCATCAGGTGGGCCGTATGCTAGTCTGCCTACAAGGGCAATAAAAATATGAAAAAAAAAACTTAACAGTTGGCAGCGGCTTGGCTCTGCCCCTAGTGTTGCTGAAGTCCGTGGGCGACGGTAACCACTCACCATCAGGTGGACCATATGCTAGTCTGCCTACAAGGGCAATATAAAAAAAAACTCGTGGAGCAAAAGAAAATAATCACAAAAAAATATTCAACGTAGTAAGTACCAATTTTCCTTTAAAACTCATTTTAAGTACCAACATATAAAATTGCGGTCTTTGAGTACGGCTTGCACGCTACCGCAGCTCAGAGTCACGCGCGCTTTTTCTGCATTTGTATTTAAAAGAATGCATCCGTGATTTTAACAATTCTATATTTAAATATCAAGTATGTAGAATTATTTTCATGTTTTCTACTAATCCCCACAAGGCTTAATGGATTATCGATTTTTTAATAGCCGTGGCTCATAAATATTTAATGGTCATAACATCACCATTGAATTTATAATATCTACATCGTTAGCTAAGTGCTTCCGTCGTACTTTTTACTTACCAAATTAAATTAGTGTATCTAGTTTTCATTCGTCGGCCAGTCAGTCAAGTGATTTGTTTTTCTTAAGTGGACAAGTGATTTCATCCCGTGTTTTATTAACTGATTAAATGTTGAATTTCATTACTAACTTAGAGATGCGAATCGAAGTTTTAACCGCACCCGTAAATGATGTACGTAGTTTGAAAACACACTATAAAAAAACATGCTTAAACAGTAAACCGAATTTACGATTGATTTCATATTTTTTTATCCTATTGATACTAGCATATTCCTGTTTTGCGGCTATATAATACATATGTATATAATGCATATATTAGAGTGAAGTTGTAGAATAGATTGTATTGTTAACGGTCCTTAAGGCTTGGGTAAATTTTTTAAATTAATCAGACGTGTTGGAAATGACGTTGAATCAAAGAACAAACGTACTTATGTTACAATAAAAAATAATAAAAAATCTATTGCAAATAACATTAATTACTTTTACAGTGTGTTAATTTAATACATAAATATAAAACAATTTAAAGTATAAAAAGCTTATTCGAAGTGGTCTCCATTGGCTGCAATACAGTCCTTTAAACGTTGAGGCCAGTTATCAATTGAAGCACCCACTCTTTCCGTGGGAAAAATTTTCACTGCCAATCGTACGGATTGTTTTAGGGAATCCAAATTACCTCTTTATCACCCCACTCTATTTTAATATCGCAAAATATTGTACAATGTTTTGGCGCCAAAATGAGGAAACTCAATGAGCAATCATATAAAAATGACAGATTCCAAATTCAAATGTAATATTTTGTTTATTTTTAATTGTAACAGTATTTATGGCCAGACTAAGTATATGACGAAACCGGACGGATGACTGGATCACAGCAGAGACAGGCATATACTGGCTGGTGACATGCCCTGTACATATTAAGAATTAAATGTGTATTTTGCCTTTTAAATTAATTTAACTAAGGATTCTGAATTTTCAAATAACTGAGAAAGATTTTATGAGAAACAACGTCTCTTCGAGAAGACAGTCAACTGTCGTGACAGACGTACGACGTTACGTACGTAACGTTAATTATTGAATTAGGAGAGACAATTGAGGAGCGAGGCTTAGGAACAAAGATATAAATATAGGAAGAATATAAATATAAAAAAAAAACAAAGGAACAGAGAAAAAGGAACAAATATATATAAATATAAAAATATAGATCAGTGTTTAAATAATTGCCAGTAAAGCTACCAAATATTAGACACAGATAATTTTTGGGTTATTTAAGAGTCTTGGCGAGGGGCTTACCTACCAAACCTTTAAATTTACGTAGTGTTTTGTATTCCTCGTAAGAATTGGAATGAAGGAACCGTATTGTTTTTTATGAATAATATTGAGAACATCAAAATGTATATGGGACAGGTAACTAAATTAAATAGGTAAATTAAACAGGTATATTTCCATCTGGTTTATGCTTGTTCCATTTCGAGTTAATTAAAAACCTGACATTTCAGAAGGATTTTAAAAATTGTTTCCAAGTTTTGTATTCATAAACATAGCGTTTTACTCAAAAGCGGCAGTAACAATAAAATTTACGTAAAACGCAACAACAATAGCCACCTTAAAGCAGTAGAGTTAAGGTACAAATTAAAAATAGCTGGCAGGAGTTTAAGAGTGCTCTGTAGATTGTAGCGTTTTTGCTCAAGTGGCCGCCATTATGTCACAGTCGAGTTTTACCAAAAAAAAGTCTCGGCTACGAGATTTTTTCCTAGCTCTACATTATTTGGGGAAAACTCTTTTAACTTGAACAGGATAGAAACTTGTTTATTTTGGATTCCTCGAGAAGATTTTTTTGTAAGTAAATAAATTTTTTTGTAAGTAAATTGTGGTTAGTGTGATGACCCCCCCCCCCCCCCCCCCCTATTTAAATCTCCTACCATATCTACATTACACGACTCCCCTATATTCGAGCTGCTACCACCACGTCCTCATCACTCTTGCGTAAAAACACTAACCCCAAAGGTGGTAGGACGTTTTTTGAGTCTGAACGGGTAGGTACCACCACTCTGTCTATTTCTGCCGTGAAGCAGTAATGCGTTTCGGTTTGAAGGGTGGGGCAGCCGTCGTAACTATACCTGAGACCTTAGAACTCGTATTTTAAGATGAGGGGCGGCATTTACGTTGTTGATATCTATCAGCTCCAGTAATAATTTAACACCAGGTGGGCCATGAGCTCAACCACCAATATAAGCAATAAAACGATTGTTAGAGCATGTTGTAGTAACAGTTCCTAGCACATTTTTAATTCTTTTATTAATCATCATACCATCACCTACCTTGAGACATCACTTATTTCGTACAACGGCTCTTCCACGTTTCAAACCGGACTGCATAATTGTTTTACGCCAAAAATAAGCAGGTTGATGGAGAAATTATATAAATCTGTCACGAGGCATTTTCTCAGATTCGTTCAATGAACTTGTATAACAATTATTCTAATTTAACTTCGATATAATGTGTAAAGTTACTGGCGAAATGTTTTGAGTGAACTCATGAACGTTTATCTCCATATTGACTGAACTAATATGAATAGGTTTGTATTTAGATAAGCTTATGCAAAATGTTCACTCTCAGCTACGTCTAACTTTCTTTAGTGAAACCTTGTAATTGACTTGTTTATGGTCTCATCGTAGACTGCAAACTGTGTTACGGGTTAAAGTTTTTAGTTTTTACAATAAAAATGTTTTATACAACTGAAATACTGGTGGTAGGACCTCTTGTGTGTCGAAGCAGTAACGCGTTTCGATTTGAAGAGTGGGCCGTCCGTTGTAATTATACTGAGACCTTAGAACTAATATCCCAGTAGGGTGGGGCATTTACGTTGTAGATGCCTTTGGGCACCAGTAACCACTCAACATCAGGTTGACTGTGACCTCGTCCGCCCATTTAAGCATTAAAAAAAATCAAATAAAAACATAAATAATTATATAACAAAATCGAAACCGTGGCGGTCTTCAATCTCAAAATATGTTTTCAATTATTTTTATTTACTATTACGACATCTAGTATGTATTATTTAGAGTTCAAAATAACACAAGAACAATATTTTTTAAATTTTTATTTAAACATAATTTAAACAAACGGGGTCTTACATAAAAAATTAAATAAACTTAAACGAGTTATAGTTACAATATTTTAATAACAAATGTGACTATAAACACAATTAGATCTTTGGTGCAATGGAGTTAGTAGGATATATTAATATTGCACATTCGGATACACTTAAAGCACACAAATCTAATTATTGCTTATAATATGATGTTTTATTATAACTAATTTATTAATTCCGAACATGGAAATTATTACTACTGCTTGATTAACACCACAGCGCGCTTTGATTATTAAATTTTGATTTAATTATTATATATTATAATATGAATAAACATTTACTAACTATAAGTATAGAGTAATGTCATACACACGACGTAAAACAGTAAATGATCAACAGTGAATATCATATAATATAACACACAACGACGATTAAACGCGATTAAAATTACTTAAATTCTATATTGATATGCACGATTTTAGGTCAACGGTGCAGGACTAAGACGTAAATGCGCACCGTCGCCTCGATATGTTTCTTATTGGTTCATTGGGTAATTACCAATTTTAATTTTAATTTAAAAAACACGTGTGGCACTCGGGAACTGCCGCGGTAAAGCTATTGCATAGCATTTTTTATCAAGTTATAAAATTAAAATAATAATAAATAAAACCACGCTATTTTTATAATCATTAACAAAAGCAAAACATTAACTGTTCCCTTCACACTCATAAGATAAACCGCGCAAGAGAGAGATGAGCAGACTTTTCATAGTGCGCATGCAGTGCGACGTCACGCCGCGCGCTTATATTCA
The DNA here is from genome assembly GCF_030267445.1 of Bombyx mandarina. Lineage (NCBI taxonomy): Eukaryota > Metazoa > Arthropoda > Insecta > Lepidoptera > Bombycidae > Bombyx > Bombyx mandarina. The sequence continues at coordinate 4,352,973 of NC_143217.1, forward strand.
CAAACAGTTCACAAGCGCAAAGTGTGAATGTGTCAAACGCGAGCTACATGGTAGGCGGAGTGGGAGTGTTAGGTATTATTTTCGTTACAGGATTTCTTGACTCTGTCGCCGCGCTCAAAGCCCGAGATAAAAGCTATGCAATAGCTTAATAATAATAATAGATTCCAATTTAATCATATTTGAAACGCTCTAGTTAAGAGTTTATATTAAAAGGTGCTCGAATAATTAGTATTCGCATCCGATTCTATATCTGCAACGTAATTTATAAACAACCAATATTAAATTAACTTTTTCTTACCTATGCCATTCAATATGGGTTTTATGTAGATATTTTCTTACTTAGGACTGAGTTTGCAATCCCGAATAGTAAGATGTATAATCTTAACTTGCGTCAGATAAATGAAAACTAGGGCCGAAATAGAATAATATATAAGAATAATATCTAGAATATTATGATATAAGATAAGATTTCAAATACGTTATAGGAGTCCCAAATATTATTGATTTTCGAAAAAACGTTCTAGAATAAGATAGTCATTCCAGTAATTGTATTGCAATTTGTATATCCTTGAATATTAATTTACTTCATTAATAATAATTATGAAAGTGCATTAAAATTTAAAGAATTCAAGTGCACGAAGTGAGTATACATTTTAGAATTTTGATCATTTATAATATAAACATTTTAAATACATTTATTTTGAAATGTAATAACGAATGTAAATTGAATATATTAATTCAATCTCGCGTCTACAAACATTCTACATTTCAATTATAATAATTACCAATCAATCGTCAAAATGTAAATTTTAAAAATATTCTAATTGTTTACCAATTTTTCAACATTCATATATAATAATAATCTTACATCGTATTTCTTATAATGTATGCTATGAGGCTAAAGGATATGTTTTAGGTTACAATTTATCACTTATTCATTTAAAAATCGAATGAAGTTTGAAAAAGCAATTTTATGCTCAGTTGCTAGCAGTTCTGTGCACTAGAAAGCAAGCTAAAAATTAGTTAACATTTACAACATTAATTGATAAAGCAAATAAATTATATAAGCTAGTTTAAAGTCACATTTATTATTCTAAAATCGAAATAAGCACAAATATTGAAAGAAGTTGAGAAAAAGGCTTAATTAAAACTAAAGCTTCATGCACTTAATAAACTAAACTATAAAATAACTAAAATCTCTTTGGAATTGCAAAATAAATTAAAATAACAATAACTTATACAAGAATAAAACGTACATAAAATTTACTAACTTGTTAATACTAGGTTTATTATAACATTTATGAATTTCTATAATATTGAATAATCAAGGCTATGTAACTTTAGGATAAACTGTATATATTATTAATTTGATAGTACAAGAGTTATAGAGCGTCTTTCGACTTTATATTGGGTTTTGATATACGTAAATCCATAAGCGATCGACAGCAAATTGAATATAGCCGAAAGTCGAACTATGAATCTTATATTCAGGGATTTTTGCACTCTCAATGCTTTCAGCATAATTCTTAACACGCATAAATTTCTTTTAAGAAATTGTTCGCCAACTTACGAGAGGCTAAATAGACATTGTCTGTGAAAGGATTAACCATAGCCACACGACGAACCATTTATTTAATCTTCTAAAAAATCTAAAAGTATTGAGTGTGCAAACGAAAGTACAACATTATCAAACGGGTTATATTATATTTTAATGGCTATTATATATTCCATATAAATATACATAAATATTTAGATGCGTAGATTCATGAAACAATTAATAACGTATTATAATATGAAACAGTCAACATGGTAAATACTCGTAGGCTTACTAATACAATTGAATACATTATACAACGCGGGGTAAACGATAACAAAATATACAAGGATTCTTCTTAGATCTAAAGGGAATTAAGAGTTCAAAATAAAAGGTAAGTAGCTTTGATTGTCGTGATGGTTTTCTTCATTTTGGAGAACACAGTTCTATTAAAACTATGAATTATCCGAAATTCCAATTCATTAATTAGTTTACTGATGCTGGGTGGTAGATTAATTGAATTTCCAAAAGTTTCCGTTTCAAGCATATCGGTAACATTACCTTAGTAAGGCCAAAACCATTAGCTAATATATTTTACGGTAAAACTAGCTTACCTGACGTTCTATATCGGAAACGTCACTTATCGAGCTACCGTTCCAAAAATGTAAGGCTAATTTTCTTTAAATTTTCAGCCCAAATTTGATATGTATCGTAGTTTGTAACACAAATTCATCACGTTTTTTTTTTTCTCCTTTAAATTTGAAATGGAATAAATAGTACGAAATACATGAGGGACACGTCGGTTCATCCGGCCACAGCTGACCCGACGTTGTTCCGACACCGAAATAAATAGGACGAACTTAAAATTAGAAATAGTTTTGAGTAATCAAATCTATAGCAATGCAATCGTGACTATACAGATCATGGTGGCCCGGAATTTTTTGAGTGTATCCGCGCCCGATGTTCGGCCGTATGTGGGTTTTCTTTTGCAGCTCATCTTTTCGAGCGGCATTTTAGAGACGCTGTATTCGCGATGCTCGTTGAGCATGGTACAGACTGTCCGTTTCTTCTGCATCATTTCATCGTCGCGGTCGCGGAGTCCGGCCAACCAAGCTTCGTACCAAGCCAGCTCACAGTCACAGATCAGAGGATTATCTGTTCGAAGACAAATCAATTGGTGTTCTTTAAATATTTTTTATTTCTTCTCACGGCCCACCTGGTGTTAAGTGGTTACCGGAGCCCATAGGCATCTACAACGTAAATGCGGCCACCCATATTGAGATATGAGTTCTAAGACGGCTGCCCCAACCTTCAACTCGAAACGCATTACTACTTCAAGGCAGAAATAGGCAGAGTGGTGGTACCTACCTTTGCGGACTCACAAGAGGTCCTACAAAATAAAGCCGCTGCGTTTTCAAACGAAGTGTAAATTTTTTTCCCCTCTAGGTACATAAACGTGAGGTCTTAACTTGTATTTGACTATTCCACTCTTCGGAGCGGGATGCACGGCTAGTTACTGGTAGAAATGGGCAGGATGGTGGTAACCACCAGTGAGGGCTGGCACTATTGTTTTATACATATGACATTCTTAAAGCACCTCCTTAAGCTATGGTACCTACATACATCTCAGTTTTATCCCGATCCTACCCATTTATACCCTGAGGAAAATTATTGTTACTGTCTTGATGCGAGTGGAATAATTGTCCGGTATCTGTGTGGCTAACTATTTAGCTCTAATTAAATAAAAAATAAGTCAACTAATCACAATATATTTCATAATGTATACCCGTAATAGGACACTAAAAAAGGCTTATTTGATCATTGCGGTGTTGAAATGAACTTTGGTAATACAAAGTTATACGTACGTACACATATCTTTCTAAAGTGCGCAAAAATGACAACGGTAATTATGGTAATAATGTCGTAAATCATTTGTTGAAAAAGATAAGTGTGGCTTTATCCCAACATCGTACATGGACTTCAAAATTTTTTATTTAGTTTAATATAAATTGAAGAAACGTAGTCAACATTCATTTAAAATGATCATAATATGTTGTAAGAACGATTTACAAAACGGAGAGAAGCTGATTGACTGTTACGTACCCATTATATCCACGACTCGTAATGTATCGAGTATCGGCTCCATTATTTCCTCAGGAATATGCTGTAGTTTATTGTTTTGCAGGTTCAGTGTTTCCAGGGAGTTCAGATTATCGAAGCCCATTGTTGGCAGCTGATGAATCCTGATTAGAAATCACCCCTTATCAATGGATACGTTCATGCATTATGTGAGTATGAACCCTTTTTTTCCTACATCCAACAAAACAAAGCTGTTTACTAGATCTTCAAATGTTATTGTAACAAAAAGAATGGTCTTTACGAACATAAGCAAATTTCGGCATTGTTAAACTGTTGTTACAAACAAGCCATACAACGAACATTTCAAGTTGAGAGAACAAAAGACCGTTTTTATGTGTGAAATGTATGCGGAAGTGTAAACCTTATGTATTTTGTTGCTCAGTATATAATGTACACCCCTTTTGTGTATGTAAGGAATGATTACGGAAACAATTCGTTTCTGGTCAATCAAGACGAAATTCGTTGTCTTGAGGGACTCAAACGTTGCGCTCCCCAGAAATTAATCAAAGCTTCATACTGACGGGTTTCCTCGTTGACTTTGAAATATTTATTAGTCGTAAACCGGCAAAGCTTCTCGCACAGAATATGTACCCAAAATGTTGAACAATAACTTGTTGTCGAGGTTTATTTTCGTATTTAGACGAGCTGGATCATATTATTTTTGCCCGTATTTTTAATTCCCGTTTTACCCTAAAGGCCTAGAGAACGGACGGACGGCCGGAATAAAATTATTACCTCGTTTCAAGGATAATTTTACGACAGGGTGTAATTTGTATCTTTTAAGAGCAAAATTAATTACTTGGAACAAACGTTAGCCTAAATCGGTTGATTAGTCTTGTAATCGTGATTTATCGGTACATTATACAATTAGAGTATCAATTTTTTTTTGTTCACAAAAGTATTTTAATTGATTTTAAATTACAAAGATTCTCGATCCATGGATAATATTTTTGTTTTTAATTCTTCGAATATTCATGATGATTTCATTGATTACAGTTAAAAGTAACATGATATTCAGGTCTGGTTGCATGAACAACAGTTTCTTTTTTATTTGATACTTACATATTCTTTTGCATGTTGAGGAACGTAATGGAGTCTCCGTAGCCAGTGAAGGCATCTTCACTGATGTATGTTATGTTGTTGGATCGAAGGTCCAGATGGCGAAGACGATGCAGAGGACGCAGTGCTTCAGAGGGGATCTCATGTAGGCGGTTGTCGCCAAGACGTAAGTATTGAAGATTTTCTGGACAAAACGTAGGGCATACGTAGATTTCCATATAATTTCCAAAAGCATTAGGCAACCGGAAAAGAAGTTTTAAGTAGCGTAAATGATCGATACAATTTCACGACTGGTCAGGTTTTATTCAAGCCTTTTAGACATCAATGCTAATTTCGTTATCTACTTTGAATTCTAAAGTTGAAGATTTCTTAGTTTGAACTAATAACTATCCTAGCTTTTAAAATAAAATATTGTGGTGGGAAGCCTCAAGCGGTTTTGTGCCAGAAATAATCCGGATGATCTTATATCCCTTGGTTCTACTACCCTGCTTACTTCTTACTACGAGTTCTTATTTAA